>NW_006771578.1:2812128-2820821 GCF_000442215.2 Lipotes vexillifer
GGGCTTCTCTGGTGGCCCAGTGGTTGAGAATCTGCCTGCCAATGCAGGGGACACAGGTTTGATCCCTGGTCTGGGAAGATCCCACATGCTGTGGAGCAACTAAGCCCAGGCGCCACAACTACTGAGCCTGTGCTCTAGAGCCCGTGAGCCACAACTACTGAGCCCGCGTGCCGCAACTACTGAAGCCCGCGCACCTAGAGCCCATGCTCCACAACGAGAGAAACCACCGCCATGAGAAGCCTGCACACTGCAAAGAAGAGTAGCCCCCGCTCGCCGCGACTAGAGAAAGCCCGCACGCAGCAACAAAGACCCAACACAGCCAAAAATCCATAAATAAAATAAATAAATTTATTTTTTTTATAAAAAGCGTAGTTCCCAGAAATAATGTAGATCTAGAATTTCTAAGTGTATCTCTACCTGAATTTTGGTAATAGACACTAACAAGGTTTATAGCCACTTTGGGGTTTAACCTAGAATGCTCTTTTTTCCTGTGTGTGTGTATGTGTGTGTGTAGTGTGCATGTGTAATGTGTGTGTGATTATTTTACCTTAAATGATGGTTTTTGAGAAAAAGGGATTAGAGGGAATATTGTTCAGTGGATATCGCACTTTTCAAAGTGTGTTCTAGCTCTGTAACCAGATTTTAAGATCTTCTGATTTCCTCCTGTGATTCTCTCAGGCATCCTCCCAAATAAAGAAGATTCCCATCCCTATCTCTCATCACACCCTGAATATTTAAGGAATTGGTAGTGCCAAATTATAGAAAGTTTCATTAACTGAATTCTCAAACTTTAAACCAAAGGCACAGTACATTGACTGAATAAATATGCACAGCATGTTTAAGTATTCTGATGGTAGGTTTAGGAAAACTATAAGGCAAACCTTTAATCTGGCATGATGGAATTTTAAAAAAATAATATTTTAGAGTTTTTCTGATTGCAGTTTTTGGCTTATTCATTGATTAAATAAAACGTGAGGCAGAATGTGATACCAGGAGATATCATGCTCTAAACACAATGGCCTGTCTTCAAAAAATAATGTTATAATGAAAATATTCTTTTCTATTTTCAGTGACTTTCTGGCTGATCAAGCTGCATGTTATGTTCAGGCGATACAGTGGATTTTGCATTATTACTATCATGGAGTTCAGTCCTGGAGCTGGTGAGGGAATAAAAACAAAAAGTTTTGTCTTTTATAATGGTTCATTCTACTGTAAGCTCATTTGAGAATCTCTTTTCTTTTTATTTCTATTTATGATAGTATTTTTAAAAAGATACAGCCAAGTTTAAATGAAATACAGGTAATCTTTTTTATATGAAAATACTTTAAAAAGACCCTTTTATAACAAAGATACTTCCAGTTATAGCAGATGGCCCATAATAAAAGCTCTCTGTTAATCTAAGGATTTAAAATTTTCTGTTATAATGAACGAAGTGTGACAAAGTCTTGATAATTAATGGGTCTGAGCAGTAATTAAGTGGGATTGTTTATTATATTCTTCTCTACATTTTTTTGTGTTTGAAAAATTTTTTCTATCAGTAATTATTGAAGAATGGGTTATATGAATGTTAGACTGGGAAGGGTAAAGAAGAAAGGAGAAAGGAATTACTTGCTTTTCCTGGAAATAATAATAATTTGTCTCGTTTCCTATTCCAGCAAGTTCCATCTACATTTCCAAACGATCCACTGAAATAGAAAAAATAACAAGCCAAAATATGCTGCAGGGAAAAGCAGAGACTTTCAAGTGATGAGATAGCTTGTTTTGTTTTGTTTTCAGAACACCTGCTAGGCTCTGTTTTAAAGCACCAACAGCAAAACAGACCAGTGCAAAATAATGTGGCATTAATTTCACATGATTTCACTTACTAATAGCTTTTACAAATCTTTGCAATAATTAACATGATTCTCAGGGCATCTCTGAAGAGTATTCTATGACAAAAATCCTTGATTTGCCATGTTTTAAGAGGGTGAGTATAAGTTAGCCCTATTATATTACCAGGCGTAAGGCCAGGCACTTGAAAAGCATGTTCTCATATAATCTTCACAACTATTTAAAGTAAGCATTTTTCTCTGCCTTTTATAGATGAGGATTAGAGAGGTTAAGTAATCTTTCCAAGATGACATATACCCAAGATTCAAGTCCAAGGCTATCTGATTCCCAAAGTCTATACGTTTTGCCTTGTTTCACATGCCACTCTGCCTCCTAAACTTTCCCACCCTTTTGAAGTATGATATAATTGTGGAATATAAAAATATTTCTTGGGCTTTCCTGGTGGCGCAGTGGTTGAGAGTCTGCCTGCCGATGCAGGGGACACGGGTTCGTGCCCTGGTCCAGGAAGATCCCACATGCCAGGGAGCACCTAGGCCCATGAGCCATGGCCACTGAGCCTGCGCGCCCAGAACCTGTGCTCCGCAACAGGAGAGGCAAAACAGTGAGAGGCCTGCGTACCACAAAAAAAAAAAAAAAAAAAAAATTTCTTCATTGTTTTGTTGGTATCTTTAGTCAAACATAAAGAACATTGAAAGTTTTTTAAAAATTGTATGTTTCAAGTTTTGTAAAAATATTTTTTCTGTAGTTAAATATGGGAAGGTATTAAAAACAAAAATAGTTGGTGTGTATGATTGATAAGTGATTTAATCCCTACCACAAACACAATATATATATACTAATGCAAAGATAAAAGTTCTTAGACCTGACTAGTAACAGCCATATGAGCTCAGACTCACTGTTCCCTCTGTCCTTATGAGAGAAGCTCAGGCCCACATGAGCTAACTGAACGTCTTCTGACTACCTCATTACTTCGTTCTAAGAATCTGTTGTTTGGAAGACTCACAGTCAACATTTTCGAAACTGAACAGCCATTATATTATTTATATATATAAATAATAAATTATATATTATATATATTTATGTATTATTAATATATATATCTTACATGCATCCAAATTTTGAGTGTGAAACTGCACTTAAAAAATTAAGGAAATAGAATATTTGTTGCCATCAAATGACCTAAATTCTCCAACATTGCTGATTTTTTATATTCAAGTAGCAGAATTATGAATGATTTTTTGTCTTTAGAATTATTGCCATGTGTTGTTAAAATAGAATATGGAAAAGTATATACTTACTATTGACCTGTTTCATAAAATTGCCGATTGTTTAAAACTCAGTTTTGTTTTATAGGTTTTATCCATACCATTATGCGCCTTTCCTATCTGATATCCACAACATCAGTACACTCAAAATCCATTTTGAACTAGGAAAACCTTTTAAGCCATTTGAACAGCTTCTTGCTGTACTTCCAGCAGCTAGCAAAAATTTACTTCCTACATGCTACCAGGTGAGTTTTAGAATTAAATGTGTTTACGGTCTTTTTAATATTTAGGAGCTCCTCCTGCAAACTTACAAACATCATACCCAATTTTCTTTAATAGCTAAATATATTTATTTTCAGTTTCAAATATAGGATTCCTTAAACAAGTCCCTTGAAAAGTAGTTGCTTAATTTAAAGTTAGCTTTGTTTTATATTTTATTTTTATTTATTTGGTTGTGCCGGGTCTTAGTTGCAGCCTGTGGGCTCCTTAGTTTCAGCACGTGGGCTCCTTAGTTGCGGCAGGTGAGCTCCTTAGTTGTGGCTCCCCGGCCCCTTAGTTGTGGCATGTGAACTCTTAGTTGCAGCATACGTGTGGGATCTAGTTCCCTGACCAGGGATCAAACCTGGGCCCCCTGCATTGGGAGCGTGGAGTCTTAACCACTGTGCCACCAGGGAAGTCCCCAAGTTAGCTTTGTTTTAAAAATGCAAACAAATTTCCTAAGCCATTCAGAGCATAGATTCTTTATTTTCAGTATCTTTAAGCACATCTTCAATTTGTCTCTGCACTGATGAAAGTAAACTGAGATAGGCAAAATCCGAAGCCATCTACTTTGTCCAAACGTTTACAGATTTCATTTCAGTTCTCTTTTACCCTCTACCTGTTAGAATATAGATGATTCTGATAAGTTATTTATGTCAACAAAAGTATCACCTCCGTTTATATTTGGATTTTAAGCATTTCATTTATCAAATTGTGGAATAAAAGGTTTTTCTCTGGTTAACATATTTCACATAACAGGAGAAAGATATTTCAGGGGTGATTGAGTCACCAAAATTACGCCAAGCCTGCTAAGCTGATTCTGAGAGTAAACTTCATTTAGTTCTTCTAGAGCATCAATCTCTTCTTCTAATTCCATGGTCTGGTACCAGGAACTGGAGTAGACACATATAAACACAAACACACACACCTGCCTTCACTGCTTGAACAGTATCAGGCTTCCTTCTGTATCTTTCTGAAACTTAACCTGTCCTTCATCCTGGCCCCTGGCCTTCCTTTCTTAAGTTTCTTTGATGGTTTTTTCCTGCCTTCACATACATTAAGGATTGATACTCAACCACTCTGGACCAGTAACCATGCAGGTTTTTATAGCCACATCTGTTTTGATTGTTCTATGCTCATGACTTGCTGATTATTAAATACTTTGAATATTACCTTGAGAAATATGCTATTTCTAATATGCTATTTCTAATATATTTCTAATATGCTATAATCTTCCATATTCCTTTCCTAGAAGACATCTTTAACTTTATTTACTTCTGTTATAAAATCTCTAATAAAAATGTCATATTGAACTTCTTATCTTTGCTATGGTAGTAAAGAGATTTTGGATTTTAGGATTTTTTTTCTTTTTAAATTATCTTAGTTCTTATATAACTTAATAAAATCAGTTGATTAGGACATGAAAATAAATTGCCTAAGGTTAAAAATGGAGTGTGTGAAATGAACTGAAGTCTGAATGGGAAAACAGTTTAGATAGGCCTTGTAAAGTGAAAAGACAATAAAAGATAGAAATGATAAAATTCAGAGTAAAGATAGTTTTGCTACATAACTAGGTTAGTGGAACAGGAAAGTGGTGAACGGTGGTGAAATTAGAAGCCTCATACTTGAAAATCAAAATATAACAAGTATATTACAACTAATCTAAGATGTGAAAATTTACTTTTGCTTTGCTTAGAAATTTTAAACTGTAACAATTGAAGAAATATTATAAATATATTAACAAAAAGCTACATTGATATTAGTTGTTACATTTCTATTACGCTATTTTATATTTTCACAGCATTTGATGACAAATGAAGACTCGCCAATTATAGAATATTATCCACCTGATTTTAAAACTGACCTAAATGGGAAGCAACAGGAATGGGAAGCTGTGGTTCTAATACCTTTTATTGATGAGGTCAGTGCATGAAATAGTTATATATACATGTATATTTTAATCAGATATTATTTCACATAAATTAGTAAGCAGTGGATTTTAATAACCATTTGTGTTTTCTTAATGAGTTTTAACTACTCTCATCTTCATTATGTGCATCAAAACTTGTAGGTATGCTAATTATAAGAAAGCTGGCATTGCTTTACTAATAGTAGACAAAGTAGGCTTCACAACAAGGAGCATTACCAGAAATCAAAGACTTGAATAACACTGTAAACCTACTCAGCTTCATTAATGTATGTAGAACGCTGTGCCCAACAACTAAAGAATACACATTTTTAAGTGAAAGAACATTCACCAAGATTATTTGGTGACACATGAAACATGTCTGGGGCTTCCCTGGTGGCACAGTGGTTGGGAGTCCGCCTGCCGATGCAGGGTTCGCAGGTTCGTGCCCTGGTCCAGGGAGATCCCACATGCCGCAGAGCGGCTGGGCCCATGAGCCATGGCTGCTGAGCCTGCGCGTCCGGAGCCTGTGCTCCGCAACGGGAGAGGCCACAACAGTGAGAGGCCCGCATACTGCAAAAAAAAAAAGTCTGAATAAATTTAAAAGGGTTGAAATCATAAAGAGAATGTTCTCTGACCACATGGAATTAAATTTAAAATCAGTAACAACTCTCTGGGAAACTTACAAATATTTTGAAATTAAATAACACACTTATAAATAATCCATAGATTAAAGAAATTAAAAGGGATATTTGAAAATACTTTATCTGAATGATAATGAGAACACGTATCGTAATCTATGATAAAGCTAAAGCAAGGCTTAAAGGGAGACTTAAGGTTCTAGATGCTTATCCCAAGCAATAAGACATTTTAAAATAAATTAAGCTTCCTACCATAAGAAGCTAGAAAAACAAGAGCAATTTAAATCCAAACTAAGCAGAATGAAGGAAATAAAAATAGCAGAAATCTATGGAAAATGAGCAAACAATAGAGAAAAATCAATGAAACCAAAAGTTGGTCCTCTGAAAAGATTAATAAAATTGATAAATCCTAGCTAGACAGATCAAGAAAGGCTGAAAAAAGCCAAAGCAGGAGGGGAGAACACATAAATTGCCAATATTTGGAATGAAAGAAGAGGTGTCCTATAAATTCTACAGCTATTAAAAGAATCCATAAGGGATATTGTGAACAATTTTATGCCAATGAATTCAGCAGCCTAAGTGAAATGAACACAGTTCTTTAAAGATACAATTTAGCAAAACTGACAAAAAAACATGTAAAAATCTGAGTAGTCCTATATCTTTTAAAGACGTTTAGTTTCATGATTTAAAATCTTCTCACAGAGAAAATTCTAGGTTCAGATGTCTTGACTTGTAAATTCTAGCAAGCATTCAAGGAAGAAATAATACTAATTTTACACAAACTTTGAGAACATAGAATAGGAATAGTCACTTCCCAATATATTTTATTAGACCAGCATGATGCAGATACCCATAGTAAATGATGTTACAAGAAAAGAAAATTACTTGCTAGTATCCCTCCTAAAAGTAAATGCAAAAACGTTTAACAAAATAAAACCAGATGGGATCCAATAATATGTTAGAAGGATAATACTCATAACCAAATGTCATTTATTTTAGAAAGACAGTGTTGATTTGCGATGTGATTTACCACACTATCAGTATTCAACATCCAATTTTAATAGAAATGTTCAACATACAGTACTAGAAATAAGATGACACTTCCTCAACCAGATAAAGTGCATCTTAAAAAAACTTGGTAACAATATACTTAATAGTAAAATTTTGAATGTTTTCTCTGTAAAATCAAGAGTAAGACAAGGATGTTTATTCTAACCAATTCTAATACTGTACTGGAAGTCCAGTGTATTAAGTCAAGGAAAAGAAATAAAGGCATGCAAATTAGGAAGAAGAAAATTTGTTTTTATATGCACATAGCACTATTACACATATAAAAAATTCTAAGCAATCTTCAAAAAGATACTCTAACCAATAAGTAAATTTAGCAAGGTCACAGAAAATCTATTCAAAATCTATATAAAATCTATACAAAATTCAATTGTGTTTCTATATACTAGTAGTAAACAATTGGAAAATATAAATTTTTTTAAATAAAAAGATTTTTATTCTGCTTTCAATAGCATTAAGATATATAAAATACACAGTTACAAATTTAACAGCATGCACACTGAATACTACGATAGTGTTGAGATACAGAAACCTAAATAAATGGAGGGACATACCATGTTCAAGGAATAGAAGATTTAGTATTGTTAAGACGTACCCTCTTCTCAAGTTGATCTTTGGACTCAACATAATCCCAATGAAAAGGCCAGCAGATTTTTGTGTAGAAATCAGAAATCCTATTCTAAAGTCTTCATGAAATTGCAGAGGATCTAGAGTAGCCAAAGCAATCTATAGGAAGAAAAACAATACTGGAAGACTTCGATTCTCTGATTTCATGACTTACCATGAAGCTAAAGTAATCAAGGGAGTATGTTCCTTACATGGCAATAGACAGATCAGTGGAACAGAATTGAGTCCAAATATAGATCTATACTTGTCCAGTTAATAAATTTTCAATTAAGACATCAAAGCTATTCAATGGGTAAAGAAAAAGCTTTCCAACAATTGGTGCTGAAACAGCTGGCTATATATGTTGAAAAACCTGTACACTAACGTTCAGAGCAACTTATTTGTGATAACCCCAAACTGGAAAAAATTCGAATATCCTTCAATGAGTGAGTGAGTAAAAAAACTGTAGTACATCCATATAAAGGCATACTACTCAGCAATAAAAAGAACTATTGACATAAACAACAGATGGAAAATAGTTCATTTGAGTGAAAAAGTCAATCTTGGAAGGTTTTATATAGTTCCATTTATATAATATTTTTGAAATGACAAAATTATAATACAAAACATATCAATGGTTGTTAGGGGTTAGGGTTGGGGATAGGGTGTAACTATAAAGGGATAACATGAAGGGGTTTCTTTATGATGATGTGACAGTTCTGTATTCCAGTTTTAGTGGTGGTTACATGAATCTATACATATGATAAAAATTCCATAGTACTATATACACACACAAAATTTAGATATAAAAACTAGTGAAATCCGAATAAATCTGTAGTAGTGATGTACCAGTGTCAATTTCCTGGTTTTGATGATGTACTGTGGCTGTGTGTAAGATGTTATCATTGAAAGGTACATGGGAACATACCATACTAATTCTGCAAATTCTTATGAATCTTAATGTTTTTTGCCACTGTACACATGCTATGAAAAAAGGACTTGTGTGTTTATGTATTCTTTTTGTTTGTTTGTTAATGCATTCTTTTTTGTTGTTGTTGTTAATGCATTCTTATATATCAGAGATTTTATTTTTGTATGGTAGAATCCCCAAAGCAGGAA
>NW_006771578.1:2820831-2839228 GCF_000442215.2 Lipotes vexillifer
TTGGTTAATGGGAATGTGTATTTTTTGTTTTAATGAATATTACCAGTCTTCTTTTTCAAGAAGACTGGTCTAATTTACACCAGCAATATTTAAGTGCCTACTTCTCTGCTTTTCTAGTCCTGAATATTATTGCTTTATTTAATTTTGATGATAAAGTCTACTGATGATAAAGAATGCCATTCATTCAAATTTATTTTTCCCTGATTCCTAATTTAAGTATATTTTTATGTATGTTTGTCTTTTTCATTTTCTCTTTTGTAAATTGTCTGTCTATATCCTTTTCCTCATTTTCTTTTTTTGATTTTGAACAACTCTTTTTATATTAGGAATATTTTTCCCCAGTGTGGCATTTGCCTGTTGATTTTTTTGTGACATCTTTTATCACATACATTTTCTTTTCCTTGAAAAATGTCTTTTTCCTTAAAGCTGCTCAGCTTTTTCCTGCCTTATTTAAGAGTTTTTTACTCCAAATTATCAATAGTCTCCTAGATTTTTTCCCATTATTTTTGTTGTCTCATTACTCTGATACTTGCTTTTGTATATGGTATGATATTGGAAAGTATATGTGCTTTCTCTCCTAGCTGGATAGCTAGTTATGACAAAAGCACTATTTAAATATCTGAAATACCATGTTTGACGTACATTTGGATTTGTTTTTGAACTCTGTTTTGTTCTTCTGGTCTGTGGGTCTCTTGTGGTGTCAATACTTAAGTGTTTTGCTTACAGGTAGTTTTATAAAAAGTGATAGGATCTGGTAAGACAAGTTCCTGGTAACTTTTTGCAGCTTACACATTCATCCTTCCAATATGAACACTAACATCATTTTGTCCTTTAAAAAGAAATATTTTAAACCATTGTGATTTGATTGGAATTATGTTAAATACAAAAGATAATTGGAAAGATGAACATACCTATACCATTGTACAATTTGTAAAGTAAGAGATCAATGAGCAGTGAATTAAGATAAATTATAATTGCGATCAATTCATATTTAAATTTTGATTTTCTGCTGATTTTATCCACACGTTAGTGATTGCTGTTGGAGTAATAGTTTCAGAGGAATTTGTAGTGACAAGCAATATTCTAGGGCCCTTTGAAACAAGAATAGCACATCAGTTTTTCATGTAATGAAATGGAAAAGAATTGTATTAGTTAAGATTTTTGTTTTTCAAGAACACAAATAGTAATTCTGTATTCCGAGGGAAAATATTTATTCTGTAGGTTGAGATTACAGAATTTCTGTATTTTTAACCCCTCTCTCCAATCTTTATATTCAGAAGCGATTGTTGGAAGCCATGGAGACATGCAACCACTCCCTGAAAAAAGAAGAGAGGAAAAGAAACCAACATAGTGAGTGCCTGATGTGCTGGTATGATAGCGAGACAGAGTTCATGTACCCCTCTCCGTGGCCAGAAAAGTTCCCTGCCATAGGACGATGCTGCGCAAGGTAATGTTGTTTGGTAATTTTTCAACAACAGAGAGCTCAAAAAAAAAAAAAAGCAAGCTTTTGAATATCTACTTGGAGAATTAACAAATAATTTATGACAGTTGTAGTCAATTGATAATGAATTAATTACATGCAACTTGCCAAGGATCATAGCATCTCTCTCTTTCTCTCTCTCTCTCACAGTTGTTTCTATAGTTCTCTGCTTTGGTCCAATTCTGCTTCTCTGTTTTCGTCTTCTGTTAAAGTTGTCCACCCCCGTATATATCTGTTCTCTCCCTCAAGAGGATGTATGAATTTTTGTTTCCATTGCCAGTGTCTGCTCCCAGCATTATTTGACATGCTATGACTTTGCCTCTTATATTCCCCAACCACCCAACTGGAAAGAAGGAAAACAAGAAATAAAAGAGCTCCTCTGGGGGCTTCCCTGGTGGCGCCGTGGTTGAGAGTCCACCTGCCGATTCAGGGAACACGGGTTCGTGCCCCAGTCTGGGAAGATCCCACATGCCGCGGAGCGGCTGGGCCTGTGAGCCATGGCCGCTGAGCCTGCGCATCCGGAGCCTGTGCTCCGCAACGGGAGAGGCCCGCGTACCGCAAAAAAAAAAAAAAAAAAAAAAAGAGCTCCTCTGTTTCTTGCCTCAAACCTATTTCTACTTTCTCTTCCTCATTAAGATGTCTTCCTTGTTTTTTCTCTTCTCTCATCTCTGCAAATAATATCTAGATGGCAGTTGTGTTGCAGATGAAGTAAATGTTTCTCAGTTATGATTTTTCCTTTTGTTAAAGCTAAGAGAAAGGTATTTATAGACATTATAAAACGTTTATTTTCCATTCTGGGTTTTGGAACATGGAGGATATAGAGATTTGTAGTATGTTTTGTATGTTCCCTTAGTATAAAAATCATGTATATATACATATATAATTTATATATATTATATATTTTTATATATTATATATATTTTTTAAATTAATGGGGAGAACGTCCACTCAGTATCTTACAGGCATGGTTGTGTCTGGATCAATACCAATGAAGAATCTGCTGCTCTGTATTTTCTTTCTCTTAAAGGACGAATTTTTAATTCTCCTGTTAAAAGCAAGGAGGACTCTGGCAAAATACTGAAGGGAATGCTGAAAACCTGTGATTGCTTGTAATGTATGAATTTTAAATTAAATGTCTCCATTTATTTTCTAGGTATAGAATAATATCATTAGATGCTTGGCGTGTAGACATAAGCAAAAACAAAATAACCAGGGTTGACCAAAAGGCATTATATTTCTGTGGATTTCCTACTTTGAAACACATCAAACACAAAGTCAGTGGCTATTTATTTTCATAAAATTTTTTCACTTTATTGAATGTGAAGTGATTATGGAGAAAAAATTAAAATCTATGACTTCTTTTAAAGTTTTTTTTGAAGAAAAGTGGGGTTCAAGTATTCCAGCAAAGCAGTCGTGGAGAAAACATGATGTTGGAAATATTAGTGAATGCAGAATCAGATGAACTTGTAAGTATTTTCTTCATTATATATTTCTTACGTGCTTATTATGCATAAAACTGTTTTAGCTGCAACGTGTTTTCCAAAGTGGTATAACATGTAGTAACTCCAGAATTTCACAGGAAATAAGGATAAAGAAACATTTACACAAATTAAAGGATATATATAATTGTGACATAATGAGCAAAAAAAATGCTGTAGGAATTTGAAGAGGAGATGAGCTATGTGAGCTAAAGGTTAAGTACAGAACTGTAGATGAAAATGGGCTTGAGCTGGGTGCTAAAAGAAAGATTATCATAAAGAGGAAAAAGGAGGGGAAAGGTATTCCAGTTGAAAGAAGAACATGAGCTGGGAGTTATAGTAAAAAATAAATGTGATACATTATCTTATTTTTTTTAACCTTTTTGTATGTCTGAATTTTTTTTTTAATACTTTTTCTTTTTTTAGAGTAAATGTGATGTATTTGAGGAGAAGGAATAGATAAACCTGACTGAATCAGAGGACTTGTATTGGGAAATAGTAGACAATAAGGTTGAAAAAACAGATTGAGGCCAGATTATGGAGGACCTTGAATACCAGGCTAAGGAGTTTGGACTTATTTTTCATGACTGTTATCTTGAAATTGGTATTTTCATAAAGATTAATTTGGTGGCAATATAGTAGACTAAAGTGCATACCAAAAACATGGAAGAAAATGGAAAAGCCTGCAAGTTGAGGTTGTGGTTATAGAAGCCTTAGAAAATAAGGGCATAAACTGTGGAAGTGGTAATAGATCTAGATGAACAGGACTAAATAAAATTCACAAGTTTCATCATTTGTTCAGAAATAGGGGATGAAAAGAAAAAATATTAAATATGAATCACTCTAAGATATCAGACTAATTAACTGAAAAACAATTACTGTTTATTGGAATAAAGAAGTTAAAATGGAAGAGGCACTGGCTTGAGGGGATTAATTATCAGTAATAGAATTTTAAGTTGGTGCTAGGACATTTAACTGGAGTTGCCCTTTCAGCCTTTCTCAACAGGGTTCCACAAGAGGTTTAAGCCCTCTTGCCCTAAGTCATCCATTCGTTTATAATAGATTAATTTACCTTTTGTGCATTTAGAATGGTACTAGTTATCTACCATCCTTGGAAGAATTGGGGAAATACGTAGTCAAATTGTTTTTTGTGTTCTGTGGTTCAGATGAAAAACTTCAGTCAAGAAAGGCAACTTATGGGCTTCCCTGGTGGCGCAGTGGTTGAGAGTCCGCCTGCCGATGCAGGGGACGCGGGTTCGTGCCCCGGTCCGGGAAGATCCCACATGCCGCGGAGCGGCTGGGCCCGTGAGCCATGGCCGCTGAGCCTGCGCATCCGGAGCCTGTGCTCCGCAACGGGAGAGGCCACAAAAGTGAGAGGCCCGCGTACTGAAATAAATAAATTAATTAATTAGTTAATTAATTAATTAATTAAAAAAGAAAGGCAACTTATACACAGTTGAATACCTGGAGCTAGAGCTTGTAAGGCAATAGGGATATGTAGGGCCTTAGCAAGGAAGTGATGGCTAGGGCCTCGGGGCTCATTTCCTTGAAGAAAGGGGATTCTCAAGGTTCAAGGCTCCAGCATGAGGAAGTACCCATGGGTGGAAAGGGTGGAAAAGGAACCAGTAAAAGTTACATAGTGTTCAGAGAAGAAAGAGAATAATTCCCATGTTTAGTAGTGTCACAGAAGCATGGAGTAGATGGTACATACAGTTCAAGAAGAGTGAAAACTAAAATAAGGTCTGTGAGTTTGTCCTTTGGGCATCATTACTGGACTTTGAGAATTCCATTCCCATAGGTTGTTGGAGGCAGAAGTCCAATTCCTAAGTACTAATCCGGGACTCGTTAGGTGGGAAGTCGAGATAGCAAGTCTTAAGCCCTTGGTTAAGAAGTTTATCATTGAAAAGAGGGCTAGAAACATAACTGTAGGTAAAGAAGAGGCAGCTCATTTAGCAAATCCATACAAAAGAAGAGAGGTAGAGCTAAAGAAGAAAGGAGCTCTTAAAGGCACTGTAGAGGGAAAGGGTGTGAAGTGGATTGCCTCTAGGGCTTATGGGAAAGGATTAATCTAGGAAAGAAGGGAAAAGGATAATTAAGGGAGCCAGTTCTAATGTTGAAACTTGTTTTATTTATCAGAATAGTCATTCTTTTGTATGTTCACTGTAAGAGATGTCTAAATATAGTAAATAAAATAAAAAGTTACCCCCAAAAGTCTAAAAATAGTCATCTCTATTTGTTAAAGAAGTATTTGCTAATAATGATTAAGCATAATGAAAAGAAAAAATGTGAATCAAAATTTATATTTCAACTTCAGTTTCTACCACAAAGTTATTGTCTAACCAACAGTAATAGTAATGTTTCCTTTTAAGAATTTTTACTTAAGGTATTATTTCATACAGAATATTTATAGTTGTCCCTCAGTATCCATGGGGCATTGGTTCCAGGACTCCCCACTGATACCAAAATCTGTGGATGCTCAAGTCTCTTATATAAAATGGTGTAATATTTGCATATGACCTACACACATCCTGCCTTATACTTTAGATCATCTCTTTCACTTATAATACTTAATACAATATAAATAATTGTAAATACAATGTAAATGTTATGTAAATAGTTGCCAGCATTTGTTGAAACTTTCTGGAGTTTTTTCTTTTTGTTTTTTTTTAAATATTCTCCATCAGTAGTTGGTTGAATCTGCAGATGTGGAACCCATGGATACAGAGGGCCAACTGTGCAGCATTTTATAGTTTAAAAAAGCTTTTGTGTATATTATTTTATCCTTAAATAAATATTGTGAGGTAGATGTTATAACTTCTTATAAAAGAAAACTGAGACTCAGTGGGATTAAAGGATTTGCCTAAGAGTCCATAGCTGAAGAGAGGCAGAACCCAATTTTGGACCCATAGTTTCTAACTTGAAATAAGTCTAGTGTTCTTATTTAATTATACCAACCACAAACTGAAATGAATTACATATTTTAGATTCTGTTTTATGCTATCTGATTATTTGATATGAAATAATAATAGCCCTTTTCTAGACATCTATGCTGTTCTTTTCACTTTTCTCAGTTTCCATGAGAAAAATAAGCTGATAATCATGAGAATAATAGCATCATAGAATTTTACAACTGGTTGGAATTTTGTGAAGCAACTAATCCAGCTCATTAATTTTACAAATTAAAAAACTTAAATGAATATTGGAAAAGGGACATTCACTCAGCTAGTTAGCAGCAGAACTAAGAACCTAGGTTTCTTGCTGGACATTATTTCTACTAATGTTGGCTATTATTGTGAACAGTAATACTCACATTATAGGTCAGTGTTCTTCTGTTTGATTTTACTGAAACCTGTTTTCTCGCCAAGTAATTTCATTTAGGATTAAAATCAGTGGGCCATCCTTCACTAATAACTGCCAGTGCTGTTGAAAAAATGAGGAGGCAAGCTTCCTAGTGCTGAGATGTTTATACTGCAGAAAATTACTTTTAAGTTGGTCATAGTTCCCTTCTAATAAGAAGAGATTGGCAGAGGGGAAGGTGAAGTTGGTAAACTTACACAGATTCATAATAAATTAAAGAATAAAGAAAGGCAGATAAGTAAAAACAACTGAAAAAAAATTTTTTTTTTTTTAAGAAGGAGGACTTCCCTGGTGGTCCACTGGTTAAGACTCCATGCTTCCACTGCAGGGGGCTAGGGTTCAGTCCCTGGTCAGGGAACTAAGATCCTGCATGCCGTGTGGCGTGGCCAAAAAAAGTTTTTAAATAAAAATAAATAAATAAAGGAAAGGGAAAAAACTAAAAGAACAGAAATCCTGGAAAATGTACTAGAAAGACAGAGAGTAGTTGGCAATAAAGGCACAACTTAGAGAAGAGACATTTTAAAAACTGAATTCAAGTGGATGGAATAATTAAGTGGGAATAAAGCTGAGAAGAGCAGTTACTAATAGGGAGTAATTGGCCTGAGCCATCAAATAATATTTTATATCTGTTTTAATTATTAAGGCATGGTTTTTATAGATTTTAAATACACTGTTATAAACACAAGCCAGTTTTAATTATTTAATTTTGTCTCTGTAAAATTCTCTCTTGGACCTATAACATGAATGAACTTTTCTGCTTTTACTTTAAGAGTGTAGAAAATATAGCTTCATCAGTGCTTGGGAAGTCTCTCTTTGTCAATTGGCCTCATCTTGAAGAAGCTAGAGTTGTTGGTGTATCAGATGGAGAAACTAAGTAAGATTTTATTTATAATTTTTAAAGTTTATATGTGCTTTGCTATTTGTTGGCTTTTATTCATACATTTTAACTGATATAATATTTGTAAAATATTTACACTCTATAGTGAAAATGAAAGTCCTCTAATCATACCACACTCCAGGTTCAACCACTATTGACAACATACCTTGAGATGCATATTTTTTATTAGTATTTTATTTTATTTTTTAAATTAAATTTTGTTGGAGTATAGTTGCTTTATAATGTTGAGATGCATATTTTAGATGCATATATTATTTTTTCCCTTTTGCCTTCTTTTCCTTTCAATAGCTTGGAAGTTCTATATCCTAATTCTTTTCTTTTCTTTTATCATTATATAAATTAGCAAATATATTTCTTTCTGACAAGAATAAATAGCATATGTAGCCTTACCTTTTCCATGCCTTTCCCAGGTTTCATTTACATAATATATTAAAAAACACATATCTTCTATTCTAAAAATAATTTAACATTTTATT
This sequence comes from Lipotes vexillifer, assembly GCF_000442215.2. Classification (NCBI taxonomy): domain Eukaryota; kingdom Metazoa; phylum Chordata; class Mammalia; order Artiodactyla; family Lipotidae; genus Lipotes; species Lipotes vexillifer. The sequence goes on from NW_006771578.1 coordinate 2,828,521, forward strand.
CAAGTTCACAATCATTTTATCAGTGATTATTTAGACAGGCTATTCTTTGTCATCTTTTACTTGGTCTGATATCTTGTTCTTTTGTTATTTTTCATGTCTAGAACTTTCTAAAGTAATTTTTCAGAGAAAATGTGAGGATGTTAATGTTTTCTGAGTTATTACATATCCAAAAGGTTTTTTTTGTTGTTTTTCTCATGCATAGGTTTAGAGTTAGAGGCCTAATCCTTTTTCCTTAGGTCTCTGCAAACGTATCTCAGTTGTGTTTTGTTGCGTAATTTTGTTGATGAGAAGTCAGTACCAGTATGAACTGGTATTGAACATTCTTTTTTAATCATCAAAATTCAGTTCCCCTGCCTTTTTGATGAAGTCCAGTTATCAGTTTTTAGTTTTATGGATCGTGCTTTTGGTCTAAGAACTCTTGACCTAGCCCTAGGTCCCAAAGAAGATTTTCTCCAAAAAGTTTTATCGTTTTACCTTCTCCTTTTATATTTAAATCCATGATCCATTTTGAATTAATTTTTATATAAGGTATGAGGTTTGGGTCAAGTTTCATATGTTTACCTATGAATATCAAATTAACTCCAGTACTATTTGTTGAAAAACTCTCCTTCCTCCATTAGTTTGCTTTTACACCTACGTCAAAAATAAGTTGAGCATATTTGTATGGGTCTACTTGTGGGTTCTCTGTTTTGTTACATTTGTCTCTATGTCTATTTTTTATGCCCACACCACATTGTCTTGTTACTGTAGCTATGTAGTAAGTCTTAACCTTAGGTAGAGCGATTCCTTACTTTTTTTTTTTTTCAAAATTGTTTTAACTATTTTTGGTCCTTTGCCTTTCTATATATAGTTTAGAATAAATTTTTTTATATTTATAAAAATCTTTGAGAAATTTTGATAGGAATTGTACTAAACTTATAATTTGTGGAGATTTGACATCTTTACTGTGTTGAGTCTTCTGATCCAAATGGATAAATGAAGATCCATTTATCTCTCCATTTATTTTAATCTTTGATTTTTTATCACTATTTTGTTTCCTCAGCATACTGAACCTGTATATGTTTTGTTAGATTTGTACCTACCTAAGTATTTAAAATTTTTTGGAGCAAGTATGGATAGTATTATGTTTTCAATTTCAGTTTCCCCAGCTAGTATATAGAAATATAATTGATTTCTGTATGTTGATTTTATATCCTAGGACCTGGCTAAACTTACTTCCCTGCCTTTTTTCTTAAAGTCCAAGCCAGTTATTTTTTAGAATTCTGAATTTACCTAGTTGTTTCCTCTTAGTGTCATTTAAGTTGGTCCTCCATCCGACATGTTTCCTGTAAACTGGGAGTTAGGTATAGTGGCTTGATTAGAATCAAGTTAAACTATTTTAGCAAAACTACTTTATTGAATTTGAGAGTATTAATTCTTTAAAATTTTATATTTTTATTATGTATTTAGTTTAATTTCTTATAGAGAAAGAATAGTAATTTGTTTTAAATTTTGATTAAAATTTTTTACAAGTGTTTGTTCTGAAATTCATATTACAGTTTTTAAAAAGGAGGCTTTTTGTTTTTTGGTTTTTTTGCCGTTATACCATGTAGAAATCTTTTCACTTTGAAGACTCACACTACTAGAACTCTATATTAAACCACAAATTTGCGGGTAATATCATTTTAATTTTTAAGGTTTTACTTGGAAGAACCTGCAGGAACACAGAAACTTTATTTGGGAAGAACTGCACCACCCTCTAAAGTGGTCCATCTTGGAGACAAAGAACAATCTAACTGGACAAAAGAAGTACAAGGAATTTCAGAATAGTGAGTGTCATAAATAGTATTTAATGTCACTGAACTAGAATGTGGTGGTCTGATGTACTTATTTTTTAACTTATTTTCTACTTGGTGTGATTACTCTGAATACTGACTGCATCTTCATTTTATGGTCTAAAAAAGTAATGAGTTCTAATTTAAAATAAAATCTGGTTAGCAGCGGTTAGAGCCTTGCCCAGTTTGTCACTGAAATATTTCATGATGTACAAAAAAAAAGAAAGAAAAGACATAATCACTTATACTAGGAATACACAGTTCATAAGTTGCCTGAATTTGAGAGTTAATTTCGCTAACCATAAGGCCACTGAATTTCTTGGCCACATGTAACTAATAAAAATAGGAGGGCATACTCTCCTTTGTTCTTCACCCTTCCCTCCTCCCTACTCCCCTCCTCCCTACACCCAAGTCCCTTATGCTCTGAATTCAGAAAGGCAAGGTCTATACCAACTAAGTAAAGAAGAAGCTAACCCTCCTTGGAATGCTAATTTTCAGGGTGCCTTGTGTCCCATGATCCCACCCTAACGGTACCTCTCCTTTTTCATCCAAACACTAGAATTCCCTAAAGCAAAACAGAATAATAGAAACTGGCAGTGGCACATGAAATGGTGTTATAAATGTATACCCATCAGCCCTCCTGTTTATACTGTAGTAGCATCCATTGATAAATGGGAACTCAAGGAGATACCTCTTCTACAATTATAGGAGCTAATACCAGGCCATAATATCCTTATTCAAAGATGATTAAACAGGAAATATGTAAAAAGACCATGAAAAGCTATCCAGCATAAAAGGAGATGAACACAGCTGTCAGGGGGAGAAATGGAGCATTTTTGGCCTCCCAATAGTGTAAGTTAGATACCCCTGTCATAGCTCACATCATTCCAAATTTTCTTTTATAGCACATAAATAGAATCATAATAATAAATTTATGAGTGTGGTTACTTTAAGACTCTTTTCATAGATAGTAGGCTCCATAAGGGTAGGGAACATATCTGGTTTTTTCACCATAATTTTAATTTTGCTATATAAAATATATGTATATATAATAACGTTATTTATATACTATGTAACTATATATAGTATATATTATATAATACATATATTTTTGTATAGACACATATACGAAAATAAAATTATGATTTCTATAATGAGCTCAGTAGATGGTCTGAATAGTAATATGGGCATACTGAAAACTGAATCAGTGAGCTAAAAGATCAAGCTGAGGAATTCCTTCAGCACGTAGTACAAAAAGCACAAAGAGATGAAAATAGTATAGTCAGAATTTCTGATATGTATCTGATAGGAGTTCTAGAAAGAGGAAATGGAAAGGAGATAAGAAAATATCCCTCAGATGAAGAATGATTGCATCTTCATATCAGGAATCAGCACACTTTTTCTGTAAAGGCCAAATAGTAAATACTTTAGGCTTTGTAGACTTTACAGTTTTTGTCACAACTTCTCAACTCTGTTGTTATATCACAAAAGCAGCCATAGATATTAAATAAATGATTGACTGTGTTCCAGTAACTTTTATTTATAAGAATAGGAGGCAGTCTGGACTTAGCCTGTTACCATAGTTTGCCAACCCCTACTTTAGACTGAATGCCCCTCCCTGTCAATCTCTATTTTCTGTCTTTCTGGATTTACCTATTCTGGATGTTTCATATAAATAGAGTCACATAATATGTGACCTTTTGTGTCTGGCTTCTTTCACTTAGCATGTTTAGGGGGTTCATACACATTGTAGTATATGTCAATACTTATTTCTTTTTATGGCCAAATATTTCATTGTATGGATATACCACCTTTTGTTTATGCATTCATCTGTTGGACATATGGCTTCTTTCCACCTTTTTGCTATTGTGAATAGTGCTGTTATGAGCATAGGTCTATAAATATTTGTTTGATTCCTTGTTTGCAGTTCTTTGGTTACATACTTAGGAGTGGAATTGCCAGGCTGTTTGGCAGTTCTCTGTTTAACTTTTTGAGGAACTGTGAAACTGTTTTCTGCAGTGGCTGCACTGTTTTACATTCCCATCAGCAGTATACAAGTGTTCCAGTCTCTCCACATCCTTTCCAACACTTCTTTTTTTTTTTTTTGGCTGCGTTGGGTCTTCGTTGCTATGCGTGGGCTTTCTCTAGTTGTGGCGAGTGGAGGCCACTCTTCGTTGCAGTGCACGGGCTTCTCATTGTGGTGGCTTCTCTTGGTGCAGAGTACGGGCTCTAGGCGCACAGGCTTCAGTAGTTGTGGCTCACGGGCTCTAGAGCGCAGGCTCAGTAGTTGTGGCACATGGGCTTAGTTGCTCCACAGCATGTGGGATCTTCCCAGGCCAGGGCTTGAACCCATGTCCCCAGCACTGGCAGGCTGATTCTTAACCACTGCGCCACAAGGGAAGTCCCACAGCACTTCTTGTTTTCAGTTTTTTGTTATAGCCAGCCTAGTGGGTATGAAACACAGGAGTTTCTTAAAACTCTATGAGTTCTTATTTAATCTTACAGACTTTGGGAAAGGTAGCCACAGGATAATGCAAAAAGTCTTAAGTTAGGTACTCAGAACTGCTAGCATATTTATTTAAAGTTTATTTAAGCATTTGATTATGAATTGGTAGTTTGAATGATGATTATCATCTTAGAATATATGCACACTCATACACATCTATATTTATTTTTTATTTTTTCTTTGAGCTACCTGAGAAGAAAAGGAATAATAATAAATGAAACATCTGCAGTTGTATATGGTCAGTTACTCACAGGTCGTAGATATCAAGTAAATCAAAATGGTGAAGTCCGTCTAGAGAAACAGTGGTCAAAACAAGTTCTTCCATTTGTTTATCAAACTATTGTCCAAGTAAGTCTCCATCAGGTCTCAATTCTATCTTAATGTACACTGTTGCACATTGTGTAAAGAAAACACTATATCATATTTATATGCAGCAATATATAATAGATATTATTATTTAATGTAATTTGCAAAATACTGTAGTGTTTAAAAGGAGTATAACATGCTCAGACACTCATTCTGTGTATGGTTAGGAAGCTTTTCTTTTGTATTTATTTATTATTCTCACAAAAAGTTTGCTTTAAATAAATTAGTAAATACAAAAAGCATTTGCTTTTGTGTTTGTGATCTTAGATGTTCTAAGGGGGCAAATTTTTTTAAATGCATGTAGTGATCATGTAATTTGGGGGAAGCAGTATAGCATAGTGATTAAGAGTACTGACTGATTTGACTTCTTAGCCATATGACCTTGCGCAAGATCACCTTTCTGTGTTTTAGTTTCCTTATCTATAAAGTGGGGCTAGTAATGGTCTCTGCCACAGAGGGTTGTCTTCAGGATGAAATGAACTAATAAATGTGTAAAGTACCTAGAAGAGTGTCTGGCATGTAAGGAGATAATAAATTTTAGATTCTGGCATTGTTATGTAGAAAATCTTTACACTTGACATTTGTAGACAGCATAGTCATAATCCCATAGGAAAAAATCTTGATATGCAGTCTATAGAAATTTTGACTGTAATGATTCACTTTTATATTTCATTCTACATAGGACATCCGAGCTTTTGACTCCCGTTTCTCCAATATTAAAACATTGGATGACTTGTTTCCTCCTAGAAGTATGGTCTTTATGCTGGGAACACCCTATTATGGATGCACTGGAGAAGTTAGTACCTGTTATTATTACTATTAAATTTCTTTATGGTTTCAAGTTAATACAGTTGTTTAACTTCTCTTCATTTAGGCATAAAATAAAATGTAATACTGAAGGGGAAAAAAGAAAGAGTTCATTCATCTAATTTATAAACAACACAATATTTGGCTATATATCTTTAGTGTTGAGCACGCTGAGATCAGGAGGTGGTGGAAAAAGAATTCAGATTCTAATCTCTTTTTTCATAGGTTTATTTATTGTAGTATGGGTGAAGCAATTCTGAAATTATTTTCAGTGTATTATTGGGTTGATGAATTGATAAATGTGTTGATGTTTTGGGGAACTCCAGCTCTCACATGGGAAAAGGTACTTACTTGTAAGTATAGAACAGGAGAATGCAAGAAAGAACCTGTGGGGACAGATTAGAATTGGAGGTATTAATGTGAACTCATGATTGCTAAAATACTTTATACGTATGTATGTGTATGTATATAGGCACATGTATATGCGTATATTTATGTATGTTTGTAGATATATGAATGCATATATGCCTATATGTACATATATTTTCTAGCCCTATTTGCTCATAAGGATTGGAAGCAAAGATACCCTGGTAGCATGTAACACTCTGATCTTGATGTCTAACACCATATCCCACAAAAAGGACCTGGCCTTCTCAGAGAAATGGCTGATTACAGGGCTGAGGCAGAATAAGTACAAGATGAGCCTAGAACTACTAGTTATGCAGGAGAGCAAGGAGGTACTCACAAGAATGATGTGAGCATATCACAAACACAGGTACCAGGTTAAAGAGGCTCCTACCGGCCAAATCTGGGACTGTTTAAGTACCAAAATAATCTAGTACATATTGAATTATAAACCATCAGGGGCGGGGAATAGGAATGCATGAGTCCATAGTGATAATAAATAGGTAAGTAAATGGAGAAAGGAAAGACTTTTGCCTATATTATCATGTCAGGGATAATTGTGGAGGGAATGAGGGAGTTGGAAAACCATCATTTAACAAGCATAATGATTCAGATTGAATCAGGCAACAATCATCATTGGAAGCTAACTCTAAGGGGAACTTTTGATCAGGAGCAAGATATTTTCATGGTCTTAGAAAGTATCTCTCCACAGATTGTTTATTTAGTTGCAAGGAAAACAAAAAACTATAATTGTACAGTAAAGAAATTGAGCAACATCTTGATTGTATGATCAAAATTAATATAATAGTGAGGAACAGATGAACATCATGTACCTCCAGATGGGATACTCTACAAAGGACACATCCTCTGTGCACTATTCTGGCTGAGAATATATAACATTAACCTGATCACGAGAAAGCACTAGACAAATCCCAAATGTAGAAATGTTTTTAAAAAGTCAGGGTAGGGGGCTTCCCTGGTGGTGCAGTGGTTGAGAGTCCGCCTGCCGATGCAGGGGACACAGGTTTGTGCCCCGGTCCGGGAGGATCCCACATGCCGCACAGCGGCTGGGCTCGTGAGCTATGGCCGCTGGGCCTGCGCTTCCAGAGCCTATGCTCCGCAATGGGAGAGGCCACAACAAAAAAAAAAAAAAAAAAAAAAAGTCAGAGTAGAGAGGGAGGAATGAACTATATTCTTCAAAATGTCAGTGTGTGAAAGGCAAAGGCTCTGGATATATTCTAGATTAAAAGAGGCTAAAGAGATATGACGACTAAATGCAATATCTGATCCTAGCCTGATCCTGTAGTAGAGGGAGTAAAGAGTTTTCTATAAATATAGGACACTTTTGGGTCAACTGACAAAACTGGTGTATGGGCAGTGGATTAAAGTATTGTGTCGTAAATTTATGTATTTAATAACTGTACTGTGGTAATATAATAAAATATCCTTCTTAGGAAATATGCACCAAAATATTTAGGGATAATGAACATGATATATATAATATACCCTCAAAGTTTCAAAAAATAATTATGTGTATGTAAATACACACATAGAGCACAAATGTTAAATGGAGTTAAATGTCAATAATAGGTGAATCTGGGTAAATGTTCTTTGACTTGTTTTATTTTTGCAACTTTTTGGTAGTTTGAAATTATTTGCAAATTAAAGTTAATTTTTTAAAAAAAGGCTGGTTAACAACTGGTTAAAGCAAGGTACAATGACTCAAATTTATAAGCACATCCACTTACAAATTGAAAGAAAATTTCCACTATCTACTTTTATTGTCTTACTGTATTTCAGAAACAATAAACACTACTCAAATAAGTAGAAAAACAAGTAAATAAAATGTAGTGAAAGAGACTAAAACATACTGTGATTTTTTTTTTCCCCCTCCAAGGTTCAGGATTCAGGGGATGTGATTACAGAAGGCAGGATTCGTGTGGTTTTCAGTATTCCATGTGAACCCAATCTTGATACTTTAATACAAAACCAGCATGTGAGTACTATAGTCCGTGTGATTTAATTTAGAATTGATTACCTTTAAAAATGTTAGAAGGATATTTTTGGTACCTCCTTTGAATTATTGCAAATATTTTATTTAACACTGATTAAATTCTCTCACAGTTGCATCTAGTATTAGTTAAAAATAAGTGGAATCTGTGCTCAAAACTTCATGCAAATCTTTGGGGGAACAAACTGCTGAGATCCCACTATTAATCTATAATAGTTGTTGTTAATGGTTGTTGGTAGTGTGGCTTGTGGGATCTTATTTCCCTGACCAAGGATTGAACCCAGGCCCTCAGGAGTGAGAGCCTGGAGTCCTAACCAGTGGACCGCCAGGGAATTCCCAGTGGAACATTGATTAGCATACCCTCTGGGAATAGACTTGGGTTTTTTTAAACCTTTCATAATTAATCAAGGTCTGCATTTTTAGTTACAAGTAACAAATGACCTTCTTGCAAAGGTTATATGTCTCTACTCAGCCAAAGATGAACAGTCCCTAGAGAAAATTAGGAACCTGCACTTAAGTTCATGGCACTCTTTTATTTTTCTCTGTTAAAATAAGGGGATAATCCTGATATCTATCATTTGTTTTTATTGATTGATTAGATAATTAACTTGACGGAAATTAATTCACATTCAGCCAGCCATTGCTACTTATATTTTATTTTTGCTAGTAGTAAAAATCTAAAACTTCATTTCCTGTGAAATGAGTTTAAGGCATTAGGCATCAGCATACCCATGAGGAACCTTTATGGAAAGCAGAGAAGTCCCTAAAATCTTGCCATCAGGTCTCCTTTGGAGAAATAATTCAGAAGGCGTAGTCAGGAAATCAGGAGAGTGGCCCTTTAGATGAAGAAACTGGAACTCTGGGAGTCAGTGGAGGCAGAAGAACTTGTTGCTTCATCCCTGGCTTTTTTTAGATCTGACAGAGCCTACCCAATTCTAAGGGTACAGTGTTGCTAGGCATGCCTTCTCCAATATACTTTCTTTCTCTTTACATATTTTCTTTATCTTTTACTCAAGCCTTCTTTCTCTACTTTTCATTTTATAATTTCTAGGATATTTGTGGTGATGTAATTAACTTTAACTATACCATAATCCAATATTTTTCAAAAGGAGTACTAATTGTATTTTGAGCAGGACTACTGTGTATTAAATAGGACTGCCCTGTATATGGCAAGACAATTGGCATCTTGGTGCCTGGACCCTAAGTGTTCTTAACCTGTGTCAATTATTGTAACTGAATGTGCCTCAACACATTTTCAGATACTTTTTAGAAAAGTGGTACTACCTGTGATAGAGAACTATTGCCTTAATTCTTCCTTTATATTCTGAAATTATTTCTATATCTGATAATATTTTTGATTGTGTTGCATTCTTTACTAGCATATTAGTGTATTTTAATAGTGACTTTATGTTCCAGACCACTAAAAAAATGTATCCATTTAGGGGTCATTGTAGACATGATCATTAAAAAAATAATGGTGGAAAATAATTCCTTACCATTCTCTGTAAATTTTGCTTTGCTTATGATAAAATATCCTTACATTCCCATGAAATAAGAATATAAAATATTTGTATAATTTATTAAATATAGTATATTTATTATATTTATATATTCATTTACATGAACATAGTATATGAAATCCATATAAAATAAGTATGTATTATTATTATCACATACATAATGTTAGGAGTATATGGTAGCTTACCATAGTTGGTACTGGATTTGTGAGTAATTTACTTCCTGGTTAAAAATTGTATGGTCTGATAATTTTTTTTTGAATTTGACTGTCTTCATAGTTTCTTCCCGTAAGTACACAAATAAAGGTTACATTTCATTGACTGAATTATATTAACAATGTATTAATTATGAGCCTATTCATACTTATTTTCATATGATAATAAATGATTAGGGGAAACAAATATTACTTATATCTATATATGAAGGGCACTCAGTTTTGCTCAGTAGCAACTATTTTGATGACATACTCATGTTTTATTTCAATGTAATAATTATCAAGACCTCAATTTTTCCCAGGTATTTTACCAGGTCCTTCTTAGAACATGAAAATTAATTTTTTAAAAATCGTTCTTGCCTACAGAGTTTGCCGTTTAATACTTACTGTAGAGTTTATTTTTTGAGGCAGTTTCACAAACTGTATGTTTCATCCCCCTTTCATTCATCCTTGGGAATTCTGTTCTTTAAGGAGAGAGAGGAGCAGAAATATTCTGCCTATAAATCCTTTAACAAAAAGCAGGGTTGGGGGTAATAGGTCACTTACTTTTGAGAATCCTTACATTGCCACAATCCAAAATGTTAGTGATGTCTTATCTCCAGATTTTAAAGGTAAAGAAATGCTGCTTTAATGCTTTGTGTTTCCATAATTGACCTTTTTGTTTTTATATTTAAAGAAATATTCTATAAAGTACAACCCAGGATATGTGTTGGCCAGTCGCCTTGGAGTGAGTGGATACCTTGTTTCAAGGTTTACAGGAAGTATTTTTATTGGAAGAGGATCTAGGAGAAAGTAAGTTTTTGTTAGAGAAATTTACTTAAAGTGGCAGAAAAAAATTAAATAATAAAGATTAAATGGTTAATATTTCAGTATTTATTTTCTCTTATTAATTGCTCTGAATTTTCTTTAAAAATTATGCATAGATTCCTCTGATGGTGATCTTTTATCTAAATGGCACATGCTTTAGGTGGTTGGAAAGACAGTTCTTATTTTTAGCAGCTAATAAATTGAACCTTGAAAAAAGGTATCAGAAGGTGTGTGTGAATCCCAATTATATATTTCCCTAC
>NW_006771578.1:2839254-2944194 GCF_000442215.2 Lipotes vexillifer
TTCCCTACATTTCCTTATTTCATTCTCCTCTCAATTACATAATCTATTTGTATGCTTTGTTGACTTGGGTTTTGAAGCCTTTCCTCTAGTTTTTCCACTACTGCTACTTTGGAAATAACCATGATAACTAAAATGTAGAAAACCAATCAAGACTAAACTTTTCTAAAAATTGAAAGCAAAGCTTTTTATTCTTTGAACAAAATTTTAAAACTTTTGTGTGTATGTGTGTGTGTGGTTTAAATTCAGCCCTCATGGAGACCATAAAGCAAATGTGGGTTTGAATCTCAAATTCAACAAAAAAAATGAGGAGGTACCTGGATATACTAAGAAAGTTGGAAGTGAATGGATGTATTCATCTGCAGCAGAACAACTTCTTGCAGAGTACTTGGAGAGGTAAGTGCCTAGCAAGATCCTGCTAGGCATCCAAAAACGTAGGAATGTGATAACTATTTTGCCTTGCTGATAAGAAAAATGTTTCCTTTAGTAAAATGTGACATATGTTAATATAAACTTAATTTAGTGTCATGAAGCATCATAGCCACTAGTTACAATAGAGTAGAAAGATACTGTATTTATATTATTCAAAATTAAAAAGGATGATGAGAATTGGCCTCCTTTTAATTAAAAATTTCCTTAACTATCGTAAGTTATTCACTACTCTGCATGTCTGTGTCAGTAGTAAGAGGATTGGTATGGATAAACAAAACAACTCTTGGCATAATGAATTTTCTTAAAACTCCAGCTGGACAATAGATTACTATCCTAGAATCACTGAATTTAATTGCTGAAATAGTCTTAGAAATCAACAAGTCTCAGCTCCTCGTTATAAAAATGAGAAATCTGAGTACCAAGATTTACTGAATTAGTGTCAACGATTCATAGGACATGCTCTACTTCTGATTAGCAATTGAATGTTCTGTCCATTGTTCCACTGGTTTCTAACCTTCTTATATTTGAGGATCCCTGTATTAGTTTCCTAGAGCTGCCTTAACAAAATACCGCAAACTGGTTGGCTTAAAACGACAGAAATTTATTGTCTCACAGTTCTGAACACCAGAGTCCAAAATTAAGATGTTGATAGGGCCATGCCTCCCCTGAAGGTGCTAGGGAAGGACCTGTTCCATACCTGACTCCTAGCTTCCTGTAGCCTCACGAGCTTTGTTCCTTAGCCTATAGATGCATCACCCCAGTCTTCCATCTTCATGTGGTTTTCTCCTTATGTGTCTTCATATCATTTTTTTTTAATTTGAATTTTATTGGAGTATAGTTGATTTACAATGTTGTGTTAGTTTCAGGTGTACAGCAAAGTTATTCAGTTATACATATACATATATTCATTCATTTTTAGATTATTTTCTCTTACAGGTTATCACAGAATATTGAATAGAGTTCAATATCACAGAATATTGAATAGAGTTCCCTGTGCTATACAGTATGTCCTTGTTGGTTATGTATCTTATATAAGTAGTGTGTGTATGTTCATCCCAAGCTCCTGATTTATCCCTCCCTGCCACGTTTCCCCTTTGGTAACCGTAAGTTTGTTTTGTATACCTGTAAGTCTGTTTCTGTTTTGTAAATAAGTATATTTGTATCATTTTTTTAAAAATTAGATTCCACATATGAGTGATATCATATATTTGTCTTTGTCTGACTTGCTTTACTTAGTATGATAATCTCTAGGTCCATCCATGTTGCTGCAAATGGCATTATTTCATTCTTTTTTATAGCTGAGTAATATTCGATTGTACATACATACCACATCTTCTTTATCCATTTCTCTGTTGATGGACATTTAGGTTACTTCCATGTCTTGGCTATTGTAAATAATAGTACTGCAGTGAACATTGGGGTGTATGTGTCTTTTCAGATTATGGTTTTCTCCAGATATATGCCCAGGAGTGGGATTGCTGGGTCATATGGTAGTTCTATTTTTAGTTTTTTAAGGAACCTCTATACTCTTCTCCATAGTTGTTGTTCCAATTTACATTCCCACCAACAGTGTAAGAGGGTTCCCTTTTCTCCACACCCTGTCCAGTGTTTACTGTTTGTGGAATTTTTGCTGATGGCCATTCTGACCCATGTGAGGTAATACCTCATTCTAGTTTTGATTTACGTTTCTCTGATAATTAGCAATTTGAGCATCTTTTCATGTGCTTTTTGGCCATCTTTATGTCTTCTTTGGAAAAATGTCTATTTAGATCTGCCCATTTTTTGATTGGGTTGCTTATTTTTTTGACATAGAGCTGTATGAACTGTTGGTGTATTTTGGAGATTAATCCCTTGTCAGTCGCTTCATTTGAAAATATTTTCTCCCATTCTAAGGGTTGTCTTTTCGTTTTGTTTATGGTTTCCTTTGCTGCATATCATCTTTCCTTTGTTTCTGTCTCTGTGTCCAAATTTCCCCTTTTTATAAGGACACCAGTCATATTGGATTAGGGCCTATCCTAATGACATTTTAGTTTGCTTACTTCTTTTAAAATCCTATTTCAAAATAAAGTCAGATTCTGAGGTACTAGGAGTTGGGACTTCAGTTATGTTTTATGTTGGGGTGGGGGTGGGGGAGACACATTTCAACTGCATATTACCATCTAAAAATTTAGATAATTTCTTCTATTTACCTCCATGTTTCCTTAAAAATGTCATATTTAGACTGCTTTTTCTTGATTTTTCAACTTGACATATGCATTGATTTCATACCATGAATGATGAAGTTTTAGCTTTCTTTTACCAGCCCCACTCCCCATTCCCTTACCTTCCTACACACATGAACACATTTCCCCTCTCATTATAGTTTTATCACAATTTTTTAAATTAAATCTGTTCTTAAGGTTTAGTCGATTAAGGTAAATGTAAATGGTCACCTCTGGATCTTGTAGAGTATTGCATTTCCTTTCTTGTACACAGTTTTGTTCTTTTCTGTGTTGTTTATTCATTTGTTTCTTATCTATGTTCACATAACCAATGTGGCCCCAAACTCTGTGCCATAGCTGGAAAACTTAATACAGTCAAACAGGTCATGTGACCTCTCAGTTCCATTTTCTTCTTGTATACTTCCTCTTAAAACTGTCTTTCTTCCTGCTTCAGTGTGAACTAATTGCTCTCCTGGGCTGTTGTACAGCTTTCATTCAAGTTTCTCTTTACTATCGTCCTAGGAATTTCCTTCACCATTCTTATGCATAGGATTCCTTTATTTCCTGGCTTTCATGCTTTATTCCTTCTGATTTATGTCTCCATTTTGATGGAGCACTTATGCCAGTGGCTTCCTGAGAAAGCTTACATGTCTGGAAATTTCTTTAAACCTCCCTGATACTTGGTTGATAGCTCACCTGGGTCTAGAATCCTAGATTGCAGATTATTTTCCTTCAGAATTTGAAAAGCGCTGCTGCATTCTCATGTTTCCTTTGCTGTCAAGAAGTCTTGTGTTACTCTGATTCTTAATCTTTGTGCATGATCTGTTTTTCATTTTCTGAAACCTTTTTAGAATCTTCCCTTTACCAATACTATTTAATAATGTGAAGATGTGTGCCTTGGAATGGGTCTTTTTTCTTTCATTTTGCTGTTCAGCCCTTTCAAACTTGAAACTGATGCCCTTCCATTCTGAGAAATTTTCTTGTATTATTTCTTTGATAATTTCCTCCTCACCATTTTGTTGTTGTTGTCATTCTCTCTTTCTAGGACTCTTTTTTCTTTTTTTTCTTTTTTTTTTTTGCGGTACGCAGGCTTCTCACTGTTGTGGCCTCTCCCATTGCAGAGCACAGGCTCCGGACGCGCAGGCTCAGCGGCCATGGCCCACGGGCCCAGCCGCTCTGCGGCATGTGGGATCTTCCCGGACCGAGGCACGAACCCGCGTCCCCTGCATCGGCAGGCGGACTCTCAACCACTGCACCACCATGGAAGCCCTAGGACTCCTTTTGATAGATGTTAGACCTTCTGGATTAATTCTCCTAATTTTCTTATCTCTTTTCATCTGTTTTCTGTATTATACTCCTGTTCTACTCTGTGGGAGATTTCTTCAGCTTTAACTTATTTTTTATTTTTATTTAATCATTTTTAATTTCTAGAAGTGTTTCCTTTTTCTCTGGCATTCCTTTTTTTGTAGCATCTTGTTCTTATAATGAATGAAATATCTTATTTCTCTGAAGATAGTAATCTAGATTTTCTTCTATTTTTAATATTTTCTGTTTACTACAAATTGCTTTTTTTTTTTCCTTTTCTGTTTGATTTGATCTCTCCTTTCATGTTAAAGTTTTTTTTTTTTTTTTTGGTCTCATGGTTCTTTAGTGTCTTACCATATTTACTATTCAGTGATTAAAGAGCTGACTGGATGGGCTTCCCTGGTGGCGCAGTGGTTGAGAGTCTGCCTGCCGATGCAGGGGATGCGGGGTCATGCCCCGGGCTGTGAAGATCCCACATGCCGTGGAGCGGCTGGGCCCGTGAGCCATGGCCGCTGAGCCTGCACGTCCGGAGCCTGTGCTCCACAACGAGAGAGGCCACAACAGTGAGAGACCCACGTACCACAAAAAAAAAAAAAAAAAAGCTGACTGGAAATTTAATGTGCTTCAGTGAGGCTTCTCTGGTGGGACTTGGCTGTTTCAGCAGAGCATCTCCAAATATCACTACCTATATGTATATCTTTTCTCTTGAGCTGGGTATTTTTCCCAGAAAGGTATTCTGCAGCCTTTTTCTTGGAGGACAGATATAGAGAACAAAACTGACTTCCAGTGTTCTGGGAATTAACCAGAGAAAGGGGGTCTCATTACATAGTGGATACTGTGGTACACACACCCAGATGTCTCTTCACGACTCAGGACCTATTCCCTGGGCAGCACGAATGCTGCTGTCTCACAGCCCTCAACAGTGAGCCCTCTTCAGGAATTGCCCAACAGAAGAGAACTGCCTCACCTAAAGTTATGTCCCCTTCCCACAACAGCCACACATCCAATACCTCATCAACAAGAAGATGTAAAGGCTCAGCCAACCTGATTGCCCCAGTTCAGGATAAGTCTGAGGAGCCATCCTACTTTGAGATCTCTATGCTACTGGCCAAGGAGTTCATTAAGATTGAACCACAGCCCAACTTCTCCCTGGGCCCAATTCCCCTTCCTTCTTTCCCTTCCACAGGTGTTATTTCCACAGAACACACTAATAAACTTCTTCCATGTTTATCACCATCTCAGAGTCTGCTTCTTAAAGATGTTATACTTCCTAGCCTTCTTCCTAGTGGCATGTTGTATAGTAATATTTTCACTGATCCCTTGTTTTCAGTAGGGCACCTATCCTCTCTTCCTCATGCCCCACCCATCCAGTTTCCTGTGCCTGGATTACCCAAGGCTCGAGCAGCCCCTATTTAGCCTCTCTGAAAGTAAACTGCAGGATTTACGCTGAGGTGGAGGTGACTGCCTAACTGCTTATTATACAAAATTTTCAACTAAAAGCCTGTTAAACCCACCCCATACTGCAGCATCAAAATGTACAGAGCCCATATCTCCTGAGCTTTTGAAGACTTCCACAGTTCACATCAACTTGCTTCTTGTTGACTTCCCACTCTGGTGACTTAGGGTACAGCTTATTCCTGTCTGTCAAGTCAGTTCATAACGTATCTATTCAGTTTTCAGTTTCTAAAATTTTGTTAACTCAACATGTACTATCAGATTCTCTGCTTCTCTCTTCATCTGTCTTTATAGGTCCATGCCCTTTTTTCTACTTTACTATTCTTTTAGCAGGCTGGGAAGGGAGAAGAAATAAGCACATGTGTTCAGTCTGCTACGTGTATTTGAAAGTACTACAGTACACTGTTAGAGAACAATGGAATTTTGAGGAATATCAGAAGAAACTTTTAATGGATTTTCATTTGCTCTTTTGTGGAGTGCTCTAGCTTTATTGTGAAAACTAGAAAATGAACCTGTATACATTATTTTTGTCCATTTATCACCTGTCATTATAGTCTATGAGGGATAGAGTCAGTAATTGAATCATCGTAGTTTCAATTATAAAAATTTCAATTTTAAAAATCATAGTTTAATTATACTTAAGAATTGAATCATTTCTCCCTTATCTTTTTTTGAGGACCTATGAATACTTTCAATCTTTTGGTCTCTATCCCTTATATGTGTACATAATTAGTCCTCAGTATATGTATTTTTTTTTTATAAATAATACACAATGTATTTATTTATTTATTTATTTATGGCTGTGTTGGGTCTTCATTTCTGTGCATGGGCTTTCTCTAGTTGTGGCAAGTGGGGGTCACTCTTCATCGCGGTGCGCAGGCCTCTCACTATCGCGGCCTCTGTTGTTGCGGAGCACAGGCTCCAGACGCGCAGGCTCAGTAATTGTGGCTCACGGGCCCAGTTGCTCCATGGCATGTGGGATCTTCCCAGACCAGGGCTCGAACCTGTGTCGTCTGCATTGGCAGGCAGATTCTCAACCACTGCGCCACCAGGGAAGCCCCTCAGTATATTTAATATATCCCCTTGGGATCCAGAAATTTGATAGGAAGTTTATATGAAATTAGCCGTATTTTTAAAAGCAGTATTTTTGTTTGTTTGTTTGTTCGGCTAGAGCTCCAGAACTGTTTAGTTATATAGCCAAAAATAGCCAAGAGGATGTGTTCTATGAAGACGACATTTGGCCTGGAGAAAATGAGAATGGGTAAGCAAAATTTATGAGATTTATTGCCGCATAGTTCAACTTAGTGGTTCTACTGAAGGGTAGTAGTTAATCAAGAATTTATATTACTCTTGGGGGGAGGGTTTTGTATTGTTTTTTTCTTGCTTTAAGATCTTAATATAATTTTTTATTTCATTTATATCAGTAAAGTACTTTTAAACTAATTTTTGTGTTTTTTTATAATTACTGAGAAATAACATGTCCATGTTTATATTGGATTCATAATTAGCCCCAATTAAGTCGTGTGACTAATTATATATTTGATATCTTTTATAATTCACAGCCCTCAGAAAGTTCATATCAGGCCTTTTATATAAACCCTCAGAAAGTTTCAATTAATGTGAAAAAATTATTGTTTTTAATATAGTGCTGAGAAAGTTCAAGAAATTATTACTTGGCTAAAGGGACATCCTGTCAGTACTTTGTCTCGTTCTTCTTGTGATTTACAAATTCTGGATGCAGCTATTGTTGAGAAAATTGAAGAAGAAGTTGAAAAGTGCAAGGTACTAATTTTTAATAACGAGGATTACTGATGAGATTTGAAGTTAAATGAACTATATGTTATCCTACAAATAATTTATTTGTATTTCAATCAAATAAAACATATACTCAGTGATTCTAAATTATGTCAAAATATTCTGTAATTTAAAAAAATATTCCAGCCTTTTCCAGTGTCCATTAAGTTTGTCTAAATAAATATAAATGCACATCTTTTTTCTTTTGGCCGCAGCCTGTGGCATGTGGGATCTTAGTTCCCCGACCAGGGATCGAACCCATGCCCCTTGCATTGGGAGCATGGAGTCTTAACCACTGGAACACCAGGGAAGTCCCTAAAGCCATAGCATTTAAATTTTATGTCCTTGTAGTGTTCCTAATTTTAAGAATTAATATTTTCTGAGTCTAGTCAATAGAAAGTTTGTGTTTGAGAAATAAGGTTAATTCCCTATTCTTTCCTATTCTAAGTTCTTTAAAAGATACAGTTCATCTTTTTTTATAGAACATAAAAATTATATTTATTTCACTTTTGTTTCCCACTAATAAACTCATTCAGTTACTAAGTATTTTTGAAATCCCACTTAAACTATCCTTTTTTTATGTCTTGATTTTAAAAAGCAGTAACCTGTGTAGGCTTAACTGTTTTATCTGTTTTGATTCCCTATCTTGATGCAATAGAAAATGGGTTGATTTTATTCCTTTTTTTAACTTACAATTTTATTTTTCACATATTTGCCTTTTTATTAAAATGATGTTGCTTTCCTAACACAGTGCTCTCTTGTTTGAACTAATAGCAGAGTAAGTTAAGAACTGATCTCTCACGTCATTTTCCCCCATCCCTCTTTCAGTACTTAAAACCTTAGGTGAGATAGTTAACCTTTCCATGCCTCCATTTCCTGATTGGTAAAATAAGAATAAAATTGTCCTCATATAGTCCTCAAAAGAATTAACTGAGTTAATACATATAAACTCCTAATAATGCCTAGCTATTATTAATGCTTAATAATACTTAGCTATTATTACTTGAATTCTCTTATCACATGCTCAAGAGCTATGAATTCGGTCTGGAAAATCACCACTAGATGACTCTTTAAGAAAAAATGTAAGGCTCAGAGCCAAGAGTTTGATATTTTGAAAGGTTAATGATATTCAGCTGAGGATACAAAGCCTGCATTTCTTTTTAATTGTCTTTCAATGTAAAGTCTATTTGTCCAGTATGGTTTTTGAAATGAGTTTTCCACTTAACAAAAGTTTATAGCTTTAAGCCCTCAAATTTTATTTGAACCCATTTGTATGCAGAGCTCTCTAAAATGTTTTACACATTCTTCCCTTACTTTGCAAACTGAAGATACACATACAAAGTTGTAGTCTATTATTTGATTACAACATTTTTAAAATGTATGTACATATAGGTAAGACAGGACTTTTTTATTAAACCTGTTAATGAGTCAAGAAGGAGCAGTTATGAGTGACTTTTTTTTTCCCTTTTCAGTGTTATAATGTTATTAGGGTAATAAAGAAAAGAAGGAGAAAAAACTAAAAAATGAACATAACATTCTGAGTATAATTTAAACTTTTCTTTTTAATGCAGGGTCATCATTAAAAGTGTTCCTAGTTTTCTTATTGACAGTGGTGCCCATACTCAGCTAATTATCAAAATTACTGGAGGAGCTTTTTAAAAAACATGCATTCTGGATTCCACCCTCAGAGCAGTACTTCTTGAACTTTGCAAATGAATCACTGGGGGATCTTGATAAAACACAGATTCTGATTCAGTAGCTCTAGGATGAGCAGCTCTTGATATTCTGCATTTCTAGCAGGCTCCCAGGTGATCACACTTTCAGTAGTCATTCCCCAGAACTTCTCATTTTAGTAGCTGTGGGTTGGGGCCTATAGTGAAAATGCCCTAGTCTATTAATTTGCCTAATGAGTCAGGTTTGAATGCCATATTTTCTAAGCAATGCTGTAATTATAGTAATAATGCCTAGGGATGTGTCAGATCATATGGGTTGTTTTTTCATATGCAATCCTCCAGGCACAGTTCTTGTGTCTGCTTTTTTAAATTTCTTTAAATCTTTTCTCATATTCTTTTTTCTTGCTATTGTCAGTAGGCACCAGTTGTACTTTATCAGTATTTCTAGTCTGCTATGCCCTGGAAACATAGACACCTTGTCAGTGAGACCTTCACTTTTCACCCTATTTAAAATTTCAGTCTCTCCCCACACTGCTGATCCCCCTTCTCTGCTTTATTTTCCTCTATGCTTTTTATCTTCAAACATGCTATTTTTTCCCCTTAGTTTGTTTCTTGTATGTCTCCCGCAACTAGAATAGAAGAACAGTTCACTGTTCTATCTCCAGTACCCAAATCAATAAATGGCACATAAATAGAACTCAGTAAATATTTATTGATAGATAGAAATGAAATATCTCTATAATAAAAGAAAATAAACTCTGTTTAAAGGCTGGAACATTTTACACTATATAAATACAAGAACTCTAGTACATGGACTCTGTAGCTTAGGGCTGTTTTGTGCCCTTTTGTACTTATGTCCATAAGCTATAGTCTAAAAATAGGTGACTATCATTACAAGTAAACTGCTGCTATTTTTCCTATCAGGTAAGAATTCACTTTTTGAAAATATTTAATGTAAATCGTAGTAATGGATTGCAATGGTTATAAAGTATTCTCACTTTTTTTTTTTACACAGTATATTTTTCCCTGTTAATTTTTTTTAATAGATCTTTATTGGAGTATAATTGCTTCACAATACTATGTTAGTTTCTGTTGTACACCAAAGTGAATCAGCCATATGCATACATATGTCCCCATATCCCCTCCCTCTTGAGCCTCCCTCCCATCCTCCCTATCCCACCCCTCCAGGTCATCTCAAAGCAGCGAGCTGATCTCCCTGTGCTATGCTGCTGCTTCCCACTATGCGTTTTACATTTGGTAGTGTATATATTGTCAATGCTACTCTCACTTCACCCCAGCCTCCCCCTCCCACCCTGTGTCCTTAAGTCCATTCTCTATGTCTACATCTGTATTCCTGCCCTGCAACTAGGTTCATCTGTACCATTTTTTTTTCTAGATTCCATATATATGCATTAGCATACGGTATGTTTTTCTCTTTCTGACTTACTTCACTCTATTGACAGACTCTGGGTGCATCCACCTCACTACAAATAACTCGATTTTGTTTCTTTTTATGGCTGAGTAATATTCCATTGTATATATGTGTCACATCTTCTTTTCTTTTATAAAGTGAAAGGTCGTTTTTTTTTTAATTTATTTATTTTATTTTTGGCTGCATTGGGTCTCTCTTGGGACCCGGGATTTTCTCTAGTTGCAGCGAGTGGGGGCTGCTCTTCATTGTGGTGTGCGTTGTGGTGCGGTGGCTTCTCTTGCTGCGGAGCATGGGCTCTAGGCACGTGGGCTCAGTAGTTGTGGCTCGCGGGGTCTAGAGCGCAGGCTCAGTAGTTGTGGCGCACGGGCTTAGTTGCTCCGCGGCATGTGAGATCTTCCCGGGCCAGGGCTTGAACCCATGTCCCCTGCATTGGTAGGCGGATTCTTAACCACTGTGCCACCAGGGAAGCCCCATAAACATTTATAATTGTTATGTCTTTTTCTTGGATTGATCCTTTGATCATTATGTAGTGTCCCTCCTTATCTCTTGTAACAGTCTTTATTTTAAAGTCTGTTTTATCAGACACAAGTATTGGTACTCCAGCTGTCTTCCGGTTTCCATTTGCATGGATATCTTTTTCCATCCCTTCCCTTTCAGTCTGTATGTGTCCCTAGGTCTGAAGTGGGTCTCTTGTAGACAGCATATATATGGGTCTTGTTTTGGTATCTTTTCAGCCGGTCTGTGTCTTTTGGTTGGGGCATTTAATCCATTTACATTCAAGGTTATTATCAGTATGTATGTTCCTATTACCATTTTCTTAATTGTTTTGTGTTTGTTTTTGTGGGTCTTTTTCTTCTCTTGTGTTTTCCGCCTAGAGAAGTTTCTTTAGCATTTGTTGTAAAGCTGGTTTGGTGGTGCTGAATTCTCTTAGCTTTTGTTTGTCTCAAAAGCTTTTGATTTCTCCATCGAATCTGACTGAGATTCTTGCTGGGTAGAGTAATCTTGGTTGTAGGTTTTTCTCTTTCATCACTTTAAGTATATCCTGCCACTCCCTTCTGGCCTGCAGAGTTTTTGCTGAAAAATCAGCTGGTAACCTTATGGGGATTCCTTTTTATGTTATTTTTTGTTTTTCCCTTGCTGCTTTTAATATTTTTTCTTTGAATTTAATTTTTGTTACTTTGATTAGTATTTATGTGTCTTGGTGTGTTATTCCTAGTGTTTATCCTGTATGAAATTCTCTTTGCTTCCTGGACTTGGGTGACTGTTTCCTTTCCCACGTTAGGGAAATTTTTGACTATAATCTCTTCAAATATTTTCTCAGACCCTTTCTTTTTCTCTTCCTCTTCTGGGACCTCTGTTGTTCCAGAGGTTTCTGAGATTGTCTTCAATTCTTTTCATTCTTTTTTCTTTATTCTGCTCCTTGGCAGTTATTTCCACCATTTTGTCTTCCAGCTCACCTATTTGTTCTTCTGTCTCACTTATTCTGTTACTGATTCCTTCTAGTGTATTTTTCATTTCAGTTATTGTGTTGTTCATCTCTGTTTGTTTGTTCTTTAGTCCTTCTAGATCTTTGTTAAACATTTCTTGTATTTTCTCAATCCATGCCTCCATTCTGGTTCTGAGCTTCTGGATCATCTTTACTATCATTACTCTGAATTCTTTTTCAGGTAAATTGCCTATTTCCTCTTCATTTATTTGGTCTTGTAGGTTTTTACCTTGCTCTTTCGTCTGTGACATATGTTTTTGCCATCTCTCTCTCTCCCTCTTTTTTTTTTTCTTTCTTTAATGAGCGGGATTGTGTTCCTGTCTTACTGGTTGTTTGGCCTGAGGCTTCCAACACTGGAGTTTGTAGGCTGTTGGGTAGAGCTGGGTCTTGGTGCTGAGATGAGGAACTCGTGAGACCTCACTCCAATGAATATTCGCTGGGGTCTGAGGTTCTCTGTCAGTCCAGTGGTTCCGTCAAGGAACTCCCACCACAGGAGCTTCAGCCCGACCCCTGGCTCGTGAACCAAGATCCTGCAAGCCAAATAGGGTGGCAAAAAAAAAAAGAGAGAGAGAACAATAACAAAGTAAAAGGTAAAATTAGACTAGGAAGCTAACAGATATGTTAGAAAGAATATAAAAATAAAAATACAGATGAATCAACAACTGGAAGGTACAACAGTACAATTGTAAAAAGGAGGCAGAGGGAAAAGGGGGGGTAAAAAAGGCAGGGGTGGAGGCCTTGGCTGTGGAGGACGGGGCCTAAGCAAGGGCAAGGTTTGGGCGGTGGGTGGGGCCTGTGCTCAGGACCCACAGGGCCGGAAAAGGCCCTCAGGGCTGTGGGGGGTGGGGGGTGGGGCTTAGGCTCAAGGGACCAGGAGGGACCCAGGCGTACCCCCCACCCCTGGTCTCAGAGGGCAGGGGCCTCACCTGGGAGCCCAGCAGGCTCCCTGAGCCTGATTGGGAGGGGCAAACTCCCTCTGCTCCCCTCCCACTCCTCCTGGAGGGCCCCTCCCGCCTGCCTCGCCTCATCTCCCCAGCCTCCCTCCTGTGCCCCCACAGCCTGGAGGGGGCTTTGGAGAGCAGGGTCCAGCCTGGGAGCTCAGCAGGCTCCCTGTGCCTGCATGGGTGGGGCAAACACCCTCTGCTCCTCTCCCACTACTCCCAGAGAGCCCCTCCCACCTGCCTATCCTGCTCTCCCCAGCCTCCCTCCTATGCCTCTAGGACCCACGTGGCCTGAAGCAGGCATTGGTTGGGGGGCTACCGGCCCGGGAGCTCAGCAGGCTCCCTGGGCCAGAGTGGGCCTCGCCCTCTGCTCCTTTCCCGCTCCTCCTGGAGGGCCCCTCCTGCCTGCCTCTCCTGATCTCCCTGGCCTCAGGGGCGCCTATCCTGTCTGGCCTCCACTTCTCCTCCCCCCGAGTTCCCCCATGTCCTACCAGTTCATTTGGGGGTTCCTGCCACCTCCTTGGGCGTCAGGGTCCCCCACCAGTGGCCGGCAGGCACCCTAGTTGTGGGGCGATGCTAACTTGGCATCTTCCCACACTGCCATCTTGACTCCTAGTCTCACATTTTTATTAGGTAGAACAGGTAATATTATTTCCATCTTACAGTTTGAAGGAAGCTGGTGCTTAAGTGTGAGGTCACAGAATTAACAAGTAGCAAATAGAGGAGAAAACTCTTCTTCCAGCATTTTTAGATAGTCAAAATTTAAACACCAAAGCCAGTTTCCAAAAGCAAAGACTTTGTATGAATGTTACCTTAATTTTTATAAGTAGACACAAAACCCAAAGTATTGGCATAGATCAATACTTTATACCTGTTTTTCCTTTACTATTAATCTTTATTGACCATTATATACAATTCTTCTTAGGATACAAAAGCATTTGAATAGGATAGCATTTACATAAAGTTCAAAACTGACAAGTATAATCTTAGTGTTAGAAATAAGGTTACATTGGGGAGGGGTAGTAACTGGAAGACAATACAAGGGTTCCCTATTTTTAATTTCTTTTTTCAGAGTCTTTTATGTTGTGCTTAGTAGTGTTCTGTTTCTTGAACTGTGTGTGGATATACATACATATGCTCATACTATAAAAATTTGTCAGATTTTATACTTAAGTTTGCATTTTTCTATATGTCTTATATATCAACTAATTTCTTTTGGCTCTTTAACATTTAGGCATGTCCAAATACTGAATAATAATTTTAAATTTTAATATTTTAAAAATATTTTCAATTTCTTCTTTCCTCAGCAAAGAAAGAATAATAAGAAGGTTCGAGTGACAGTGAAGCCCCATTTGCTATACAGAGTAAGTTTCCTGTCGGAGAATTCAAAGTTGTTGTTTTTGCTTTGAAAGTATCAGAGGAACAAAATGTTTTCAATACATTAGTAGAAAAACTTCTTAAAATTAGAGTTAATAATAATAATTAAATCTTTCTTCTCTTCAGCCTTTAGAACAGCAACATGGAGTCATTCCTGATCGGGATGCAGAATTTCGTCTCTTTGACCGAGTTGTAAATGTGAGAGAGAACTTTTCCGTTCCAGTTGGCCTTCGGGGCACCATCATAGGAATTAAAGGGGGTAATAACTCAATATTTGACGTGTCTCCAACTGCGTTTATATTGTAGAGTGAAACACAAACTTGTGTGTCTTATATGTAAGCAGTAAGCAACTATAAATCAGGAAAAACACTAAATCCTTTTATGTTTTAGTTAAGTTTTTCCCAGCTTTAGGTTTTCAGAGAAAATTCTTCTTCTCTATCTTGTGTAATCATCTGGGAAGTGATTAAAACGTGGGGAAGTTGAGGAAGGGCTGCTGAAAAATTTGGTAGCTTATGTGTAGCACATTAAAATTATCTAAAACCTTAGAATACATACTTGTGTTTTCATGAAACTAAGAGAAACATTTCATCGGGCTTCATCTAACCTTGTTCAGGGCTTTACCTTAATTGTCATTGTAATCTCTTGATATCTGTGGAGAAATAAACAAACATGATGCATCAGCTTATTTGTGGTTAAAAGATTTGCATATTTATTTGAATTTTATGAATACAACTAGATATTGTATGTAAAACAGACCTATCAATCTGTTGCATAACAATGTGCATATAGTTAACACTACAATACTATACATTTAAAAATGGTTACAATGATAAATTTTATATTATATGTTTTTTACAAAAAAAGAAAAATGAGAGTATGGAAAGAAAAGGGAAGAATTAGCTAAGGATCTAAAAATGCCTCAAAGGGATGCCTGGAGTGAGTAGCTTTGCAACATAGATTCCAAAAAAAGTCAACCCAACATGAAGCAGCAAATCAGGTACCTAGAGGTCAGAGCGCTGGCAGCACTGTCCCTCCGTATCCCAGGCACTCAGCCTTGGTCTCACTGGCAGAAAGAAGGAAGAGCAGACAGGCCATGAGCCTAAGAGAGCTGCTTATTTATTGCCAACAGTGTGCCCGGCACTTTTACATTTTACATTTAACCCTCCCAACCACCTGAGAGGGAGATATTATTTCCTTGGCTAAGAGTTTAAGTGACTTGCCCAAATTTACACAAATAAGTGGCAGAGCTGGGATTTGAACTCTGTGCCCTGTTTCTTTTCTAACTTTGAGCAGTGGTTCTCCACATTTGCACATCTTCTTGGGGTCTGCCTCTAAAAAGAGAATTTTCTTCCCTGATTTTTCTTTGAATTTTTTTGGATACATTTCTGGTGCTGAAAATGGAGGCAGGAAGGTTAAGTAGGTTAAGCCCAGGCTAAGTATGGTAAAGGTCAGATGGGTGCAATGAAGCAACCCTCCTGCTGCTATCTGTTCAGCCTCAGGCATTGGCAGTTCAAATGTTGAGCTTATTGGATTGTACTCTAATTAGATTGTCTTGAAAAAGCCTTAGGACTCTGATAACACAGAAGTTTCCTTTCTTCTGTCAACCCCTATCAGTAGTAGTGACCACTTGGAATTTTGTCTTGACAAAAATTTTGCACCTACTGAGTGGAAAAAGCTCTGTCATTGATTAACCATGTCTGCCATGGACATGGAACATAAAGGGAAATACTTGTCTTACTGCCTTCAGCTGATACCTCATCTCTGTTGTCATCTCCACCAAATAATCTTTTGAGTAAGTGGCTTCTCCCTCAGACAGGAAACAGAAACTTAGAAAGTGGACCTTAAGCCTTCAGAGGAGAAACTCCTGCCTCCCATTGAGCCCCACTTTCTTGGGTTGAGCCCCACTTTCTTGGGTTTAGATTTTAGGTAAAAGTGTCAGGTGAAAGGTACAGCCAGATGAGGGAGAATGAGTTAGCTCTGCAGGCCTGGTTTCATTTGGGCAATGAGGGACCAAAAATGAGGGACACATCCCCCAACCCCTAACATAGTATCAGGTATGGTATTAGCGTTCTCCTGAGAAACAGAACCAATAGCATGGAAAGGGGTGGGGATAGAGATGGGGAGAGAGAGAGAGAGAGAGTCAATTCTGAAGTTATGTGATAGACTCTATTATTAATTTGGGCTTAGAATTCAAATATTATTATAGTTAATTATTTCACTTTATCTTGGCATTTTAGTAAATTTAAACTTTCCAGTTATATCCCATCATCCTCTCTGCCAAAATTTATTCTTTTCTGTTCCTCCTTAAGTTTACTGCACCACAGTCTTTCTCACGTGTCTCATGTCTCAGTCATGCCATCCATTATCTACCAAGTCATCTCAGCCAGAACTTTGGAGTATCTTTGACATCTCTGTTCTTTTTGTCTACACAGGTCACAAACTCCTGCCAGTTCTATCTAGTAGTATATCCGTTCTCTCCATTCTGTTCCTTTCGTTACTGCCGTGTCTTCAAATCTTCATTTCCTTTGTCTGATTGTAAGACCTTCTAAACTGCAAATTCCAAAGTTATCTCTTATTAACTCTCTTTTTATGAATAATTTCCAACATACACCAAAACAGAGAGAAAAATATAATTAATTCTCACAGCATCTAATTTAAAATAGTATTATTTTACTTTAAGTTAATACCAGTAAGGTAATCTGTGAGCTTATTTTCTTTTCATTCACTTTCTGTATTGAAAGTTGTAATGCTTCTTATACCCCAAAAACTTAAATGCTGATTTTTCTTTTATCATATGATTTTTCAGTCTCTCTCTTTTTTAAACAGCTAATAGAGAAGCTGATGTACTATTTGAAGTGTTATTTGATGAAGAATTTCCTGGAGGTTTAACAATAAGGTTTGTATTTCCAGATGACAATTATACTTTGTAAATATGCCCATGTGGCCAATAACTACATTACTTGTTTATTTGTCCACAATTTCAGTTCCTGGTATGTACAAGACGTCATACTTGCTACCAGGAGTGTAACAGTGAATAAGACAGACATGGTTTCTACCCTCATGGAACTTTCATTTTAGAAGTGGGGGGATACATTGGGTTGGCCAAAAAGTTCGCTCGGGTTTTTGGTAAAATGGTACCAAAAACCCGAACGAACTTTTTGGCCAACCCAATAATTAACTTACTACAATATTAATTTTTTAATTAAGATGTGACAAGTGCTGGGAAGAAGTATTTCAGGTGTCTATAAGAGTGTGATCTGTCCTGAGAGTTCTAGAAAGGCTTTCTTTAAGCAGTGACATTTAAAATGGGACATGAAGAATAGGTAAGTAGAGGAAGAGTGACAAGTGGTCAGGAAGAAAGAATAGCATATGCAACAGAGGACATTTTCACTCATTTAAAAACTGAAAGAATGCAGGTGTGTCAACTTCAGCAACTGTGTAAGATTAGAGTAAGGACCACACTGTGCAGGAACTGGTAAGCCACTTTCAGGACATGCTAAGGATCTTGGTATCTTGGTCTTTATCATTAAAGCCATGTGAAGCCATCAAAATCAGAAATGTGACATGATCAGATTTGCATTTTTTTATGGTTAAATAACTTGAGGGATAGAAATGTTCTTTGAATTGAGTGACATTTTAAGTCTTTGTCATTTGTTTTAGTGGAGTTGTGGGTGCTCAAGCTAGATTGGGTTGGTTTGAGGAGTGAATGGCAGGTGTAACATGGGAGGCAAGAAACTGAGCTGACCCTTGAGAAGTTTGACCATGAAGGGGAGAAGATAACTGGGGGTGAGCAGGTTTAAAGGAAGAGGATTGGATTGTTTGTTTTTAATTTAACATGGCCGAGACTTGTTCAGATCTATTTTGGGGAGCATTAATAGCAAGTTTAAAATTATAGGAAAAAGTTCATGTTAGAATGAGAGGTGCCATGGAATATTAGAAAGTGTGGGCTCTTTCACTTAACCTTTGTGTTACCTTAGGTAGGTTAGTTAAAAGCATTCTGACCCTCAATTCCTCTCATCTGTAATGAAGATGTGCACTTCATTAGGTGATTGTGAGGGTTAAATGAAATCCTTTCCAGTTTCC
Source organism: Lipotes vexillifer (assembly GCF_000442215.2). Classification (NCBI taxonomy): domain Eukaryota; kingdom Metazoa; phylum Chordata; class Mammalia; order Artiodactyla; family Lipotidae; genus Lipotes; species Lipotes vexillifer. Next base: position 2,857,431 of record NW_006771578.1, read on the forward strand.
CTTTCTCCCTTCTAAACACCAACTGGAAAACTGAACTGAAGTTAGCTTAGTTCCTTTTTCTCCTCTGTTTTGATTAGTGGTAAAGTAAAAAATTAATTACTCTTATTTAGCCTAATTGCATAAAATCACAATCTTCAGTCCTTACGAGTAGTGATCACATTCAGAATACTATTATTGTTTTGCAACTTGAATGTGCCTATTACCCAAAGACTTTACTGTCTGCACTCTTTTTTTTTTTTTTTTTTTGCGGTACGTGGGGCTCTCACTGCTGTGGCCTCTCCCGTTGCGGAGCACAGGCTCTGGACACGCAGGCTCAGCTGCCATGGCTCATGGGCCCAGCTGCTCCGCAGCATGTGGGACCCTCCCAGACCGGGGCACAAACCCCCGTTCCCTGCATCGGCAGGCGGACTCTCAACCACTGCGCCACCAGGGAAGCCCTACTGTCAGCAGCAGGGTCTGGATCCCATATCTGATTTTATTTTTCATGAAAATGTTTGATTACCAATAACTCTAGGCAAAATAACTTTGAAATATATTTTTAAGATGATTAACTTTTTTCTCAGGGTTTTTTTTCCTCTCCTAGATAGAGACACTGGATTTCTTGACTGACTGAGAGCTGTGTAAAAGATTACATGCCTGCAATATATTCATTTCTATAATGCAGACTCTTAAACTATAGTTCTCACAAAAATATTTTCTAGAAATCTTACAAAGATTTCTCATGAAGGAATTCTACTTCCCCATGATCTCAGAATATAAGAAAATTACTTTCTAAAGAGGTGATAGAGTTGAAAACTTTTGTCCAGAGAAGGCTTATTTTAATATCTAAACACTTTTATCAAGGCCAGGAAGGAAGGAAATTGCAAATACTTGTCTCTTAGCCTTCCCAGTTCTGGACCATTAAGATGGGAAGATGAGGATAAAAAGAGCTGGACTCAACAATTGATCAGGAGACAAGTGATCAAAGCTAACATTTGCCCTGTTGCATAGGTAGAGCCACACTAGCTCCACACGGGGTAGCTTCATAACCTTTTAAAGAAGTTTGACATTTAATTCATGAATTTTTGGTTAACTCAGCTATTATGTTGCAAGCCTTCTGAGGACAAACTAACACACACACACCCCTACACACACAACTATACCTCTAGAACATTTTCCCCCCCACTTAGTAGCACTGAATACTCTATTCAGAAAGTTTTCAGAAATCTTATAAATTGAGATCTTTCTATGATTTCAAGTTCCTCTACTGAATTTAAAAGTAATATTTCTTAATTTGGATTACGGACTGTCCACCCCAAAATTATTTGATTCTTTTAGCTCCCTTTAGTATTAGTTTCCTCTGACCCTGATAAAACTTTTTACTTTTAGGTGCTCACCTGGTAGAGGTTATCGACTGCCAACAAGTGCCTTGGTGAACCTTTCTCATGGGAGTCGCTCTGAAACAGGAAATCAGAAGTTGACAGCCATTGTGAAACCACAGCCAGCTGTGAATCACTATAGCTCAAGTTCATCAATTTCATCTGGGCATTTGGGAGGTCTGAACCATTCCCCTCAATCACTTTTTGTTCCTACTCAAGTAAGACTTTTATTTAAATAATGATCTTGAAAATATCTGTTTTCTCTTTGTATATTTACTTGGTAGACTAACACTTATTTTGTCTTATATCACCCAAATGTCCTATGTTATCTCCTACAAAATGACATTAATTTGAAAGGTAAGGGAGAGGACTATATCATGTTTATCAAAAGCAATTTTCAAATTCCCACCATATAACTCATGGGTGATTTCCTTTATTTCATATTCCTGAGGGCAAAACTTGAATTGTTTTGTGTGAGTTACTTAACTTTATTTAATTCCATGGCCCCAAATTTTAACCAAACTTTTTGTTTTGTTTGTTTTGTTTTGTTTTTAAACATCTTTATTGGAGTATAATTGCTTTACATTGTTGTGTTAGTTGCTGCTGTATAACAAAGTGAGTCAGCTATACGTATACATATATCCCCATACATCCTCATATCTCCTCCCTCTTGCGAGACGTCTCCCTCCCACCCTCCCTATCCCACCCCATCACAAAGCACTGAGCTGATCTCCCTGTGCTATGTAGCTGCTTCCCACTAGCTATCTATTTTACATTTAACCAAACTTTTTAATCCAAATAGCACATATTTATTATAGACTAATTAGAAAACAGATAAGTAGATGATAACAAAGGAAGCAAGCAAAAATCCCCTCAAATCTCATAGGTAATCACCACTGTCAAATTTTGGTGCATATTTTTCTAGATTTTTAATTTGCATGAAATCAGTTGTCCATAAGTAATAGCTGATTTTTTTAATCAGATTATTTTTGTGTAAGATAAAAAAATTTTTAATTTTTTTTAAATTTTATTTATCTTTGGCTGCATTGGGTCTTCGTTGCTGCACGTAGGCTTTCTCTAGTTGCAGCGAGTGGGGGCTACTTTGTTGTGGTGTGCAGCCTTCTCATTGCAGTGGCTTTTCTTGTTGCGGAGCACAGGCTCTAGGTTCACGGGCTTCAGTTACAGCATGCGGGCCCTAGAGCATGCGGTCTTCAGTAGTTGTGGTGCGTGGGCTCAATAGTTGCGATGCATGGGCTCTAGAGCACAGGCTTAGTAGTTGTGGTGCACGGGTTTGGTTGCTCCACGGCATGTGGGATCTTCCTGGACCAGGGATCGAACCTGTGTCCCCTGCATTGGAGGTGGATTCTTAACCACTGAGCCACCAGGAAAGTCCCCAAAAAATTTTAAATAAATATTATTAAATGTTAGCTTGAATAAGATAATATGCCAGTAGACTGGAAGACCAAAAAAAATCTTTTGGTGGGATATTGATTCAGTATAATCTTTTATAGCATTTGATATGCTTTAAATATTTTTTAATAACCAATTACATCTGTAGAAGAACATTTTCACTCCAGCAGTATACTTTTATGGTTACTATACTGAGCTCCAGAAAAAAAGAACTGAGATAACAGATAATGAAATTTAAATATCCTATCTACTGCTACGTAGCTTTAATAAATAAATTATTTGATTTTTAGTCTGAATCTTTATTTTTTCATGTTTCAGTTTTCCTTAAGAAGTTTTTTGTACTTTCCCAGGTACCTGCTAAAGATGATGATGAATTTTGCAACATTTGGCAATCCTTACAGGGATCTGGAAAGGTTCAACACTTTCAGCCACCTCTACAAGAGAAGGTTAGTATACCTTGCTTGATGGACATTTAATTTTTTTTAATTTATTTTATATTTCTATTTTAGGTATGCAGTGATTAATTTTCCTCCTGAAATCTCATAAAATAGAAATAACACTTTGATCTTGAATTTTCATAGTTCTCTTAGGCTACATGTGTTTTTGGACTAATGAGTAAGAATGTAGACAATTTTTCTTTTTAATAAAGGCTTTAATGGCACTCATTAACTTATTCACTTCCACTTGAATATATAGCTCTATGCTGGCAGTTGGTTGTCTTAAATGTGAATGAGCAAATTCACATTCCTTGATAGAGTTTAAGAAGAGGAAAGAAATTCTGCTAAAAGAGTAGACTCAGGCACCAAAAAAAAAAGGAAAAAGAAAAGGAATGAATTCCTACTACATTTTTTGCTAATTACTAACCTACCTTCTCAGCTTAGGTCAAAAAGGAATGTCCTCTCAGGTTTATAAACCAGTAGCCTGCACCATGAGGGCCTAATTTATTCTAATGTCCTCCCGTGATGGTGGCATCATCAGTGCTAGCGAGGGGAAAATAGCAAAGGGAATGTTCGTAAAGTAAACATGAAACGTGAGAGTAACAACAACACTGTAAGTCAACTGTACTTCAGTTTTTAAATAAATAATAATAAAGTGGGAAAAATAATCTAAACAAAGTAAAAATAAAAAAGTGAGAGTTACAACGCACAGGTCACTTCTGCCAATATGCTATTTTAAGTTTTCCTTAGATCATTCATAAATCTTTCTACATAAATGTAATCCATGACCAGATTTTTTAACCCTCTTTTCCTCTCTTATTTATTTAATATGGCTAATTCCTCAAGAGTGCTTTTTTATCATTCATTCATTCAACATGTATTTATTAAGTGCCTACCATGTGCCAGGCATTGTTCTATGCACTGAGAATATAGCTGCAAACAAAACAAAAACCCTGGCTCTCATACAGTTAGTACTGTAGGGAGGAAAGGATAATAAATAAGACCCCCCAAAAATGGTGTATTAGATGATGATATAAGTTTGAGAAAAATTGCAGGGAAGCAGGATAGGGAATTTTGGGGAGGGGGAAGGCAAGGTTTTGCAGGGTTTTTGTTTTTGTTTTCTTGTTGTTGGTTTTTTAGGGGGTTTCTTGTTCTTGTTTTTTTGCTTTGTTGATTTGTTTGTTTCCTGGTTTGGGTTTTTTTTTAAATTTTGGTTGTGCTGGGTCTTGGTTGCAGCAGGCAGGCTCCTTAGTTGCGGCTCATCACCTCCTTAGTTGCAGCAGGTGGGCACCTTAGTTGCAGCTCATCAGCTCCTTAGTTGCGGCACATGGGCTTCTGAGTTGCAGCAGGCAGTTTCCTTAGTTGCAGCTCACGAGCTCCTTAGTTGCGATTTACTGGCTTCTTAGTTGCAGCACACGGACTCCTTAGTTGTGGCATGCGAACTCTAAGTTGCAGCATGCATGTGGGATCTAGTTCCCTGACCAGGGATCAAACCCGGACCCCCTGCATTGGGAGTGTGGAGTCTTAACCACTGCTCCACCAGGGAAATGCCCTGCAGTTTTAAGTGGAATGTTCAGGTAACATTTGAGCAAAGATTTGAACGAAATGAGGAGTAGATATACAGATATCTGAGGGGAGAGTATTTAAGACAAAGTCAAAGGCCCTGTTGGGGGTGGTGATCCCTGGCATACACAAGGATGAGAAGACCATTTGGCTGAATCAGTAGGGTGAGTTGTAGGAAATGTAATTAGAGAGGTAAGAGATTGATACTATGTAGGACCTCCTGGACCATTATAAGGACATTGGCTTTTTACTCAGTGAGATAGGGAATCAGCAGAGGGTTTTGCAAAGCAGAGTGACATGATTTGACTTATATTTTAATAGTATCACTCTGCCTGCTATCTTGAGAATAGAATGTAGAGGAACCAAGGTGGAAACAGAGACTAGTTCAGAGACTACTGAAATCATCAAGATAGAGTTGATATTGACTTGGACCAGGGTAGTAGGACCCTGTGAAAAGTAGTCAAATTCTAAACATATTTGGAAGGGATTTCCAGCTGATGATGAATTGGATATGCGGGTAAAAGAGAAAGAATGTGTTAAAGGACATGACTCTTAAGGTCTGGATAGAGGGGCTATTAACTGAGATGGGAAAGACTGCAGATCTGGTAGGTTTGTGGGGGAAGATCAGGAGTTCAATTTTGGTAAGTTTGAGATGTATACTAAACATTTAAGAAGAGTTTTTGGAGTATTTGAGTGGAGATGTAGAGTTGGACATTGAGTCTCAAGGTCATCAGTGTTGTCCAGGCTGGAGAGAGAAATTTGGGAATCATTATATACATATACATATACATATATATATATATATATATATACACCCACATATATACATATATGTGTGTATATGTGCACATGTGTGTGTGCATATATGTGTATATATCTATATTTATCTATATCCAAGAAAGTGGATAGGTAGAAAAAAAGTTCAACAACTTAGCCTTAGAGCATTCCATCCTTCAAGAGTCAGTGAGACTAGGTGGAACTAACAAAGAAGACTGAGAAGGAATGGCTGGTGACGGGAAGAAAACCAGGGAAGGGTGGTTTCTAGATGCCACGTGAAGAACAGATGTCAGAGAGAACAGAGTAATAACCTGTGTCAAACGCTGCTGATGGATCAATTAAGATGAAAACTGAGAATTGACTACGCACAGAATTTAGCACACGAAGGCCATTGGGAACCTTGACAAGAACAGTTTCATTTAAGTGATAGGAGCGAAATACTGATTTGAGTGGGTTTAAGAGAAAAGAGGAAGAGAGAAATTGGAGGCAGCAAATATGGGTAATTCTTTCAAGGAGTTTTGCTCTAAGAGAAAACATTACCCCGAGCCTCTCCTCTTTCCTTTCCCTATTTGTTCAGGTTCTTTGTTAACCTCTGTTCTTCCAGCCTTTCACTGGGGGCTGTTCCCTGAAACGCAACAGTTTTCTTTTCCCTTTTGCCTTATTCCTTGACTGGTGACTTTGGGTCTTACTTCTCTGCTAATTACCGCTTAATCTATGTCTCTAATTCCAACCTCTCAATCAAGGTCTAACCCAATATCTCCAACTTTCTAGAAGACAGATATAGATGGATGCTCCGCCATCACCTCAACTTCAAGATATCTCACAACTGACCTCATCTAAAGCCTCTTCTCTTATCCTTATTTTCTAACACAACCATTTACTCAGGCATATAATCTGAAAAGCATGAAGTCAAAAAATTTTTGCTTCTTCTCTCTAATATTTTTTGCATTGAGTCCCCAAATCTTTATACCCCTTCTCAGTTTTTACAACTGGACCTTAAATTGTCATCCCAGCCCTAGATTAACCTCCTATCTGTGCTTCCTATTTCTTATGTCTTTCCTTTCTAGTCCTTCCTACATAGTACTTCCTACCTAATCTTTCCTAAAGAGCCTTTCACCATTGTTGCTTAATCATGGCATAATTGAGCAACGTATCTAATAATTAATAAGGACTCCTGCTTTTGAACTCAGTTTATGCCCTGTGGCAGTGTAGTGAAGATAAATCTGGTATTAGACTCGGAATCAGGAAATCAGGTTTTGTGCCTCAAGTTGCACAAATCTGATTTCCCTGGGCTTCTGTGGCCTCGTGTATAAAATTAAGGCTTGGACTTAGATGAACTCTGAGGTCTTTTGCAGCCCTCAAATAGTGTTGTTCAAATACTCTAGAATGTATAGGGCTTCCTGTTTAATACTAGTGGAATTCAACCTCAACTCAAACTAATATTTAGGCCTTCTATAATCCAACTCTGCATAGTTCTTATATAAAGTATGTCAACTATTTGGTAAAATGGTCTGTTCTAATCAGATTGGTCTCCTAACTTTCCCTTTCCCATAAACAGGTAATTTCCATTTCAGATTATGTGTTTGCATTGTTCCTTCCACTTAGGATGCGCTTTCCTCTCTCACTGCCAAAAAGTCTACTAGCTATGACCACCAATTTCCTTGAGATGGAATGCCACACTTGATATTATATTTCCTCAGAATCTTCTATATGCATCTCTTATTATTAGGTGCTATTTCATTATTTATATCAGCTGAACACTCCCATGTTTTATCTCTTGTATATTCTAAGAATTATGAGCCACCACATATAACACTTATATCCATGAAGCCTTAATAAGCAGCCTGGAATTCATCTGATAAGCAAATTATAGAGAACTCAACATGATTTTTTTTTTTTAAAAAAAGGTATTCACGCTTCTGGAAAAGGCAAAACTATAGAGTCAGTAAAAATATCAGTGGTTGCCAGGGATTATTGGGAATGGGAGAGATGAATTGGTGGAGCACAGATTTTTAGAGCATTGAATATGCTCTGTATGATACTGTAGTGATGGATACATGTCATTACACACTTGTCCAAACCCATAGAATATATAACACCAAGAGTGAACCCAATGTAAAATAAGGACTTGGGGTAACAATTATATGTCATTGTAGGTTCATCAGTTGTCACAAATGCACCACTCCAGTGGGGATGTTGATAATGGGGAAGCCTATGCATGTGTGGGGCAGGAGGTATAGGGGAAATCTCTGTACCTTCCTCTCAGTATTGGCGTGAACCTAAAACTGCTCTTTCAAAAAGTCTTTAAGGGTTTCTGGTGGCACAGTGGTTAAGAATCCACCAACCAACGCAGGGGACACGGGTTCGAGCCCTGGTCTGGGAAGATCCCACATGCCGCAGAGCAACTAAGCCCGTGTGCCACAACTACTGAGCCTGCGCTCTAGAGCCCGCGAGCCACAATTACTGAGCCCACATGCCTAGAGCCCGTGCTCTGCAGCAAGAGAAGCCACCGCAATGAGAAGCCCACTCACCACAACAAAGAGTAGCCCCCGCTCGCTGCAACTAGAGAAAGCCCATGCCCAGCAACAAAGACCCAACACAGCCAAAAATAAATAAATAAATTTATTTTTTTAAAAAAAGTCTTTAAAAAAACATTCAAGTCTTTATTGGCAGAATATGACAATGTGACTGACACAAATAGCTTTATGTAGACCTCAAACAGAATTCAAAAAAACATACTTAAAAGTAGGATATTTTCTTTCTAATTAAACTTAGGGCACTTTTTCTCTGAAATGGTACTGTGAACATGGGTTTTAGAGTTAGAGCTCAGATATCAGCTCTCCTATTTAGTTCTGTAACCAATTACATTATCACTTTGAGCCTCAGTTTACTCCTCTATAACATGGAATCAAAATACACCATAGCATTTTTATGATTATAGCATTATTATAATGATGTTAAGATAATGGATGCAAAGTACATCTTAACCATGCCTGGCACATAATAGACACACAGTATTCGTTCACACCAATTTATTGAACCTGCTGTTCTAATTCCCTTTTTAGAGTCAGAATCCCCCACAAGCCATTGTGCTATGTGGATGGAAATCTCTTGGCCCTTTTTTTTAAAGAGTAAAGAGCCCTTTTTTTTAAAGAGTAAAGAGCCCTAGTAAAGAGCCCACATGTACCCAGTGTTCATTTGCCTGTGCTCAGAAAAAAATAAATAGGGCCCACCAAAAGAAAAATTGTGTAATCATTGTAAAGTGATTAATTTGTATTGAACATCTCCAGCCCCTACTTCTGCTTCCCCTTCCTACTTCAGCTGTGGCAAGTTATCTGTCTCTTTTTGCCTTCAGGTCTCTTCTCCCTATCAGAAAGCAAAAGGATCTGCTGTGATCTTTATATGAAACTTACTCATGTCATTTTGCTAATTTTGTCCATTCATGCACTGTCTCAATTACAGTAGCTTTATAATCAGTCTTGCTATCTGGTAGTAATAATAGTCTTCCAGCATTTTAAAACCTTGACATTATAAATATTAATTAATAAAAATCAGGTATTAGGGGAAAGGATGTGAAAGGGCTAATAATATCCTCAACTTTTATAACATAGGGACAGGAACGATGAATTTTTTAAAACTCTGATGGAAATTTTTTAAATAACGAAGTCAAGAAAATAGTATAATAAATCTACATGTACCCATCCTTTACCTTGAACATGTCCAGTTCTGTTTCTTCCATGATACCTATTCATTTCCTATCCCCACATACCGCAGAGATAGGATTATTTTGAAGCAAATCTAGAGGGATCTTTAGAGGCTGATATTTCTGTTATGAAGAAACATTCACCTAAAGTTTAATCTTTAGTTTCTGTATTAACTTCAAACAAAATTAGATTGAATTCTTTCTATTGAAAGCATTTTTGTAAAATGATTGTTTTCTGTGTACCTTACTATCTAACTAATGCGTAGAGAAACGTCTGGAGTGGTGATCATAATGTTAATAATGGTTATTTGGGGGGCGGTAGAATTCGAGTGGTTTTCTTAAATTCTCTATACTTTTCTGCATTCCTTAAATCTTTTTCTAGTGAGCTCTATAACTTTTATAAAAATAATAAAGTATTAAGCATTGAGGAAGAGAAGTAGTTTTAATATTAAGAGTTTGTTTAAATCATTTATAAGAACTTTAATTTTCAGGGTGCAGTTCTACCTCAAGAAATAAGTCAAGTAACTCAACATCACAAATCTGGCTTTAATGAGAACAGTGTTAAGCAAAGAAAACATGAGCCTCACAGAAAATGTAAGTTATGAGTTAGAAAGTATACTTGTGGTGCTAACTGCTTCCTTTTATTTTTATTAATTAACAGCTTTATTGAGTTATAATTCATACATGATAAAATTCATCCTTTTAAAGTATACAATCAGTGTTTTTTGGTGTTTTCACAAAGTTGTACAACCAATGCCACTGTCTAAATTTAGAACAATTTCATCTCCCCAAGAAGAAATACCATACTTATTAGTAGTGATTCCCCAAGCCCTGGCAACCACTAATTTACTTCTGCCTCTATGGATTGACCTATTCTGGATATTTCATGTAAACAGAACCATAAAATATGTGACCTTTGAGTCTGGCTCCTTTCACTTGGCATAATCTTTTCAAGGTTCATCCATCTTGTAGCATGTATCAGTACTTCATTCCTTTTTACAGCTGAACAATATTCTATAGTATGAATACTACATTTTGTTTATCCATTCATCCATTGATGGACATTTGGATTGTTTCCACCTTTGGGCTGTAATAAATAATGCTGCTGTGGATGTTTATGTACAAGTTTTTGTGTGAACATATGTTTGCAGTTCTCTTGGGTATATATGAATGAATGGAATAATTGAGTCATGTGTTAACTCTATGCTTAACTTTTTGTGGAACTACCAAACTGTTTGCCAAAGTAGCTGTACCATTTTACATTCCCACCAGCAATATATGAGGATCCAATTTCTTTACATCCTCTATAACACTTGTTATTATCCATCTTTTTTATTGTAGCCATCCTAGTGAATGTAAAGTGGAGTCTCCTTTGGTTTTCATTTGTAATTCATTAATGACTAATAGTGTTGAACATTTTTTCGTGTGCTTATTGGCTGTTTGTATATCTTCTTTGGAGAAATATATATTCAGATCCTTTGCTCATTTTAAAATTGGGTTGTCTTTTTATTCTTGAGTTGTAAGACTTCTTTTTATAGTCTATATCGTATATGCTGAGCAGATACTTGATTTGCAAATATGTGCTCTCATCCTCTGGGTTGTCTTTTAACTTTTTATACAGTGTCCTTGAAGTACAAAAGTTTTTAATTTTCATCAAGTCCGATTTATCTGTTTTTTTGTACTTTTTCTTTGTTTGCTTATGCTTTAGGTATCATCTAAGAAAGCATTGCCTAATTCAAGGTCACACAAATTTACACCTGTTTTCTTCTAAGAGTGTTATAGTTTTAGCTCTAACATTTAGGTCCTTTTTTCATTTTTGAATAAGTATATACATGGTATGAGATAGGGGTCTGTATTCACTCTTTTGCATGTAGATATCTAGTTGTCCCAGAACTATTTGCTAAAAGACAGTTCTTTCCCCATTGAATTCTCTTTGCACTCCATTGAATTGTCTTGGCACCCTTGTCAGAAATCAGTTGACCATAGATGTATGGGTTTATTTCTAGTTTGTCAATTCCCATTTCACCTATCTATATGCCATCTTTTTGGAACAACACACTGTCTTCATTACCATAGCTTTGTTATCAGTTTTGAAATTGGGAAGTTTGAATCCTCCAACATTGTTTTTCTTTTTCAAGATTATTTTGTCTGTTCTGGTCTCTTGCATTGCCATATGAATTTTAGGATCAGCTTGTCTATTTCTGCAAATATGGCAGCTGGAATTTTTATAGGGATCATATTAAATCTGTAGACCACTTTGGGTAGTACTGTCATTTAGCAATATTAAGCCTTTCTAGTTCTTTCAGTGATGTCTTGTAGTTTTCAGTGTACAAGTCTTGAACTTTTTTTGTTAAATTTATTTCTAAGTATTTTATTCTATGTAATACTATTGTCAGTGGAACTGTGTTCTTAATTTGGTGGGGGGGAGATTGTTCATTACTATATATAGAAATAAAACTGACTTTTATATATTGATCTTTTATCCTCCCACCTTGTTGAACTTATTTATTTGCCCTAATTTTTTTGGCTTCTGCAAATAGAGATAGTTTTACTTCTTCCTATACAATCTGGATGCCTTTTATTTATTTTTCTTGCCTAATTGCTGTGGATAAAACTACCAGTACAGTGTTGAATAGCAGTGGTGTCACTTTTTATTTTCCTCCTTTTTGCAAGAATTCTTCCTTACCTTCCTCTCTTCCTTTTTTTTCCCCTCTCTGTTCCCTCTCTTCCCTTTCCTTCCCATCTTTGTCCCTTCCTTCCTCTCTCATTCCATCCCCTCCGTCCCCCTTCCATCCCTTCCCCTTACTTCTTTCCTCATTCTCTTTCCTCTTTTGTCTCTTTTGTCTCTCCCTCTCCCCCTTCTTCCTCCCTTTCTTCCTTCCTTCTTTTCTTCTTTTTTCCCTTTCCTTCTTCCTCTTCTAATCCATCCTTTTCACTTTCTTTCTGTTCCCGTCATTTCCCCTTAACAGGAATACTAAAATAGCTTCCTACTTGGTCTCTTACTCCTTCTACCTAGCTAATAAGCCACTGCCATATTATAATTTTCTTAAGGCACAATTCTGATCAGATTCCTACCAGCTCAAAACCTTTCTGTGATTGTGCCTGTTGCCTACCAGTGTAATTCCATAGTCTTCAGTCCTTTGCAGCTTGTGGCTGCAGCCTGCTTCTCTAGTTAAATTAAGCTGCATTATACTCCTCAACCTCCAGCAGAACTGGTCTGTTTTTAGTTCCACAAATATTCCTTGCTTTCTGCTTCTACTGTTATTTATCTTTTCTCCTATTATTTCCTTTGCTGGAGTACTTAGCCTCTTATTCTGCCCTTTGGAAATCTGCCGTCCTGCAAGGCTCAGTTAGATGCCACCTTTCTTTTTCCCTTATTGTTGTCATCTGTGAGTTTCTCTTCTCACCCTCATCTAAATTATAAGTTCCTCAAGATCAGGGCCTTTGTCTCCTTGGAATTCTGTGAATTTTTTACACAGTGCCTTGCTATGGTAAATACTTGGTAAATTTAATTGGTGTGCAGCAAATTTCATTTAACAAAATTTCTGTTTTCTTGTCTCTAGTTAAAGAAGAGTGTAAGAGTCCTAAAACTGAGAGTCGGTCACAAAAAATATCAAATAGGCAGGTAAGCTTCTTAAAATCACATTTCTAGTAGCCCACTTTTTTTTTAAACATCTTTATTGGAGTATAATTGCTTTACAATGGTGTGTTAGTTTCTGCTTTATAACAAAGTGAATCAGTTATACATATACATATGTCCCCATATCTGTTCCCTCTTGCATCTCCCTCCCTCCCTCCCTCCCACCCTCCCTATCCCACCCCTCTAGGTGGACACAAAGCACCAAGCTGATATCCCTGCACTATGCTAGTAGCCCACTTTTTATTGTAGTTGGTGGCTCTGTGGCATCTGACTGAATTTTGCAGCCCTTTCAGCCAGATTCATAAAGTGCATGACAGGAGGGTTGCTGAGCCTGTCAGTCACTTGGATGGGAGGTTGTACAGCTAGAGTCCAGGATTTGGAACTAGAGAGACCTGAAGTTCTGGTTCTGCCATTTAACAGCTAGGTGGCCTTGAACAATTCACTACACTTCTCACAGCCTCAATTTCTTCATCTTTAAAATGGAGATAAAAATATATCACTTGTGTCTCTCATTATATATAGTCTGTATATACATAAATACATACAGACATACCTACATATATGAATATATGTGGGTACATTACATGTATAAAATATGTAGAAATATGTTTGTATATTCAGTGAAAGTATATGGACCAACATGGCAAAGTTAACAGTTAGTTCTGTGGAGTTAGGTTAATGGGGGAAACTGAGATCATTTAATGTTTTATTTTATATAGTTTGTTGTTTGATAAGGAGTATGTATATATTTTATAATCAAACATTTTAAGTCTAAAAATATTTATGTACACTTATGTGCATTTTTATATGCATATTATATAACACAAAGTTCTTAAAAATTAGATCTCTTATAAGCTATAATATATTACATTTATAAAAGATACCTTAGGGCTTCCCTGGTGGCTCAGTGGTTGAGAGTCCGCCTGCCGATGCAGGGGACGCGGGTACGTGCCCCGGTCCGGGAAGATCCCACATGCCGCGGAGCAGCTGGGCCCATGAGCCATGGCCGCTGAGCCTGTGCGTCAAGAGCCTGTGCTCCGCAACGGGAGAGGCCGCAACAGTGAGAAGCCCGCGTACCGCAAAAAAAAAAGAGATACCTTAGAAGATATCTTGGCACATAACAGGTTCTCAGCCCATTAATTTTTAGATACCAATAAAGGGTTGAATTGCATGACTTTCAGAGTCATCTCTTTCTGCAACTCTTATGCTATAATTTCCTTTCTTCTAGAGAAGGGGTTCATAAACTCTTTGTGCCGTGGACCTCTTTGGTGAAGCCTATGGACTCTTTCTCAGAATAATAGTTTTAATGCTACAGTAAGATACATAAGATTTGAAAGAAAACCAGTAATATTGAAATACCATTAGAATCACCACCATTGTGTTTTATTGCCTACATTCATAATTGAAGGGAATACTAAGTCTCATTTAGAAATTAATGAAAATAAAGATGGAATTTTTTCCCTCATCAAGTTTATGGGCCCCCTTTTTTCTCATGGTATAAAAGGGAAAAATAACACATTAAAAAGTTTGCGGCAATTTATTTAGAATACTATTAAGTCGGAATTATAATTTTATTTGCACAAAAACTCATTCTTACTCTCTTACAGGCGTTTGAAGGGCCTGCCAAATGTAATGTTAAGCTTTTGAAGAGAAATGAGAGTGCAGAAGTCTCAGAAAACCGAAAGGTTGAAACTAGTTATCCAAATGCCATTGATAAGCTAAAAGACTGGTTTATACAAGTTCTCTTCCCAAACTTTAACACCTGGGAAGAAGATTGAGTGAAAATTAAATGATCATTTTTGTACATAAAACTCTCAGCTATTTTCGTGTCCTTGTACTTTCATCTTCATGCACAAAATATTTATTCTTTTAGCCTAATCCTGGAATTGAGAACTTCTTAGCATCCTTGAATATCTCCAAAGAAAATGAAGTACAGTCATCTCATCATGAAGAGCCTCCAAGCGAAGAACATTTGTCACCACAGTCATTTGCTATGGTTCGTATTTTGTAAGAGCTTGAACACTATGGTAATTTCATTACTGTTAGCCACACATACCCTGTGCAACAGTTAAAACACTTTCTCTTATGTAGACTGGTGTGTGGCATTATTATTTTCATCCTGTGAGAAAGATCAGGCTGCCCTGGGCAATTTAGCCACCATAGCTCCCTTGCTTTTCAAACATTGCCACTAGACAGTTTGGTCAAAAGTTAAGCAGAATGATAAGTATTGTTTCTTTGCCAGGAAATGTGAATTTTTTTTTCAACTCTTATTTTCCTTATCCTCTATCTGAATGTAGTTATCATTTTACTTTTTAACAATGGAACTTATTAAAAGAAACATCAGTAAGGTCTGTAGCTTTTAACTTTTCTCCCTTATCCCTACTATCTCCATACCAATCATTTTCAAAACAGAAGGGAACTCGGATGCTTAAAGAAATTCTAAAAATTGATGGCTCTGACACTGTGGACCATAAGAATGAGATGAAACAATTTGGTAATGAAGTCACTGTTTCCTCCAATAGAAGAGATGAATATGGATCTTCCTCACAGCCTAAACAAAGTAAGAAATTAAGTAAGTAAGCTAAGTACTAGTACTAATAACCAATCACTTCAAAAATCCAGTTCATTTATTTTTTAATCATGTGATTTTTAAAGATAATTAAGTATAATTAAGAGTAACATGGGCTTCCCTGGTGGCACAGAGGTTGAGAGTCCGCCTGCCAATGCAGGGGACACGGGTTTGTGCCCCAGTCCGGGAAGATACCACATGCCACGGAGCAGCTAGGCCCGCGAGCCATGGCCGCTGAGCCTGCACGTCCGGAGCCTGTGCTCTGCAACGGGAGAGGCCACAGCAGTGAGAGGCCCGCATACCGCAAAAAAAAAAAAAAGAGTAACAAATAAGAGCATAATTTTATACTTGTGTCATTTATATAACAATGTAGCTATGTAACCAATAGATCTGTAGTCCCTAAATGTCTTCTTGTGACTACGTTTTTTTCAATATTTCTTTTTTTAATAAGTTTATTTTTTAAATTTAATTTAATTTATTTTATTTTATTATTTATTTTGGTTGCACCGGGTCTTAATTGCAGCAGGCGGGCTCCTTAGTTACGGTTCACCGGCTCCTTAGTTGTGGCACGTGTGTTCCTTAGTTGCGACCAGCAGGCTCCATGCATGTGGGATCTAGTTCCCTGACCAGGGATCGAACTGGCGTCCCCTGCATTGGAAGGCAGATTCTTAAGCACTGCACCACCAGGGAAGTCCCTCCTTGTGACTACTTAAATTATACTATTACAGATACTCATTCTGGAGATCCCAAACCTGGAAAGGTTTTCACATTTTAGCTTTTTCTCAGTAATTTAAAAATGATTATGTAACTTAAATACATTACTTAACTTTTCTATAAATTCTTTTATCTATAAAATAGCATTGCAAATGACGGTTGTGATAATTGTATGACATATATAAAGCAGTTAGCACTGTGTCTGACACATCATAGGTACGAATAATTTGTATTAGTATTACATTAAAATAACTTGACCAACATAAAAATAGAAGAAGCTGTAAAATCAATTTAAAATAATTAATGGGGGCACACACTGTAAAGTGGGCACTTACCTAAAGTCTAAGAAGCCTATAGCATAACCTCTGGCACATAGCTGGATTTCAGTAGATGTCCATCATTACCTCTACCTTCTTCATCCCCTGTACTTTAATATTTTGACTGTAATTATCTGCAAAAGCCTACCAGGAAAAATGACTCATGTAAAAGTAGGTTGGGGACAGAAGTTTCTCAGAGAGGTAAAAAACATTTTGAAATAAGCTAATCTGCGTTTATTAAGTATCAAAATCAGAGCCTAACTTCATTTATACTCCGCTGAGTATTGGGATAAATAATTTAAAATTCCAGTAACTATCAGGAAACAATATTTATCATAGGGACAGATATGCTCTTGAAATAGAGCAAAATAAAATTTTAAAACAGTATTGGATAAATATGGTCCCACTGTCAAAAACAAGTAACTTTTACTATACTTCAGTATAGTAAAAAATATCATCTACCTTAGAGCCAAGAACTCGGAATCCAGCTCATGTAACAGAACTAATGTGTAACTTCAGGCAAGCCACTTAACTGCGGTACGCGGGCCTCTCACTGCTGTAGCCTCTCCCGCTGCGGAGCACAGGCTCCGGACACGCAGGCTCAGCGGCCATGGCTCACGGGCCCAGCCGCTCCGCGGCATGTGGGATCTTCCCGGACCGGGGCACGAACCTGTGTCCCCTGCATCGGCAGGCGGACTCCCAACCACTACGCCACCAGGGAAGCCCACTTTTTTTTTTTTTATCTATAACAGTAAGAGGTATAGATTCATTCTTCACTGGGGTGTGCTTTTTGTTCCGTTGGTGAGTTTGTTGATTATAAAGAATGTGAACTTTCAGAATTTTTAAATCATAATAAAGGCACTTAAAAGACTTAATTTCAGAAAAACTTTTAAGAAGCATTATTTTAGAGCAAAAGAAACATTCATCCATGTGTCTCAGAAAATAGGATGGAATTTTGAGAAGACTGAAGCTAAAGCCTCAGAACTTAAGAATTAATTGTAAATCAGCTCAAGAAAGCCATTTGCATGTTTAGACTTTGCCTGTAAATAACTAAGTAGTCATTAATCTCTCACAATGCTAATTTTTGGCAGTCATCTACTTATATTTTTAAATCTTTGTCTTAATTATATATCAGTAATTAATTATAATCATCTAAAATCTTCATTGAATTTAGTCATTTTAGGCAAAGCTAAATAGTTCTTATATTTGCTTCATGGGAGATTCCTCTTCTCACTTTTCAACAATGTCCTCCTTGCTATTCTGTAAAGCCCTGCCATAATTGCATAGTTTGAGATATCATTTAATGTGGATATGTCCTTTTCTCTTTTTTGGCAGCATCTTATATGAACAAGCCTCACAGTGCTAGTGAGTACCGTAATGTTCAGTCTGTGGACAGTGTGTGCTGGCCTGCTGCCAGCCAGATTCCTCCTGTGTCCACACCAGTAACTGAACTTTCTCGAATTTGTTCCCTTGTTGGAATGCCACAACCAGATTTCTCCTTTCTGAGAACACCACAGGTATTGTATATTACTGTTCTTCCATTTACATAACTTATTGAACACTGAGCTTAAATAAATTGACTGAAAATCTTTGGCTAGAAATAATATAGTGGAGCTGATTTTTTTGACTTTATGAGCAGCATAGATTAATAACTCTCACTCTGGGTCTTCCATTTATGCATAACCAGACCCCTCAGAGAAACTGGTAGAGGAACCTGGGCAGCAGGTAGCCTCGCAAGGTTCTTCAGACTGATAGAGCTAGGGATCTTGGTCTCCAGCAGCAGTTTTCAAACTTTTTGGTCTCAGAAACTCCCCATCTTTTTTTTGAGGACCCCAAAGAACTTTTGTTTACTTATGTTATATCTATATTTACCAAATTAAAAATTAAAACTGAAAAAAAAATTTTAATGTTGTTAATTAAAAATGACTTCGAGGGCTTCCCTGGTGGTGCAGCGGTTGAGAGTCCGCCTGCCAATGCAGGGGACACGGGTTCGTGCCCCGGTCCGGGAAGATCCCACATGCCACGGAGCGGCTGGGCCCATGAGCCATGGCCACTGAGCCTGCACGTCCGGAGCCTGTGCTCCACAACGGGAGAGGCCACAAGAGTGAGAGGCCCGCCTACCACAAAAAAAAAAAAAAATGACTTCGAAAAAAATTTAATGAGAAGCGTCGCATTGCTCTACATTTTTGCAAGTCTTATCCATCTTCTAGCTAAATAGAGAAGCTAGATTCTCATATCTGCTTCTTATTATCAGTCTCTTGTAATATGTGGTTTTGGTTGAAATATATGAAGAAAATCTGGCCTCACACAAATAGATAGTTGGAAAAAGGAAGAAAATTTTAATAGCCTATTCATATAACTGTGGATATTCTTTATTTTCTTAAAAGTTAGTGCAATGTAGAATCTGAAATTATATCAATGAACTTTTTGTTGTCGGTATACTTATGAGAAAATGAGAGTGAAAGGGGCAAATAGCATTTTCATATTATAATACAAATAGTTTGAACCTCAAGGATCCCCAGAAAGGGGCTCAGGGACCTCCAGGATCCCCACGCTGCACCTTGAGAACCATGGCAGGAAGGCTGTTTTCTCCTTTTTACATCCAGATTCTTGACACATTCTCACCTAAAGCAGAAAGCATGCTTAAACTAATAATACTACATAAAAATGGCTACCTTTTGAAAAAGTAACATTTTTTTAAAATCTTTTTTATAAAAGAAAAGCACCTACTCTAAAGAGTTATCATTTAAATGTAAATATAAAATCAGAACCTCTGAGTCTTTTAAATTTTAGCAGTTAATTCATATTAGCGAAATATGTGCTATGTAAAGGATGGTGGAAAGCAGGGGTCAGCAGATTTTTTCTATAAATGGCCAGATAGTAAATATTTTAGGCTTTGTGGGCCATATGGTCTCTGTCACAACTACTCACCTCTACAGTTACAGTATGAAAACAGCCATAGTTGATACATAAGAGTGGGCTTGGCTGTGTTCCAATAAAATCTTACATACAAAACAAGTAGAAACCCTAGTTTCCTGATCCGAGATATAAAGAAAAAAGTTTTGCTGGCTTTCATTTACATTATGATGGTTGGTCCTTCAGCTAGCTTAGAGATCATTTTAACTTTGTAAACATTGAAAGATAAGGCAATAATTGTAAAGTTTTTGCATCATAACCCAGAACTTAAGCTGATAGTCCCTTTTTGAATTCTTAAATTTTTTTTTACAAAATGTTAGATGAAATTATTCCATTTGTTTAAACTAAGCTTTGGAGGAGGAGGTCAACTTCCTGGACAGATAACTTCATAACCATTCATGTTCTTTTTTTTAGACAATGACAGTTTGCCAGGTAAAATTATCTAACGGCTTACTGGTACATGGGCCACAGTGCCATTCTGAAAATGAAGCCAAGGAAAAAGCTGCACTTTTTGCTTTACAACAATTGGTGAGAACTGTCCGTGAATTCTCTACTAAATCTTTAATTAATCCCTCTGGATGTTTTTGTTGCATTGTTTTATAACTTTTAAATACTTCCATAGGGCTCCTTAGGAGTGAATTTCCCTTTGCCTCCACCAATATTTCCAAGTTATCCTCCTGCTGTACCACCTGGAACCATTCCTCCAGTTTTTCCCCAACCTACTGGTAAGGTATTTTGCCCTTTCAATATCTGTTATTGAATTATATTGTTTTTAGAAAGTTCTTTTAAGAAGCATCATTTTGAGGAAACAAAAAAAGTTACCTAAATGTTTAGGTAATTTAAGGAGTTGTGAGAAGTAAGCCTGAAACCAGAGCCTGCAGGTTTATCTAAAAATACCATTTGCCCTCCTACAGTCTCTAGTGTGGCTAGATAGAGTAGGACTGTTCTCGGTTTTGGGCAGCCCAGTAGCTGCCAACGCATGAATTTGGGTTTAAGGTAGACATCAAAAACACAGGGACTGGGGGCGGGGGGTGGTGGTTGTAGGGAGTTGGGGGAGGTGTGGGAAGAAAAAACAGAGATGAAGGGAATAAGAAGCTGTGGATTTGAAAGAAACTGCCCTTGGTGATGAGGGAAATGAAGAGCAGAGGGGATTTTGAGCTTACTCTATGTATGTTTCTTAATATTCTCTCACATTAGGATAGGTACATAGAAGACTAAAGAGCTTTTAAAAGATAATTACTCTTGGGCTTCCCTGGTGGCGCAGTGGTTGAGAGTCCGCCTGCCGATGCAGGGGACATGGGTTCGTGCCCCGGTCCGGGAAGATCCCACATGCCACGGAGCGGCTGGGCCCGTGAGCCATGGCCGCTGAGCCCGCGCATCCGGAGCCTGTGCTCCGCGACAGGAGAGGCCACAACGGTGAGAGACCCGTGTACCACAAAAAAAAAAAAAGAAGAAGAAGAAGATAATTACTCTTAAAAGAATTTTGTTTTTAAGTTTTGCAAAAAAAAAAAAACATAATCAGACTACCCTACTTGGCTTTGCAGTAATAATATTTATACAGTCACATATCATAAACACTTTATAATTTTAAACAAACATTGGAATATACTTACATGGGAGGACAGGGTAAGTAGTGAAGGGTGGTATGAAAGAACTGAATTTTGATCTATCATAACAGGAAGTCTAAAAATGCCTAAAATTGAAAAATCATCTAGCAGTATAAGCAAATTATTGAACAGTTTGGAAATAAACAGCTAAAACAGTTAAACCTGGCATGGACCGGATGACTGCTATATTATGTTGAAAACCCTTTTTATTACGATATGTATGTGTATAGTTATCTTTACTTTGATTTGTTTAAAAATGCAATTTGTCTAAGGTCATAAGTTACTAAGTAGCAGTAGTAGCATTCAAAAGCAAATATTTCTAATTACAAAGCCCACAATTTTGTTACTGTACTACACTGGCATTCCTTTGCCTGTATAAACAATGTGTAGTCATAAAATTTTTATGACACAGTGGATATGAAGTTTTCATATAGCTCAAGGTAGTAAGTCCACTATAACCTGGAAAATCTAATTTAACTGCTTTTTCACTTTCAAAAATGAATCCAGCAACTATATATCAATTAATTTTAAGTAATTAGTTCACGCAGGTTACCTAAAACTCTACCCACAAGCTTCTCTCAAAAAGGATTTGTCTTATGAGAATATATTATCTAAAAGGAATGATTGTTTTCCTATTTATTATCGATATTTTATAGCTTGATATTCTACCTTTTTAATGTCGATTATTATGTTTACGTTCATTATTATATCATGTTTATTAGTGTATTCATACCTACCAAGAATTTTAAAGTTTAATTGGAGTTCTTTTGGTTTTGTGCTCTCCAGTGTTCCAATAATAATATATGATATAAAAGCCATGAGATTTGAATGTTAATCAGGAGAAAACAACTTACGCATCAGATTAAGATTTTAAAGTTATTTTATAGATTTCCACTTTATGGTATGAAAGGGTCCCAATGGCGAAAAATATATTTTATATTTAGGACAGTGATTTTGGGAAATGGTTGAATTGGCCTATGCATAAGATTACTATAGCATCTTTTAAATAGATCTTCTTAGTCTTATAACTGCCACCATACTTGCACATAATTTTCTAATAATTTTCTTGCACATAATTTTACTAGTGTGTTTCATATTAAAACTGTTCTTTATCCTGGAATTTTTACATGTGTAATTCATAACATTGAAATATATTATGATTCTTCTCTCCTGATCCAAACATTTTTTAAGTAGCTGAGTTTTAGGTAAGCGATACTGTCTTATAATTCTGGCTGCCTTTTTATCTCTTTAAAAAGAAGGTTTGAGCACAGTACATACCTTCTTTGGTGGCAATGTGCTGGTGTCTCGATTGTCATTATTTAATGCAGTAGTTCCCAAATGTTGCACTGGTGCTGACTGTGGAAGAATCACCTGTGGAACCATTGTAAAGCAATTATACCCCAATAAAGATGTTAAAAAATTTAAAAAAATCAAAAATCAAAATCAAGAAAAAAAAAATCACCTGTGGAGCTTATTAACAATACAGATTACTGGGCCCCTCAGAGTCTGATGTACTAGGTCTGGAGCCTTGCCCAGGAATCTGTATTTCTTAAGCTCCCTATGTGACTCAGATACACAAATCAGTCTTGGGAACCACTGATTCAATGTGCTTTTAATAAGAAAATATAAATTTTTTTTTAAATTACAAATATTAGAATAGGGAGAAAGATTCTACATGTTATATGAAAGTGATCAGATTTCAAGACTTGAGCTTTTTTGGTTTTTTTGTAGGCTGGGATCACTATGGAAGCAACTTAGCATTGGGGGCAGGTGAGATTCTTAAGATTTCTCTCTTTGTGCCCTGGCTTTTCTCCCCCAAGGGACAGTTTCATGACCCTTTTATTATTTTTTAAAATATTATTACAAATATTCCTAAAGCTTATATCAGTATATGGTACTGTTGGCCTTCGTAGGCCGGACAGCATAATGATAAGCTGACTTCTCTAGATGATTCATAGTCCTTAAGGGGCTCCTGAGGTTGAACGTTGTAAGCAAGGGTAATCAGAAATTAAGTGTATATGCCCTTTGCCAAAGCGAAAAAAGCCAAAAAAGGGTAGCAGAAGGAGGTCTTAAATTTCAAGGCTTTTGTGATACCATTTTACTAAAACAGCTTTTCCATAATTTTTAACAGCTAATATAATGCCCTCATCATCTCATCTCTATGGCTCAATGCCATGGGCACCACCAGTGCCAGTTCCTGGGAAGCCCTTCCATCATACTTCATATGCTGGGACCATGCCCATGGCTGGAGGAATGCCAGCTGGTGTGCACAATCAGTTCATACCTCTACAGGTGAGACCTGAAAGAGAATTATTATATTTTTTTAACAGAATTAGTTTCTCACTGCTCAAAGACCATTGATAAAATTTTGTTTATTCAGTAATTATTCAGTGCCAACTAGAATTCCATTCAGTACTAGTCTGGGTACTGAGAATATATTTTGACCAGTGGTGACCAGTCTGACCTGTTCCCTGCCATCTGAGTTTGTGTTCTAATAGATAATAATAATTGCAACAAGTAATAACATCCTTTTCTAGAACAAAGGGATTTAAAATCAGGAATATCAATTTTCTTTATATTTAAGTTATGGATAATTTTTAAATATTTTATTTGTAACCATATTCCTTGAATTTCTAAAGTCTGGTTTGGAGGTTATAAGTGGAAGTCACAAGTCAGCAGTGATTGACAAGTATTAGCAGCATGGTTTATGGTATTTTCTGACACTAGCTTTTTTGGTGTACATTGTTAATTAATGATGCTTTTATTCCTCAAAGGTAACTAAAAAAAGGGTTGCAAACAAAAAGAATTTTGAGAACAAGGATGCCCAGAGTTGTCAAGCCACCCTACTTCAGACTAGCCAGTCAGCATCTTCTGATGTCACCAAAGTGATTCCACAGGAGAGTTTATCAGCTTCCTTAAAGTCCCCTCAGATTACTCAACTTGCATCTCCTTTTCAAGTTGAAGCTGCCTCCCCAGGCCATAGTATGTCTCACCATAAGTCAACACCAAGCTCCTCAAGAAGAAAATCAAGAAAACTGGCTGTCAATTTTGGAGTTTCTAAACCTTCTGAATAAATTTGGTACTTGGAATTAAATTAATTTCATTCCTTTCCTCCCACCTTTTTATAAATCCATATCTGTGTCTCATAAAAAATTACAGTGTACTATTTTAAAACAATATATTTCAATTAAAATTTTTTAAATTTTTAGTTGTCAGGCACTTTTCATGCTATTTAAAAGACTATACATCAAATTGTGCATCTTAAGTATGTGCAATTTGTTTTACATCAATTATACCTCAGTAAAGCTGTAAAAAAAAGACTAAATTCAACCTTGTGTTAAAATAGTATCAACGGACTAAGCATTCAGATGTACCACTCTAATCATTGGCCTCATCATTAGAAGCATCCTAAACTATGAATTAGACATCATATTGCAATAATTATAAACATATTTTACACTATCATTGAGGGATAATTAAATGGAGCATGAAAATTGGGCCTCAAGTATAATTTACTGAATGTGGATTTTATTTCTCTTTTTAATGATGTAACAGAAGTGTCAGGAGAATGGCTCTTATTTATAGGTATTTTAACTTACGTTTTATTATATCGGAGGGTCCTTTGGACCTGCTGTGAAGTGATCACACTTGTGGTGCTGCTGCCAGTTTTGCTTTATTCTCAATTTTGTACCAAAGCAACTTCAGAATACTGATCAGAATATTTCATTTAACTGCTTAGAATTATAAATAACAATCTAGATTTGAGTAAATAATTATAATTTTTTAGATTATTCAAGAACCAGCATTAGTAATTTCTAATAAAATTAAGTTTCAAAATCTACAGGGTATAATGATTACAAATTGATCTTCTAATAGAATAAAGTACAAAATATTAATCATGTTAATTAAAATAAATTGTGTTATCAATTTGTATAGCTTTTTACCTGCTTACTTAAACATACATGAGAGCTCCGTTGTTGGTCCATGTGTAGTGCTTCCTGGAACTGATGAGATTCTAAATTTTTGAAAAATTCCAAGGTGTGCACAGGCACCATCAGTGTATGCTGTACATTATTTATATGACAAGTGCCCATCTCATTCTTGTTCCATATTTTTAGCTTTATGCTGAACTGCCCAGGGACTCTGGCATTTTGTCTTTGCATGTCACGTGTGGGTGTGTATTGTTCAAGCTGTAGCTGTTGAAATTATTTTAGAGTTTATGAAAATGTCTCAGTGGTACCAGGGCCTGAGTTTTTATATATATGTTTGTGCTTTCATTTTTGTGATATGCTTGTATTTTTAAGGAAGTAAGTTATCATACTTTTTTAAAAGTAGGAACAACAGTCTTTGTACGGAACTGCTTATTATTATATTTAGTTTCATTTGGCTCATTGAAAACTCTGCCATGAATCTTTGTTTGTTTTTAAAAATGCTAGTATTGAATTAAGTCGATTTCTTTCTCTAACTGCTAAATGTTAGAGTTTCTCTAAATGTTAATAGGATATTTGTATATTAGTCGTGCCTTTAGTGTAAGAGATAAATGTTCATTATCTGTCATTTATCACAGTCATGTGAGTTTCTGTGATTTTATTTTCTATTACTTTTCCTAGATTCAGATGTTCATTGGTTCCCAGAATTTCTTTTTTGGGGAATATTTGTTTCTCTGTAATGGGATCTTGAGTAATGAGGCTCAAGTAATTCTCAGCATTTGTCCTTATTGCCTCACAAACTTTTTTTTCTTTTTAAGGGAACATCTATTTGGGGCATACAATACAAAAAAGTTAAATTGTGACGATAAGATTATGTCAACCTCTTACTACTTTAAAGTGTATAATATTTTTCACCTTATGTAACTTTACAAACTCCAGCATTCAAGAATTGCCTCACTCATCATTGCCCTGTGACCACTCTATAAACAATGTACAGCCCACATCTTTTTTAAAGCCCAGAAGAAGGAGCACGTGCTGTCTTCTGAAAACTCCAAAGAGAAATTTCGGTAAGCACAGTGCCACTGAACCCATATAAGGATGTTTCCTCAGTATTCAAGCAAAGCAAGCTGACAATTCTAGGTGGATAGGCAGTAAAAGTGTTTTCTTTTCATTCTTTCTTCTCTTTTTAAAAAATGTATTATTCCAAAAGTCAAGACTAAAGAGAGATTAAAATGGGAGAGAGCTCCATAATGACTAGATAGTGCCAGGCATTCATCTATATTCTCTTCACCTTGTACACCTATTCTAAATGTGGGCCTGAGAGCAGTAGATGTGCCCTGTCTGGGGAGGATGTAAGAGGCAGAGACTGTTTTTAATCTCATGACAATCTTGAGGAGACTAGATCCACTAATAGACTGGGAAACTTACAGTTTTTCCTTTTTTGGATGGTGCAGACTCAGAATACCCCAAAGTTTAGAAATACGCCCATTCAACTGTTGAATCTGTTGTGGCCTTTCTGTGGAAACCATGGGCTGTACAGGGCACAGAGGAGCAGATTCCCCAAAATGCTTCATGTTTCCACGTAATAAGAGCAGTTAAATCTATTTAAACCTTCTTCTCCTCGCTGAAACATTATTTCTAAATATCCTTGTTAAATAAAGTTTTTTTTCTTTTTTTTCTTTTGAGCAAATTAAGTGAATTTTGAAGATTGGTCCTTCAGTCTCATTGTTCCTTTTCACCATTTCCTACATTACCTGAGCTTATAATTTTACAGATAGACTATATTCATTGACTGAAACATCATGTAGACTCACGTCTTAAATGTCTGAGACTCAGTTGCCTGAAAAATTAATTTCACCTCTGTGTGTATCTTGGTTTCAGTTTAAGACTTTCCTTGCTGTTCAGAGGGATAAGTAGTTCTTTTAGAACTAAAAACATAAGATCTTTTTTTTCCTGTTGGTGGGAGAGATGAAAAGCTCCTGATGCAGGTTTTTTGTTTTCTATTTCCTTTTCTATAATCAGGTACTTGCTTTGGTTTCAGACTGATACTTTTCAAACTAATCTAGGTTTTGGGGGGAGGGGTCAGAGAGGGAGGCAGTTGGAAGAAGGAAACAGTTAAATAAGACCTATCCAACACTGCATTTTTAGACTATATCTTTCTAGCTCAAGGAAATAGATAAGGTGCAGGTACTTTTTTATTCACTCTTTTTTTTTTTTTAATTGGAGTATAGTTGTTTTACAACGTTGTGTTAGTTTCTACTGTACAGCAAAGTGAAGTTCCCTGTGCTATACAGCAGGTTCTTATTAGTTATCTATTTTATACATATTAGTATTCACTCACTTTTAAATCATCTGTTTTATTTGTATTAATAAATCATACATTTTCATAGTGGTTGTCTAATTTTTACCTTTAAGAGAGCTAGGACTGTCCAGTTGTCCTTTGAAGTTCATTGTAATATGCTTCATCTCATTGTCCAGAGCCTCTTTTTTGTTTTTTGGGTTTTTTTGTGGTGGGGGTGGTTTGCGGTACGCGGGCCTCTCCCTGTTGTGGCCTCTCCCGTTGCGGAGCACAGGCTCCGGACGCGCAGGCTCAGCGGCCATGGCTCACGGGCCCAGCCACTCTGCGGCACGTGGGATCTTCCCGCACCGGGTCACGAACCCATGTTCCCTGCATCGGCAGGCGGACTCTCAACCACTGCGCCACCAGGGAAGCCCCCAGAGCCTCTTTTTTAAAGCAACTGTGTACAATCGCCCAGCTTTTTGAGTTTGCTATATTTCTTAGTACCATCTTGCTTCCAAATTGTGTTTTTACTGTGGAGGAGAATGAATTTATTGGCGAGAAATGACCATGACAGACATTCTCAACCTTTAAAAAGAAATGAATCACAGAAATTCCCTTATTTTTTTTAGAGACAGTGATAGAGCTCAAACTGGCAGTGTTCTTATTTCATAAGTTTTGTCAGTGAAACAGTGTTTTTTTGCAGGAGCTTCCTTTCCTAGTTAGGATAATGCTTAAAATTCCAGAAATGAATGTGTTTCAGACAGAGCTGGTTCAAATTTCCATCAGACCACTCCATCTTCTGCCAGGGAGCAGTATGAGACAGCGGCGAGACAGACAGAATGGGGGCAGGCGGAAGTTTCACTGACTTAACTCCAACACCACTGATCCTTTGTTTAGAGGGAGAGAAAAAACAGGTATAAAATAGTTTTCTTAGTTACGAATATCACCAGTCCATAGCTGCTTTGTGTGTGTGTGTGTGTGTGTGTGAGAGAGAGAGAGAGAGAGTGAACCAGCAGTAATGCCTTGCTCAATCGCATTCAGCCATCTCAAGTGCAATTCATGATGGAGACTCTGGTTTCCAACAGATAAAGTTTTACATAGTTAAACCTGTAAAAATTAATTTTTTTTCAACAGTACACCTATTGCTATTATTTCAGCAATTGGTATACTATTAAATTGCCCAGGCCAAATAATTAAATTTCTGTAGATGTTTTAGTAATTTGAGCCAAATCCTCATACTGTTTTCTCATAAAGTATTAAGAATGAGAATTTGGTCCTCAGTTTGCTTTAAGTTCTCTTATTCCTTTCTTCCCCTTACAGTTAAAGGACTTTTTTGTTTGTTTTGGAGCTTGGGGGCTTTTTTTTGCCTGAAGTGTCGTACATTTTCTTTTGCCTGCACCCAGTTGCTTCTTTGAGTGTTTTCATCTATTTTGATATATAAGTAATAGATAGTGTACTATATCATCAAAGTGTTCCAACGTTTTGTTCTTTTAAACAATGTAAGTAAGTATAACTCATATATCTTAATTCCTTTCTTTCCTCACATAGGTATTTTATAAGTAACCGGAATTTTTCATTAGATCTTATACAGAGCAGTATTTTATTAAAAGTTCAAAAGGGAAGACTTTTATGTGCTCAATTTGTAGTTTTTGGTTTTTAAATATCTTTACATTGTCTGCAATTAAAGTGTTTTAAACTTGCATTGGAATGGACTCCGAATGTATTTTTGTGTTAAGCTGTACATTTGTAGATTTCTAGCATGAAGTTAGCTCAAAATGTGCAAAAGGATTTTAAAATATATGAATCACTGAAAGAGTTTAAACATCTATACATGTTAAATGCTATATGGATTTTAATTAAACCTTTGAGAATGATTTCATAAGTTGTTTGTTCTTGTATGTTTGCAGTGATATTAAAAGTAGAAACATTACAGTATTCACTTAAACCCCATATCCTTTTTTTTAGCAAGTATTTTAAAAATATTTACTTATTTGGCTGTGTCGAGTCTTAGTTGCAGCACGTGGGATCTTCATTGCGGCATGTGGGATCTTTTGTTGCAGTGCACGGGCTTCTCTAGTTACAGCGTGCAGGCTTCTCTCTAGTTGTGGCACACAGGCTCCAGAGCATGCAGTCTCGGTAGTTGTGGCACATGGGCTTAGTTCCACTGCAGCATGTGGGATCTCAGTTCCCCATCCGGGGATCAAACCTGCATCCCTTGCGTTGGAAGGCGGATTCTTACCCACTGGACCACCAGGGAAGTCCCAAACCCCATATCCTTTTATATTGGTATTTTGAAACCATGTCAGTTAGCATAAACTAGACAGCATGATTGGTGGAGAAAGTCGGACTATAGATTCTGTTGGCCGCTGTTCAGATCCTACCTCTACTTCTAATTGTAAATAAACCATTCTCATTTTAGGACTGGCAAGTTATGTAATACCTAAGCCTCAGTTTCTTCATCTCCTAAAGGAAGAAAACAACACCCCTTGTATGGTTAATATGTTTAAAGCACTGGGTACATAGCAGGTATATTACAGATGTTAGTAAATAAGGATTTGTCACATGTACCCAAACACACTGAGTCCTGTATGGTGCCAAATACCTCTATGCTTTTCCCACTGAGTCCCTCTCCAGTATTCAATTCATGCAGAGTCCCCATGCCTCACTTAGGCATCTGGGAGACTTTTCTCTTTCTGTTCTTCCTTTTCCCTGCCATTGATCCCCTCTATCTTTTCTACCAAGGGGAAGGTTCTTATAGAGCCATGTTGGAAGAGGCTTTAATTCTTACTCATAAGACTGGGGAATCTACAAGACTGACATCTTGCTAATTGGCCATGTCTCACAATATAACTCCAATGCATTATTATGCATATTACCAAAATCTCTCTATGGTAGGGGTGGGAAGGAGTTAGAAAGAAAGGATTAAGGAGGGAAGAAAATCTCTACCTATTAAATCTGCTTCCAGCTCTGCCCCTTCAACCTGAGTCTGTCTCTACTGTTGTACTTTTACTCAAGACCCCAAGGAGTGGTCACATTCGGATACGGTGTTGGGCCGCCTTCATCCAGCAGAAGGCACGAGGCCTAGGATCACCAGTGGAGACATTGCCAGCTGCTTTTCCACTTCATCCCCCGACCGCCAGCCCCCCACAGTGACCACCCCTGTCTACCCCAACTCTGTAGCATCACCGGGCTCCCCCAACCTTGGTGTCAGTTCTTTTACTTGAAAATCAAAACTAAACAAACCAAAACCCACTCAAGCTAGCTTAAGAAAAGGAAACTTGCTGTAAGAATATGGGGCTATCTCAGAGAATCCAAGCAGGCTTCTCAGGAACTGAACCTTAGTCGAGGAGTTACCTTCCAATTCACTCTCTGTCTCCTCTCCATGGGGCCGTGGGCTCTATAGTGTCTGTGACTCTGTAGATCAGGTCTTTGCTCTGACATCTATATTTGGGGGTGGGGGACAGTTCACCTTGAGGGGCTACCCCTGCTGGACTGTGGGTTGATGAGGAAATTTGGACCTTTCAAAGGTAGGCTCTTAAGAAATAACCACATTCTGGGCTGGCAGTCAGTCCTCATAGTTCATACATAAAAGAAGGGCTGCAGGGACTTCTCTCATAGTCCAGGATGTACAGAAACCACCTAGAATCCAAAAGCAGAAACACGGCTGAGCTTCAAAGGGGCCTGGGCCAAGAGCAAGAAAGCTATCAGAAACATAGATACCTAACTTCTCCAGTCTTACCTCTGCCTTTCTGTTTAACACTCAAGCCTTCCATATTCCCTTTGTACATTGCTTTAGTTCTAGCAACCAGCCTCGGACTAGCATCTCTCCATCTCCACTCCAAATGGGCTAGGTTTGTATCAGGTGTCCACCTCCATGGAAGCAAGTAATATGAACTAACACAAACATGGATGCCAAGGCCCATTCCTGTGGAGCGATGTTCTTCGGAGCAAGAAAGATCAGGATGTGAAGATACCCCTAAAAGCTATTCTCATAGGAGCTGTTACATGATTTTAATTAAGTAGGGGTTATTTGCTCTCAAAATGAAAACTGGTGGCACTGCAGAGAATTGATTTGAGAGAGTGGAAATCATACACAAACAGAAAGCTCTTTCAGTCATCCAAGTAAGAATGATGCAGCTGCACTAACTCTTAGAAGCTCCTATATTGTTCAGTATGTTGGATATCAAAGAGAAACAAGAAATGTGGAATCAGAGTTCCAGCATCACCCTCTCAGGCTGACCCATTAATATTTTACCAGAGATTCTCTCTGGCGTATTGCAATTCATGGTGTAGCTGGTCTGGAAGCAACACAATAGATCCAAGCCTTCCTGAGGACAATTACGTTCTCCCACATCCTCCCGTGTATGACCTGCTGACTTTCTTTAGTATCTAAGAAATATGAGCTCTTTCCAAGAAGTCTTTCTCAGCCTGATGACACTTCCTAGAATGTCAAACAAACATGACTTATGCAACTATATTCGTGGATAGCAGGAGCAAAAACTATTTCTTTTTTTAATATTTATTTATTTATTTTGGCTGCACTGGGTCTTAGTTGCGGCACGTGGGATCTTTTAGTTGCAGTGTGTGGACTTAGTTGCAGCATGCAGACTCTTGGTTGCGGCATGCATGTGGGATCTAATTCCCTGACCAGGGATCGAACCCGGGCCCCCTGCATTGGGAGCGCAGAGTCTTACCCACTGGACCACCAGGGGAGTCCCACAAACTCCTATTTCTTCCCAAGAATGTATCACATGGACTCAGAGCTAGCCTCAATCACAAAATCCTGAACATTAGGTACTCTTTGCTCATTATGTTAGTACATTATGTTCTACAAAAGACAACTGGGCACAAACTGATGGAGATATCCCTCGCATTATGGCCAAGGCTGGGAATTTCTCCACTATGTCGGTTACAGGGCAATTTGTATTGTTCACAGGCACAAGTCACATCATTAATTATGTCTCTATGAATATAGCACTGAAGGTTTGTGCTCCAGGCTCAGTGATAATAATAGTTACCACTTACGGGCTATCTGCTAGGTACCATTCACTTTATATAACACTTTCAATCTTTAAAACAACAGTAATATAAAATAGTATTAACTCATTTCACAGATAAGGAAAGTAAGACACAAAAAAGGCTAACTTGACCAAAGATACAATATGCAGATGAGTTGGAATTCAGAAGAGATCTGTTGACTCCCCAAAAGCATGTTCTAGTTTACTTTCTTTTGAAATTAATTTCTAATTGTTTAGGTAACATATGGCTGCATTTCCTACAAATTTTGAAAGTATGGCAGGTAAGAGTAAAATCTTTGGACCACCTTCTAGAGGTAATTGTTGTGAGCATGTGTTGTGTGTCCTTCTAGCCTTTTTTGGTGCCACCCTATCTGCACATACAACTACTTATAATTGCTTTTTTATTTTACATAAATGGTGTCATGCTTTAGGCATCATTCTGAAACTTGCCTGTTTCCCTCAGCAAGTATCTCTGAGACTTGGCCTGCTCTGCCACTCATGCTGTTCCCCTTCCTAGGCCTGCCTGCTTCTCTGAACACCTGGCAGAGCAAGAGGTAGTGATGAAGATCTCAGCTGATCACCACTGACAGCACCAGACACTTTAAGGGAATTTTCTTCTTTTTTCCAACATTTCATTATGAAAATTTTCTAATAGCAAATATTATACAATGAACATGCATATACCCAATACCTAGATTCTACCATTAACATATTACTATACTTGCTTTATTACATATCCATCCAACCACATTAGCAGAGCTCCCTGAAGCACCTCATTGAGCTATCGGTTCTGCTCAGGTTGTCAAATGACCCATATGACACCCAACTGGATGAGCGGGGAGCAGTGGTCAAATTACCTGTGGAACCCAGTTTGTTAGATGTCAGCAGGTTTCTCTATCCTGGGAAGGATGTCTTTTATGGAAAAACTAGCTATCCTGCAGGACATCCAAGACTATTTGACTGAAGGAATCACTCAAAATGGCCTAGAATTGTACTTAAAGTTGAAAAGACTGTAAGAGAATGGATTACATATCAGCCTGCCAAAGCAAACTATCCTGGGTCCCTACTTTTTGGGAGGGCGGCCCCAAGAGCTCCATCAAGAATCCAGACTGACTTCAAGGAAACCATCATGGTCGATAGCTTCCCCAAATGGATCCAGGTCTTCCCCTATCCAACTCAAACCTCTGGAGATGCAGCCCTGAGAGAGACAACTGTTTGCAGCACCAGGATGTCAGGAACGACCATTTATGACAGTAAGTCTATCTTTATTTCATTTGACATGAGGAAATTTGTGGTCAAGATCCTTACTGTGCAGTATAGTTGGGCAGGTTGTAAAGACAGTACAGATCTCTAAGTACAAACTTGCCAGGTTTTGTGTCCCTCCATAGCAGATATTTTTTTAAGGAATGTGGCCAAGAGTGAATGAATGAATCAATGTTTTTTAAAACACAACGTTATCTTAAAGCTGGCTTTGTCTACTTGCAGCAAAACTTAATGGGCATACAGCATTCTGGTTGCAGTTTTGTCTGTAGGGATTCTTGAGTTAGGATTATTCCAGGAGTATATTCCCACCCCTGTGACTCGGGTTATTGGGCCTGTGACATGTACTAACAGACGGGCCATTGTGGCATCCCCACACATAGCTGAGGCAGAAGTGTTCCTCAAGGAATGCAAGGGGTGATATGGCACCAGAAGAGGTGAGCTTTCTGGCAGAGGGCAAGAAATGAGTGGAGGGAGTGTCAGCAGGGACCAGGGATAGATTTAGTGGAGCTGGCAGTGCAGAAGGGAAAACTTCCTATACTGCTTGAAGGAGATGCTTTGATATTGTTCCACAGGTATTAGTTGAAGGCCTGCTATGGGCTGGGCACTGTCAGGAAACCCAGGCTTCCAGGGAAGGACTCCAAAGGAAGGAGAAGAGAAACCAAGACTCAGCCAGCACACGGACTTTATTCCCTTCACATAGAGGTGACTGTGTATTTATCACACAAGGCCGCTACCTCATTCAGGACCCTCAAGGTCAGTTTTCTTTTTCTCTTTTTAATCAGAACATTTAAAAGTAAGCTGACATGATTTCCAGCCAAAGAGGGACTTTTGACAGGGAATTTTGCTCTCTTCCTTTGCTGCAAAATAATGTCTGTTTCTCTTCTGGGGAATGAGCACAATAGATACAAGTCACAGCTCACTGATTTCATCTATTTCTCCCCGGAAAGAAAAAAACCATTACAGGGTGATATCAGAGAGTCCTCATAAGGGGACTTGACTGAGAATACAATGCAAAGCTCAGATTAGCAGTATCAGACAAATGAGGGTGTCCATAGCAAGGAGTCTGGGAGCTAAAACCTCCGGGTCTGCACACGTTGCAGAATAAGCTATGAGACAAATTATTATTTTTTTTTAAGTAGAAAACATTATTTATTTATTTAGGCTGCCCCCTGTCTTAGTTGCAGCAGGCATGCAGGACCTAGTTCCCCAACCAGGGATCGAACCCCAGCCCCCTGCATTGGGAGAGTGGCGTCTTACCCACTGGACCGCAAGGGAAGTCCCTATGAGACAAATTATTAATGCAGCTTTTGTGATCTTTGCTTTTCTTCTTTAAGGTGTAGTTCACCATTGCTAGATAAATGCTTCCTGAGTTCAACGCATGCAAACCACTTTCCCCATCTCAATAGCTTAATCAAACACCAGTGGAGTCTTAACCAGTGTCTCTGGGGTTGTCAGATGATAATTTCCCAATGACACTTCCTTATCACCACTAAGTGAAGGAAGTCATCATTTTGGCCTGAAATGTCATCATGTGATATTTCTACATTTATTGCTAATAATAGAGGTCACAACCGCATGAGTCATCTTTGATTCCTCCTTTTCTTCACCCGCCACATGCAGTTCGCTTGTCGTGGTGCAATGTCATCTC
The DNA here is from genome assembly GCF_000442215.2 of Lipotes vexillifer. NCBI lineage: Eukaryota > Metazoa > Chordata > Mammalia > Artiodactyla > Lipotidae > Lipotes > Lipotes vexillifer. Next base: position 2,892,581 of record NW_006771578.1, read on the forward strand.
CTATATCTGCCCTCTTCTCTCCATCCTCGTGGTTACCTTACCTTAATGCAGGTTCTCTTCTTCTCAAGCTTAGCTTATTGACATGGTCCTCTTTTTTTCCTGCTTCTAGACTCCAGTCCATAAGAACAACAATAGTAAATACTGTTTACAGACCAAGTGCTTTATAGTCTGCCATTTAACTCTCAACACAGTGTTGTGAGAAAGGCATTTTTTAAGTTTTTTCTTTTATTGTGGTAAGAACACAACATGAGATCTACCCTCTTTACAAGACTTTAAGTATAGAGCACAATACTGTTGACTGTAGATGCAATATTGTACAGCAAATCTCTAGAATGTATTCCTCTAAACTGAATTCACGTAGAACTTAAAACTTTATGCTTGGGACTTCCCTGGTGGCGCAGTGGTTAAGAATTCGCCTGCCAAGGCAGGGAACACAGGTTTGGTCCGGGAAGATCCCATATGCTGTGGAGCAGCTAAGCCCGTGCGCCACAGCTACTGAGCCTGTGCTCTACCGCCCACGAGCCACAACTACTGAGCCCGCGTGCCTAGAGCCCGTGCTCTGCAACAAGAGAAGCCACCGCAATGAGAAGCCCATGCACCGCAACGAAGAGTAGCCCCCGCTCGCCACAACTAGAGAAAGCCCGTGCGCAGCAATGAAGACTCAACACAGCAAATAAATAAATTAATTAAATAAGTAATTTTAAAAAGAAAAATTGAAAAAAAAACCTTTATGCTCATTAACTAGAAATTCTTCAATTTCTCCTCCTTTCAACCCCTGCAACCACCTCAGATTGAAATTTTCCTCAACTACCCAGCAATGAATGAACATATGCTAGGGTCCATCATCATGGCACTTTAAGATACTGAGGCAAAGAAGCTCTTGAAAGCTTTCAAGAAAAAAAAATCACATACAAAGGATTAGGAGTAATAATGATTTAAGACATCTCAAAGGTAGTGCCAGAAGCTAGAGAATAATGAAGCAAAGTCTTCAAAATACTGAAAGGAAATAATTTCTAACATACAATTCTATACTCAGCCAAAGTATTGATAAAATATTAGGATATAATAAAGACATTTTCTAACGTAAAAGTCTCAAATAATGTAATTTTTTTTTTTTTTTTTTTTTTTTTTTTTTTGGCCACACTGTGCAGCTTGTAGGATCTTAGTTCCCCAACCAAGGATTGAACCCGTACCATCAGCAGTGAAAGCACATAGTCCTAGCCACTGAACCACCATGGAATTCCCTCAAATAATGTAACTCTTTTTTATTTTTTCCTATACGCGGGCCTCTCACTGTTGTGGCCGCTCCCGTTGCGGAGCACAGGCTCCAGACGCGCAGGCTCAGGGGCCATGGCTCACGGGCCCAGCCGCTCCGCGGCATGTGGGATCTTCCCGGACCGGGTCACAAACCTCCGTCCCCGGCATCGGCAGGCGGACTCCCAACCACTGCGCCACCAGGGAAGCCCCAAATAATGTAACTTTTAAGTGTCTTTTCTCAAGAAACTACTAGAAGATATGCAGTAACAACGTGAGAATGTGACCCAAGATTGAAGATTTAAACCAGATGGAAAGAGAAGTTCTAATCTAACACAAGATAATTTCTTCAGTGATAGCAAACGGAGATTTCAGTATGAAAGCTGTCCATCAGGTCTAGAGGTTGACTAGTACAAACTGGAAAAAGTTAGAAAGCCCCAGAAGAGATGGCTTTAAGAAAATGAAACTGAGAAAATTCCCAATGTTTCCGAACATCCTAAGGGGAGACTTAGAAAATTATAAAAGGTACTTGGGTTGAATTAATAATAAATTAATAGAAAACCAGAAATATCAGATTAAATATTAACTCCAGAGAAAATGGAAAAGTTTTTCAGGAAAGGAAAATATTCATAATTTAGACCTAGCAGAAAATAGATAGCATAATTCAGGAGACCTTAATAAAGACACTAAAAACTTGTAAGGGTGTAGGTAGACTTAAGAAAACTAAAAAGACTAATAACAACATAAGAATTGTTACCACTCCAGGACAAAAAAGACAAAAAGAACATGCCATTACTTGACTCCAAAGAGACAGAGGGTGTTGCCTGACAGGGGCTGTGACCTGTTGTAGAACTAAGCAGCTAACCCATGGCCACCTAGTAGGGCAGGAGCTGGGGAACATATACTATGACCTCATTGTTTCTCCCTCCAGTGTCCTGCTGGCGCTTTCTATTGGTCAAACCCAACTGAGTAACCATGGGGCCAGGGAGCCCTTTGATAGAGTCCATGCAGATCAGCCTCCCAAGACACAGCAGAACAGAGAAGGATGAAGAGTGAATCTGGAAAGGCAAACAGAAGAGACACAGCATAGGACTGATACACTGGGTCATGTGGATTATGGTTATAATAACCATGTTAAGACATATGATTATGGTAATGGAAGCCAAATAGTCATCTAAACAAAAGCAAGTTATAACTGTATTAGGAAGTTGGAAAGGGTGCACATATGTGGTGGCAGATGGAAATGTGTGTGTACTCTTCCATGGTGAACGTCAGTAGATCATGCCCCAAACTGATAAAATATGTCACTAATGGAAATACGAAAAGAAGATTTAATGTAACTGCCTACAATAAAATGAAATAAAACAATAAAAGAATTAACCGAGAAGACCTCTCACATCTTTCTCAGCCCTAACACTTTATTATTATTATTCTCATGGTCCATAGGTGGAAAATTCTACATTTGACTAGTGAAACCTCCACCTCAAGAATGATTAGGGGCTTCCCTGGTGGTGCAGTGGTTGAGAGTCCGCCTGCCGATGCAGGGGTCGTGGGTTCGTGCCCCGGTCTGGGAAGATCCCACATGCCACTGGGCCCATGAGCCGTGGCCGCTGAGCCTGCGTGTCCGGAGCCGCCTGTGCTCCTCAATGGGAGAGGCCACAACAGTGAGAGGCCCGTGTACCGGAAAAAAAAAAAAAAAAAGAATGATTAGAAATTTAAAAATCCTAAATTAGGGACTTCCCTAGCAGTCCAGTGGTTAAGACTCCACACTTCCAATGCAGGGGCCGCAGGTTCAATCCCTGGTTGGGGAACTAGGATCCCGCATGCCGTGAATAGAAAAAAAAAAAAATCCTAAATTAGGATTCTCACAAACTGGATTCTCACAGTCTCAAAAATATCACTCCATGGATTACTTATTAAGTACGGAAGGGGAGAATGTAGCTTCATAGTGTGGAGATTTGGCAGTCACTATTTTAAGCAAATAGTCAAGCTTGGCAACGGTTGCAAGAGTAGTAGGGAAGGACTGACATTCTATACTTCTTGATGTGATGCCAGTTGTTGAGGACTCAACATCTCCAGTGTGGTATTCTTGCCAAAAATGCTTGTCCTGACTCTAGAGGGAGACACGTGGGATTTACAGCATACATCAGGGCCAGATAACTGACCTGTTCTCTCCAAGGGAGGTTGGGGGCAGGAAGGGCTGGGAGAGATTCAAGAAGACTAACGGTCAGATACAATGTGTGAACCTTGATTGGATCTAGGTTAGGAAAAAATAACATTTATAAGGCACTTTATGGCTCAATGGGCTTCTTTGAATATGAGTGATGTTACTGAATTAGGGTCAGTTTTCTCAGGTACAGCAATGATGCCTCAGTTATGTAGGAGATGTTCATAATCTTGGAAGGCACACACTGTTGTATTTAGGTGTGAAGTGTCATGTACCTGCCTCCCACTTTCAGATGGTCTGGCATAAAGGAAGCATAGAAAAGGAGGGAATGTGATCAGATGTCAACAATAGCCTTTTCGATGAGGACTATTTCAGGTAAGAATACTGAAGACAATCCTTTCAACTCATATGCAGATTCAAAAGAAAAGATTTTAAATGCTTCTGAGGAGGGACAAATGTGGGGATTGGTGGGGTATTGTTTCATAATAGGCTTTGCTGAGCATGGGCTCTATCTACATATCTACATAGTACATATTTAACCTTGATAAGGATAAAAACTAATAAAATAAAATCAGTCAAAGCCAACAGGAGGGACTTCCCCGGTGGTCCAGTGGCTAAGAATCTGTGTTCCCAATGCAAGGGGCCCAGGTTCAATCCCTGATCAGGGAACTAGATCCCACATGCCACAACTAAGAGTTCACATGCTACAACTAAAGATCCCACATGCTGCAAGTAAAAGATCCCGCATGCCACAACTAAGACCGGGCACAGCTGAATAAATAAATAAACATTAAAAAAAAAAAGCCAACAGGAGAAACATTACAATTTTGATAAATGTCATTTGGAAATTAGTACTTTTTACGTTTAGCAGCTGAGTCTTAGGGCTGGAACTTGCCTGGAGAACCTCTCAGCCTGCCTCCTCTGTTGGAGAGATTAATAAAGTGAGGCTCAGCAGAGTTAAGTGACTTGCCCAAGGTCACAAACCTATGTAGCAGCAGAGCCAGGTCTAGGGCGGCCGCAATTCTGCTCCAATAATCTTTTCTTTATGTACCGTGAATCATTCATCTTCTATTGAATGCCATTACTGCATAGTGAGTACACCACTGTGCAGTGATCTGTGCTCTTTCTTAAGAACGATAACACCAACAGCAGTGAAAGGGGGAGAAGAGGGAAAACCAGGAGGCTACAAAGACCACAGTCCAATATTATTGGCTGGGAAGGGAAATTGACGCTGACATTGCAGAGTGGTCCCTCTCAGGCAGTAAAGAATCCTTTCTACCAAATTAGAGGGTTTCATCAGTTCACACTCTAATTGACCATTAAAGCTTAGTAATTGATACTAAGAAGCTTGTAAGCCGTTGGCTCCCAACGTTTGGCCCAGCTGTCAAAAGTCAGCACAGTCAACACAGACAATGAAGCTTTGTTGCTGCTTGTGGTCACCAGTGAGATTTTTAGACAAAGAGAAACAGTTCTTAGAATTTGGGGTACTTGGCTAGTTTTAAAAAATATCTGTCCAATTTCCTTGCCACGTTTTAAGGCTCCAGACACTAAGGGTGTGTTTGACGATGTATATTTTATTCTTTTCCCCTATATCTTATTATAAAAAGTTTCCAAACACACTAAAAAAAAATTACTTCTGAACATCCATATACACACCACCTGAATTCTACCATTACTGTTCTACTATTCTTACATTACTACCGATGCATCGATCCATCTCTCTTTCTATTTACCGGTCCATCTTGTTTTTGTATGCATTTCAAAGTAAGTTGCAGACATCAGTATCCTTCCCCCAGATACTTCAGCATGCATATCACTAACTAGAATTCAATCTTTTATGGTGCCTTTTTGTTTCTTTACAGGTAAAATTTATATAAAGTGAAATGCACAAATTTTAAGTGGGTCATGAGATCTGGCAAATATACACACACATGCGACCTAAATCATCACCAAGGCACAGAACAGGACGATTACACACACAACATTCCCTCACACCCTCTCCCAATAAATCCTCAACTGCCCAGAGTCAACCACTGTTCTGAAATTTCTTCACCAAAAATTAATTCTGCCAGCTCTAGAAACTTCCTATCAATGGAAAAAAACAGTATGTACTCTTTTTTAAAAAAAAACATTGAAGCATAGTTGATTTACAGTACTATATTAGTTTCAGGTGTACAACATAGGGATTCAGTATAGAGTATATACTCTTTATGCTAGGTTTCTTTTACGCAATATAATGTTTTAACATTCGTTCATGTTGTTGTGTGGATCAGTAGTTTGCTTCTCTTTATTTCTGAATAGTAGTCCATTGTGTGAAGAAGATAGCTTAAGATTTATTCTCCAACTGATGAACAGCTGATCTGTTTCCAGTTTTGGGTTCTTATGAATAAAGCTACTATATGTACATAGCTTTTTGTAGACATTTGTTGGGTTTTTTTAAAATATTTTTTTTAATGTACTTTTCTAAAAAATAAATTTATTTATTTATTTTTGGCTGCGTTGGGTCTTCGTGGCGGTGCGTGGGCTTCTCATTGCGGTGGCTTCTCTTGTTGCGGAGCACGGGCTCTAGGTGCACGGGCTTCAGTAGTTGCAACACCCAGGCTCAGTAGTGGGCTCTAGAGCACAGGTTCAGTAGTTGTGGCGCACGGGCTTAGTTGCTCCTCGGCATGTGGGATCTTCGCAGACCAGGGCTCGAACCCATGTCCCCTGCACTGGCAGGCGGATTCTTAACCACTGCACCACCAGGGAAGTCCTAGACATTTGTTTTCCTTTACATTGAGTAAATAGCTAGGAATGGAATTTGTGGGTCATAGGATATGCATATGTTTAGTTACATAAGAAACTGTCAGACTTTTTCGACTTGGTCATACTAACTCATACTTTCACCATCAATGGGTGAGAATTCAATTTATTCCACATGTCCACCAACCTTTGTCCTCTTCGTCATTAATATGAGCCATTCTGTTGGTGTGTATTCTTTATTCTTTGATAAATGCATTAATACCATTAAAATCAGTCTGTTTTTAGAAAAAAAGTGTACCCTCACTTAGAGAAGTTAAGACTTTGCTTTCTTGCACTCACAGGAAATTGACATACTTTAAAACATACACAGGCAGTCTCTCTTTTTTTCTTAGACTCTGTCTTATTTTTTTGTCATTTTTTGGTAGTTTTTTTTAAATGTGGCAAAATACACATGATGAAATTTACCACTTTAACAATTTTAAAGTGTACAACACAGTGGTATTAAGTACATGTATGATGCTGTGCACTCATCACTGTATCTAGCTGCAGAGCTTTTTCATCAGCCCAAATGGAAACCCCACTTTTCACTCACCCTTCTCCTTCCTCCCAGCCCCCAGCACCCACAAATCTGATTTTTGTCTCTATGGATTTTCCTATTCTGGATATTTCATATAAATTGGATACTACAAAATGTGGCTGTTCTATGATTATACGATAGTAGGTATGACTATAGACTCTTTGGTTGCCAGGACACAACACAAAGGCGCTCTGGGTAGATGAAAGGCAGAACATGTTGTTACTTACAGCTCCAAATGAGAGAAGGCTTCCTTGCAGGAACGCACTGGGCTGGCAGGGGACAGGGCAGCAAGAAGCCGGAGCCGTAGGAGGCAGCTCAGGTGTGACAAGCAGGGTGGGATTGAGCTTGGTTTTATGGGCTTCCTGGGAAGTGGGAATTTTGAAGAATTATGTAGTTCTAAGGAAGAAGTGGTCACCCCTGCTAGGTATCTGGGAGCCTCTGGCAGCTGGGAATGTTTGTACATACCCCAGGAGTGTCAGAGCTCCAGAGTTGGGGTGGATGCTTAGCAAACTGCCCACAAAGGGGAAATGAGAATTTTCACCATGACTTCAAATTGGGTCAAGAGAGCACTTGTGAAATATTATAGTACAGCAACCTTTTGTATCAGGTTTCTTTCACTGAGTACAGTGTTTTCAAGGCTCATCCATGTTGTAGCATGTGTCACTACCTCATTCTTTGCTGTGGCCAAATACTATTCCCTTGTCTGGATATACCACATTTTGTTTATTCTTTCATCCATGTAATGGACATTTGGATGGTTTCCACCTTTTGGCTATTAGCAATAGTGCTGCTATAAACATTCATGTACAAGTTTTTATTTGAACACCTATTTTCAGTTCTTTAGAGTATATTCCCAGTATATTCTTTAGAGTGGAATTGCTGGGTGGTATGTAATGTACTGAGGAATCTCCAAACCATTCTCTGAGTGGCTGCATGATTTTACATTTCTGCCAGAAATGGACAAAGATTCCAACTTCCCTACATGCTCACCAACACTTATTATTTTCCACCTTTTTGTTATGACCAGTCTAGTGGTTATGAAGTGGTATCTCACTGTGGGTTTTTTTTTTTCTTTTTCTTTTGGCGGTACGCGGGCCTCTCACTGTTGTGGCCTCTCCCGTTGCGGAGCACAGGCTCCGGACGCGCAGGCTCAGCGGCCATGGCTCACGGGCGCGGCCTCTCTGCAGCATGTGGGATGTTCCTGGACCGGGGCACGAACCCCCGTCCCCTGCATCGGCAGGCGGACTCTCAACCACTGCGCCACCAGGGAAGCACTCACTGTGGTTTTGATTTGCATTTCCCTAATGACAGACGACAGTGAGCACCATTTTCTGTGCTTGTTGGCCATCTGTATATCTTCTTCTGAGAGATGTCTATTCAAGTCCTTTGCCCATTCCTAAACTGAGTTGTCTTTTTGCATGAAATCTATCGTAACTCCACAAGGCAACTTTCTTTTTTCTAAATAATTTCCCCTTATTTTCAATACAGGCATACCTCAGAGATATTGCGGGTTTGGATCCAAACCACCGCAACAAAGCAAATATCACAACAAAGTGCGTCACATAAATTTTATGGTTCTCCAGTGCATACACAAGTTATGTTTACACTATACTATAGTCTCTTAAGTATTGCATTATGTCTAAAAAAGCAATGTACCTACCTTAATTTAAAAATAATGCTGTTGCGGGCTTCCCTGGTGGCGCAGTGGTTAAGAATCTTCCTGCCAATGCAGGGGACATGGGTTTGATCCCTGGCCCGGGAAGCTCCCACGTGCCGCGGAGCAACTAAGCCCGTGCACCACAACTACTGAAGCGCGCGCCTAGAGCCCGTGCTCCGCAGCAAGAGAAGCCACCACAATGAGAAACCTGCGCACTGCAACAAAGAGTAGTCTCTGCTCGCCGCAACTAGAGGAAGCCCGCGCGCAGCAACGAAGACCCAACTCAGCCAAAAATAAAATAAAATAAATAAATTTATTTTAAAAAATAATAATAATGCTATTGGAAAAACGGTGCTGATATGTGTGCTCAATATGGGGTTGCCACAAACCTTCAATCTGTAAAAAATGCAATATCTTCAAAGTAAATGCAATACCTTCAAAAGTAAAAAATGCAATATCTTCAAAGTGTAAACAATAAAAGGAGGTATGCCTGTGTTTGTAGTTTTAACTTAATAAAAGATAAAGGTTTGCTTATTCCAACATGCAATATTTTAAAAAACAGGGTTAAACAAAATATGTGCACTGTTTATGTAAAAGGATCAACTTTTCAGATGACATTATTCTAGTTTTCAGAAAAGAACTGAATATCCTGATTAGAAGGCATTAAATTAAACTGAAATTCAAACCTTATTATTCTATTATCAGCACAGGTGGCAAAAACACTTCTTTTTTTTTTTTAACGACTTTATTGGAGTATAATTGCTTTACAATGGTGTGTTAATTTCTGCTTTATAACAAAGTGAATCAGCTATATGTATACATATACCCCCATATCTCCTCCCTCTTGCGTCTCCCTCCCACCCTCCCTATCCCACCCCTCTGGGTGGTCACAAAGCACCGAGCTGATCTCCCTGTGCTATGCGGCTGCTTCCCACTAGCTATCTATTTTACATTTGGTAGTGTATATATGTCCATGCCACTCTCTCACTTGGTCCCAGCTTACCCTCCCCCCTCCCCATGTCCTCAAGTCCATTCTCTATATGTACATCTTTATTCCTGTCCTGCCCCTATGTTCTTCAGAACCATTTTTTTTTAGATTCCATATATATGTGTTAGCATACGGTATTTGTTTTTCTCTTTCTGACTTACTTCACTCTGTATGACAGACTCTAGGTCCATCCACAACCACTACAAATAACTCAATTTTGTTTCTTTTTATGGCTGAGTAATAGTCCACTGTATATATGTGCCACATCTTCTTTATCCATTCATCTGTCGATGGATATTTAGGTTGCTTTCATGTCCTGGCTATTGTAAATAGAACTGCAATGAACATTGTGGTACGTGACTCTTTTTGAATTATGGTTTTCTCAGGGTATATGCCCAGTAGTGGGATTGCTGGGTTGTATGGTAGTTCTATCTTTAGTTTTTTAAGGAACCTCCATATTGTTCTCCATAGTGGCTGTACCAATTTACATTCCCACCAACAGTGCAAGAGGGTTCCATTTTCTCCACACCATCTCCAGCATTTATTGTTTGTAGATTTTTTGATGATGGCCATTCTGACTGGTGAAAAACACTACTCTTGAACATAACAGGAGATGTTAAATACAATGGAGAAATGATGAGTGTCCTCAATTAAACCTAATTAATCCTCCAAAATAATATTTTAAATGTTGGCAAAAGTTCATCAAGCTATAGTAAGAAAGCTAAATTTTAATACTATTAAAATTAATCAAAAAACAGGTCTTGGCCACTATAATTCTAGGTAGTTTTTTTGCCTGCATCAGACAAACTGTATCATAACCAGGAAAATCATACCCAACATGACCAATTGAGGGATTTAACTTTTCGCATACATACCAAATTGCAAACACCCAAGAGTCAGGGAACACACGAAAACTAACTCCTAGTAAATACTAATTGAATTCAACCCAGTTAGAAACCACAATTTCTCAAAGTAGAAAAACAGGCCAAAGCAATCCAATAGACTTCTTTCAAGTGCTAAATAGGTGGACAGAAAACATGTAAACAAGGATAAAATTTATTTAGTCTAGAAAAATGAGTGCAACTAAGCTTTATACCAAAATCTCTTTTAAGAAAATAAGAGGTTCCTTGGCCTAAAGGAAAATTTTTCTGGAGAACTGCCTTAGAGATGAGAAACAGGGCAAGAAAAAATGGACTCCTCTTTTGATCTCAGGAATCAGGGTGCACACTTGTTTCATTTAACATATTGGTACTAAATCTGGGAGAGGAAGGTCATAGTGACATATTTAGGTTGTTTGATGAACCCAAATTGTTGTTATAAAAATGTCAATCAATAAATCAATAAATGTAGAAACAATGATGGAATGAAAAAAAAATCACAATTTGGCAACCATCTTAATAATTGATTAAGGCAAGAATCATCAATAGATGCCAAAATTATTGGGTGAAATTTTGAAGGGTGATAGGATATTTGTGTAGTCTCAGAGTATCTCCCTATAAGACATTTATTAATAACAGAAAGAATTACAGTATATGCACAATGAAGAAATCTGGCTGACACCACCTTAATCAAGTGACCAACAGACATCATACTGAACTAATAGATACCACATACCTCCTAAGATGATGTACTGAGAAGCAGGGAGGGTACTCGGTTGAGGCAAGCAAGGCATTTGTAGCTTACCCTGTACTAGCTGAGAATGAATATCTCCTTAAATTTTGTGCACTGTGTACCTCCTTTGCCTTATCCAAGGCCCAGCCCTGCTAAGAAGAGCACGTTGCTTTTGTGCTGTTCTGGCCCAAAGTGCATAACCACCTGAATCTAATCAAGAAGAAACATAAGTCAAACTTAAAATGAGGGACATTCTACAAAATGAGTAGCCTGTACTTTTCAGAAATGTCATTGTCACTAAAGACAAAGACTGAGCAGTGGTGCCAAGTGAAAGGAGACTAAGAAACATGACACTGAATGCAGCACACAATCTGGGATTTTCTTTTTCTGTAAGAGACACTGTTGTGACAATCAGTGAAATCTGAATAAGAACTCTAGATTAGCTAACAGGATTGTGTGTGATGATTATACAAGAGAATATACTTGTTTTTAGGAAGTTCTGACTCAAGTATTTTGGAGCAAATGGGCATCATGCCAGCAACTTACTTTCAAATGGTTCAGAAAAACAGGTAAATAGATAAATAGAAAAAGATAAACTTAATGTGGTAAAATGTTAGTGTTTGGGAAATCTGGGTAAAGGCTATATAGCAATTCTTTGTGCTATCTTGTAACTTTTTTGTGAGTCTGAAACTGTCAAAATCATTTTTTAAATCAAATATCTAATAGGAGAAACTAGGGAGGCTAGGAGGAGGCAACGTGTACAAAGCAGTACATTTTCCAGGACTGAAGACCAGGTCTTCAGTCTGAAGGAAAAACCAAAAAGAAGACCACACCTGTGAAGACCAGAACACTGAATCTGAATAGAAAATCTTAAAGGCACATGAGAGAAAAGACAAGAGTACCCACAAAAGAATGAGAATTAGACTGGCAGCAGACTTCTCATTAGTAATTACAGCTAGAAGCCAATGGAACAATATTTTCAAAGTGCAAAAAGAAAAGCTGTAAACTAGTATTCTCTACCATGTCAAACTGTCTTTTAAAAGCGAAGATATATGTGTAGATATTCAAAAACTGGGGAAGTTCACTCCCCAAGGATCCTCACTGAAAAGAACTACTTACTTGTATCATCTGAGAGAAAGGAAACTGGCTTAGAAAGATGGAAATTGAATGAGATATGAAAGGCAATGCTGGGAAAATAAACTGATCTACATGTTGCTAAATCTAAATACGGAGACTTAGAGAGACAGAGAGATGTGCACATTCTCAGCTGAGCTCAAATAAGATGACATTCTGCCTTCTTTCAGCCTTCATACTGTAAGCAGATGTCCTTTCTACTGTCTATTTAGTGCCGCATTTTTCACATGCTTGTGCTTTTTGTTGGTGATTTCGTGTTTAAAATGGCTCCGGCATAGTACCGAAATGTTCTGAAGTGTTTCTAAGCCCAGGAAGGCCACGATGTGCCCTGCAGGGAGAATACATTTGTTAGATAAGCTTCACTCAGGCATAAATTATAGTGCTGTCAGCTCTAAGTTCAATGTTGATGAATCAACAATATATATTAAGTAACATGTCTTTAAATAGAAACACATATTGAACAAGGTTATGTACTGATCAGTCGTTGGAAATCTGACCAGAGGCTGCAGGAGCCTAACCCTATATTTCCTCCAGCAGAAATGATTTGGCATTTGCCAATTGTGTTGGCCATAACTTTATAGAACAGTAACTACTGAAAATAATGAGAGTCAACTGTAATTCTTTTTCATTTAACAAAATCTACTGGTTTTTTTATGGCTCTTTATTTCTAGTTTCTTTACTTTGTGTTCTGAATTAATTAGATTTTATTCTGAGTTTCATCTCCTTTATAGTTAAAGGATCTATCTTATTAATAAAGCATAACAGAGATTATTAAGGCACACTATCTAGAGCTACAATTTGTGAAATACAAACTGTAGTAACTGTATTTCAAAACAGGGCTTTTCCTTCCTTGACAGAATAAAATGTAAGCTTGCCAACTGAATGTTCTCATTGCTTAGAATCACTTCAAGTAGTGTGGATTTACTCAAAACATATAAAGGAACCAGGAATTGTCAAGCTATTACACTTAGCTTTATGTAAGCATGCCATTTGGTGAAAACCCCAAGTCCACAATCTGGCCCACATGTCACGAGGAATAAGCTCATTTACAATCAGTCTGGAACGGGCAACTTCTTTTTGGGATGGGTTGCATCTCAGATTACTGAGATCAATCTGCTAAATTCAAGAGTTCTGAGTTACGTATGCAGATGACATCACCTTATGCTCATAGTAAAGGATTCAGAGTACTGTGTGCAAAAGGGACTTTTTAGAGTGATGGAGATATTTTCTGTATTAATGGTGGTGGTGATGGTTTCAGGGCTGCATATGTGTGTCAGAAGTCATAAAACTGTGCATCTCAATAACTATGACTTCAAGAAAAGAATCCTGTGGGATCTGGGGAAAAAATAATGCCAACAGAGGCTAAGCAATATGTAGGGAGATGTTTCCTTCTTTATTCTGGCTTATTCTTAGCCAAAAGGCCGAGACAGAAATCTTTATTTTTGAAAACTTACCTCAAATCTAGTAACAGCTACTTTTCTACATTTTCTTCCACAGTGTCATTCTTTATTTTGGATTTAAAATTGCCTTATACAAAAATTCAAAATTTTTCCTCAAAAAACAAAGTTTTATTTGTATCCATGAATTCAAAAGTGTTTTCAGCCATTCTCGAATGTGGTTTAAATCTTAACTCACAGAACTCATTCATTTGAGACTTTATAATGTCCCTAGTTGGATAAAGGCTTCTGACCACAAGTGAAACAGGATGATTGGGATGAGGAGGGAGGTAGAATGCTTTTGTTTTTTTTTGTTTTTGTGGTACGCGGGCCTCTCACCGTTGTGGCCTCTCCCGTTGCAGAGCACAGGTTCCGGACGCGCAGGCTCAGCGGCCGTAGCTCACGGGCCCAGCCGCTCCGCGGCACGTGGGATCTTCCTGGACCGGTGCACGAACACGTGTCCCCTGCATCGGCAGGCGGACTCTCAACCACTGCGCCACCAGGGAAGCCCTAGGATGCTCCTTTTAAGCCATGAACTTTCCAGCCTCTGGGTGTTCACAAACATGAGAAACCTGGCCACATAAGGCTTCTTCCCCTCCCACAATGTATACAGACAGGTGAGTGAAGGAAAAGATTTCCTGCCACTTAATCCACTTCAGGAGGGGAGAAGTTAAGACACGGAGCAACGAGCCAGCTCATGTTTCTGACACTGGATGCCTCAGAAGGGCATGGAGATGAGCAAATACCTGGGCAGGTGTGGCAGGTGTGGCTCTGGAAAGGACCTCAGCAGAACAATGGTGAGAAATGGGCAGAGTCTGGATCTTAAGTTGGCCCGGATGGAGGCGGCCAGGGCTTATAACCATGATTACTCAGAACTGTGTAGGGAGGACAGACTTCATCAGCTGATGACAGTATTCAGGGGGTTCCGAACGGTGAATTGGGGACTATGTTACTCAGAGCGCATGCTGACAGCATTCCAGACCACCACACTGGGATCCAGAGAGGAAGTCCTCCTGACTTTGAGGACTATAGAAAGGTGGGGAGGGCTATGGTTTTGGGGTTTTTTTGAATTTTTATTGGAGTAGAGTCGATTTACAATGTTGTGCTAGTTTCAGGTGTACAGTAATGTGAATCATTCATACATACACATGTATCCACCCTTTTTTTAAGATTCTTTTCCCATATAGGTCATTATAGAGCACTGAGCAGAGTTCCCTGTGCTATACAGTAGGTCCTTATTGGTTATCTATTTTATATATATAGTAGTGTGTATATGTCAATCCCAATCTCCCAATTTATCCCTCGCCTGCCCGCTTTCCCTCCTGGTGGGAGGATTATGGTCCTGTGGGAATCGAAGCTTGTACAATTTGGAGGGCCCACTTTAGGAAAATAATACGGAAAGAATCCACTTTTGCAAATGCCATAAAGCACAGGATGCTGAACAGTTTGCTAGGGCTCTGCTCAGGGCCTCGGTAGGGGCCCATGCAAAGTAGGGGACATGAAGACATACTACAGTAAGTCTACCCCCGTGTCGAGGCCAGGGCTGCAGATGCAGTCAGGAGTGGAGGTACAGAGCAGGAAGCCGAAGAGGGAGTCCAACCCTCAAGCTCGGCTGAGGTCATGAAATAAGGGTGAAGAGAAAGGATGTGGTTTGACGCTCACGTGGGGATCTGGGGCTCAGTCCTGATGTTCCAGGCGCCAGGCTCAGAGCAGGCAGCCTGACCTCCCTTCCACATCAGAAGGGCTGCATCGGTGGTCAGATGACGACAAGCCCAGATGAAAGCAGACGTTAGGAAGGGTTCACTGCCCTCTGTGTCCTGTGGCCACGTCAGGCAGAAGGTAAGGTCTGATAAGGACTTGCAAACATTAACTTGTTTGTTCATTTAGTCATTCAGCAGTTACTTTGTGCCTCTTGGAGGAAAAATGACTAAGGCCCTGTTTCTGTCCTCAGGGAGCTCACTGTCTAAAAGCAGTGTCTGACACCTAAACATAAAGTAGCCAGCATCCCAAAGGAAGTCACCTGTGGACTCCAAGAGTCTCTGAGTGGTGAGAAAGGACTGTTCTGGTTTCAGCATCGAAACTCCTGTGTTTCAAGAAATTCCTCAGTCCCTGGTACATAGGGACGGTTGGTCACCCTAGGGGGAAAGGAGAGTGATGTGTTTCCTTGGAGGGAGGAGGGCATCGAGTGAGGTGCCTGGACTCAGCCTTGAAGCGCCATCCATTTCCCTTCAGGGAGTCCCAGGGAATGCTGGCCTCACACGCTTTCTGATCCAGCCCTGAGTAACCGCATCCACGTTTCTCAAGAGCCTGGGAGGCTGGTGCAAGTTGTAATTCTGGGCCTGCTGCCAGAGGAGAAAGGGTAAGGAGAGACAGTGGTGGGGAAGGAGCCTGGGAGAAAGCCTCAGTGGCCACCTCTGGGCCAAGCCCAGAATCTGAGGGGAAGCAGCAGCTAAGCCAGAGGCAGACCAAGGCCATCAGGTGATGGAGCTCAGCAGCAGTGGCCTCTGAATCAAGAACAATGAACCGACCCGCTAGCAAAGGGACTTTCAGAGTTTCTGAGCTCTGTGCCCCATAGCCACTTGCTCCTCTCCCTGAGGGCGGAGCAGGGTGAGAGGCGCTAGCAGAGAACAATGAAGGAGGAGGAAACACAGTATCCCTTTGTTCCCCCAGGCCTCTCCTAGGCAACAGTCTGTCCAGGTTAGGGACTTCACTCTGGATTTTTAATCTGAGATGTTCATGTTTAGTTTATCCCACACCCACCTGAAACCTCATGCCAAGTACTGTGCATATAAGCATGTTCTTGGGAAGATAGCGTCATCAGGATCTCAAAGTTGTTCAAGATCAGAAACAGATTAAGAAACACTAGACTAAGTGGTTGCTAAGCTCCCTGTTTTCACAGTCTATGATTCTTTGATAATGCTCAAGATCACTTGATGCGGATGTATAAAAAGAATCACAAAAGAAGTTACTGTAGGTGTCCAAGAAGCCCAAGAATTATTACTTTGAGAAATATGCTAAATGTTCATATCAGGAATACAAAACAGCTTTCTCTCTTGTGAAAGGGGACCTGTGATGGTTAATTTTATGTGTCAACTTGACTAAGCTAGTGGGCACACTGTAAAGGTGCCCAGTTGTTTGGGCAAGCACCAATCTAGATGCTTCTGTGAGATATTTTTTAGATGTGATTAACATTTAAATCAATAGACCTTGAGTAAAGCAAATGACCCTTCACAATGTTGGTGGGCCGCATCCAATCAGTTGAAGGCCTTAAGAGCAAAGATCGAGGTTTCCCAAAGACGAATTCTCCTTAAGATTGCAACATAGGAACCCTGCCTGCGTTTCCAGCCTACTGCCCAGCAGAATGTAGACTCAGACTGTAACATCAACTCTTATCTTAATTTCTAGACTTCCAGCCTGCCCTAAAGATTTCTGGGACTTGCCAGCCCTCACGAGCATGTGAGCCAATTCCTTAAAATAAATCTCAATCTCTATCCTATTGGTTCTCTTTCTCTGGAGAACCCTGGCCAGACTACGTGACTCATTAGTCATTTATTTCAAAATTACAATACTGGGGATTAACATAGTATATATGACTCACCAAAATGGTCACCACTGGTGAAGGCAGTCCTAGGACCATTTGGAACAAATGAGTACTATTAGAGAGTAACAGGGTACAAAGACAAAGATTAAACACAGAAACAAAAACCATACTCTTCCAGGTGCTTGTTCCAAGTTTCAAGTAATATGGCCAAAGAACCATTGGTCAAAGGCCATTGGTCAAATGGGCTGAAAGCAAGTGCGTTAACATGACAAATTGTTCAGAAGAACGATTCGGCTCAAAATGAATATCCCTTACTTTTTTTTTTCCTTACTTTTTAATTGATATACCACTCTGCACTGTGAAACTTCTTCACAAAGAGCACATTATCCATATTACTTTCATAATTTTACAAAAAGAAGACATTGAATATTTTCAGACACTGGTTTTTTTGGGAGTGCTGGTGTGGTGATGGTGGAAAGGTGGCTGAAGCAGGCATTAACGCCTCCGCACTCCCCGCCTATAAGGACCACCCCATGGGAATCCCCCTGGGCTCGAGGCTGGTGACCAGTGCTGCAGGAAACTCGAAATTTCCGCAGGCCTCCTTCTCTGTCCCCTGCGTGGAAGAGCCCACGCTCTTTGGGCAGGAGTGAAAGGTAAAGGGCCCTAGGAGGGATTTTAATGTTCCTGAAAAGGCAGTCGTTGGGGTGGAGCTTGATGGTAAAAACAGCCACCCCTGGCTTTGTCCCTTCTTCCCCACCAGAGGGCTGGGGAATGTTCAACTCATTTGAGTGTTTATTTCATTTAGCAAGTATTTTTTGATATGTATTATATGTGCAAACCTGACCAGGTTTTCTGAGGAGAGAAATCTTGGGCGGGGGGAACCCTCAGTTTATTAATGAATACCTTCGGCGGAATTTTAAATTTCTTTTCTTTTTATTTTTTTTAATAGAGATTCATAATACGTAATTGGGTTGAAAGACATGCAGGCACTGCCGCAGGGTACGTGGAGTTAGGAGGGAAATCAAGAAAATTACGGGCCAGGGCAACGCTGAGAGCTGCCGGTGTTTTGGAGAACCGGACGGCACGGGTGACCCGGGGCTCCAGGGGCCCACCACCTTCCTGCTCGCCTCCACGCGCCCCACGCTGCCGCCGAGACCCCGCTCTCTCCTGCAAAGGGCTCCTGCGCAGCCGTGACGTCACGGCGTCGGGGCGGGGCCCGCGCCGGGGGCGGGGGCGGGGCCGTTCCCGGATCTCGCGGAGGGGGCGGGCCGGGGGCGGTGGCCCGGCGGGGAGCGCTCAGCCTCTGAGGTACTGGCGTTTAGAGCGCGCCCGCTCGGCTAGAGGCAGGTGCGGAGAGGCGTGGGGGTCGGGATGCCTGGGCCGCCCACAGTCGCAGAGCAGACGCGCCCCGAGCAGAGCGCGCCGGACCCGCGGCGCACAGGCTTCGTGCTGGGGCTGGACGTGGGCAGCTCGGTGATTCGCTGCCACGTCTATGACCGCGCGGCGCGGATCCGCGGCTCCAGTGCTCAGAAGGTGACCGAGGAGCTGGCGTCGGGGCAGCGGGTCTGGGTCGCGCGGGGCACCCGGGATCGGGTCGCGGGGGGGCGAGAGGGCGGGACCTCCTCATGCGGCTTGGACGCAGCCACCTGCAGCACCGCGGGCCCTCCGACCTGAGCGGCGTGCTGGGACCGGCCAAGTCTCCGCATTCCCTCCCCGGGCAGGGCTGAAACCCCTTCCTGTCCCGGCTGAAGACAGCAGGGGCTCGGTTTGTGACCTGGGGCCGCTCACTCGCTTCCGCTCACCTGAGGATTCGCCTTTCTGGCCTCACCTGGGTGGGACTGCGGTGACTGCCGGGGCAGGGCAGGGCAGGGCACGCTGGCTGCGCGTATCCAGTCAGAGGGTGCTTTGTGACTTGCTTGGTTTCTCCTGTACTTCGTTGATAGGCGTCCAACCCTGTCTATTTACATTTAGGATTTTCAAATCTTGATGGAATTTAAGTTTATGTTCGTAATTCAGTTATCATCATTAACTGCTTCTCAAAGTGCTGAGCAGCTGATTCCCAGAGATATGAGAAGTATTGGACAAGTTTTGAAGGCTGTGTTGTCATTACTTTTCTCATTTCCATCTTTGACAATTCATGAAAGTATCATTTTTTCTGGTTTGAGAAACCTATCAAGTCATTAGTTGTTATTAGTAAAGCAACTAACAGATTGGTATTCTTCTGTTCTCGTTTTAATGAAGTGTTGATTTCTACACAGTTGACAGCATGCCAAAAATAATGTTGATTCCATGTGATGTTTCTTATTTACTCTTCTTTTCAATACCAACATCTTTTTATGTTGGCGATGTTGGGGGAACAGGAACTATTAGTTACCTAACCCATTCCCAGCAGCACTGGACTCCCTCGTTTGCTTGGTTCCCACCCCCTTAGAAGTGTTTTTCAGCCGCAGGGGTTGCCCAGGAGCAGGTCCAGCTAAAAGACTGCTTTGAGCGTTTGATTTCAGGACTTCCTCATTCTGGTTTCAGGACCAGGACCGGGAGCTGGGACTAGAGCAGCTCCCTGGTCCCTCTTCTGTTCACCTCTGCAGGAACACTGCCCACCACCCACACACCCCACCCCTAAACCCACCTGAAAGGACAGCTGAAAGGCGGATTCTGTCCTTCAGCGACTATGTCCTCCTTATCTTTTTATGAGTCTTTATCAGAACACGATGATACTTTACACACAGTCTCCCTTACAATTCTAGACACAGAGTACTTTTGTTTTAAGCAGTGATTTTTTTTTTCCAAAGAAGTTGAAGTGTTTGAAACCGAAGGGATGCAGAAATTGTTAAAAGATCAGGTTTCACAGTTGCCATATAATTTGGGGGGAATCATTATTTTTTTAGAAATGAAGTAAGAATCTCAAAGATGAATCAAGATTGCTGTGAACAGCATTAGACTAGAATGGTTTGGTCAGACTCAAAACCGTGGCGAAGGTGTCTGGAAAGGTATGTGAGTAAATAAAAATACAAAAATTCCTTGCCCTCAAAGGATGAAGTGCTATGTCTTAAATTAGGAGTTGAAAGCAGTGCCTCTCAACCTGTGATAGGAGTTTACAGCAGTGCTTCTGAAAGTGTGGCTCCCAGCTGCTGGGGTTGAGAGAGAAAAGCTAAGATTTAGAAACCTGTGTAGCACCTTGTCAGTTGACCTCAATAATAAAACATTTGGGATTTTACTTTATATGCCCTTTTTTCCTAGAAAGTTGTTTTAATTGTGTCTTAAAAATTGTTGGTTCACAATGAATTACAAATCAGAAAAAAAACCAAACAACAACTGGTCCTTTACTTCAGATGGCTTGAGTTCTTTGGGAAGAATGGTCTTGTTGGTCTACATTGCTTCTTAACACCAGGCTTATTACTTCATGAGTACAGAATAAATAACTGAATTGCATTTAATCAAAGTATTAGGAAATCAGTTTGCTTCATGGGAATCTATGGATTAGACACAGAACTTGTGTTTATTTACTCAAGTGAAAATCACACCTCTGCTAAATTATGTTGGAAAGAATATATAATAGAAACCCAAACGTCTTAGTATAGGATTTGATTGATATTGCTAAATAAATAGCTTAAAAAGGAGAGAAAGAAGAACTGAACAGATCACCCTTTAGAGATAAGAACAAAATAGGCTTTGTTGGTCTTTTAATTAAAATTGAAATCCCAAACAGGAACCTTTACATTAGAAGGCTAGTACTAGGTCTCTCAGAAGACTTTAATTTTATCTCTTATCTCATTTTTTAATAGCAGAGGTACATTTTCAGCCTTTTTCTATAAGTTGTATTTAAAAAAAAAATCTTTCTATGGACTCTTAAATATTGGCGTTATGTACTAGAGTAGTATTCACAGTTAGAAATCCCACATGTGAATATTTGATATTTTTAGTTTTTCAAAATGAAGAAGGCTCATCATGTTCCCCATTGAAACCTCATGCCATTGTGAGAAACCGTAAAAGATGATAACATCTTGGTTGGAAGAACAGGACAGAAAGGCAACTCCAAAGAAAACAGTGGACTCTCCAATACTGTGTACCCTCTGGGCATTCTTGAAAAACACTGTTTGTTGTCTTGTTGTCTTTTGTTTTTAATCAACAAAACACGTTTTCTTCTTGACTTTGATTATATTCTTGATCTAATTTTGGTTTGGTTTTCTAAACTATTGTGACATGTTTAGGGATGGTGAGCTGTCCGGGTTGGTGGAGTCGGGGGAAGGGACCCTGAAGTGCCAGGGACCCTGGTTTGTAGGCTTCACGCGATGATGGCCACGTTGAGTTTTTTGGTGTGAGGAAGTGTTTATTGCAGTTGAGCCATTACAGTCTCTGGTCATGAAAGTATTGGCATGGAAAGAACAGAAATGTTGTTTGATAGAAGGGGAATAGATTTTGTTAAATCTGTTTGTTTCTAATGAGTTCACTGGGGAATAATAGATTCTTTTTTCATATCATCCCCATGTCACCCTCATGCTCCCCACATTGTCACTGTTTTCTCACGGTTCCTTTTTTTTCTCTTTATTTTGGCCTTTTCTTATGTGTTAGAGGTTTTCCTTAAATGGTGATCTTTGGTTGGTTATCTGTTCATATTTTCAGTACTATGTCTTACTTTTCTCAGCTATATCTGGTATTTGCAAGTAAAGAACTTCCCTGGTTCAACCCCTCCAGAGAGTAAATCTCGCACCTTCTGCCTGGTTAGGGAGGGGCAGTGGATCTGGCTGGACAAGGAGAACTGAGGGTCTTTAGAAAGACTGAATCAGGGCTTCCCTGGTGGCGCAGTGGTTGAGAGTCCGCCTGCCGATGCAGGGGACACGGGTTCGTGCCCTGGTCCGGGAAGATCCCACGTGCCGCGGAGAGGCTGGGCCCGTGAGCCCTGGCCGCTGGGCCTCCGTGTCCGGAGCCTGTGCTCCGCAACGGGAGAGGCCGCAACAGTGAGAGGCCCGTGTACCGCAAAAAAAAAAAAAAGAAAGACTGAATCAATCCTCTGTTCAGCCCCATCTGGCCTCCCAGCCTTCTGAGGTACCTCTAATTTTCAGGGTTCTATCCTAGAATCTGCCAGGGGTTGAAGAGAGATTGTATAATCTGAGCAGCTAGTAAGGTACCCAGTTTTCTCTCCTGTGCTTAGCCCTGTATAGTAAGTCCTCTACATACGAACCTTCAAATTGCGAACTTTCAAAGATGTGAACATGCGTTCTCATGTCCAGTCACATAAGTTAGTCCATGTGTCTGGCATACATTGTCACTTGTGTACATCCTCTACAAGTGGTTGTGCTTTTGTGTACTTTACAGTACTGTACAAGCCCAAGTAGTACAGTATCTTTTTTTCTTGCTTCTTTATTTCGGAAGTAAGCGTAAAAGCAGCGGTTATGTAGCTGTTACTGCTGAAGAACTGAAGAGATTCACAGTGCAGGAAATGGCAAGGGGATTTTCTTTCTTTGAGGAGGCACTGTTAGTTTTTGAGGTACAAGACCCGAACATAGAACGGTACGCAAAGGTTGCAGCTGTCGTTGAGAATGCAATCCAGTGCTACCGTGTCTCCTATGATGAGAAAAAAAGAGCTACTACCCAGACATCACTGGATCGTTTTTTCAAGAGGTTAGATAGAATTGAATCCAGCAAGGAACCAGAACCTGTGCCATCAACGTGAAACCTGAGTGAAATTGCAGCTTGCCCTCTGTCTCCTATCGCTGACGATCCTTGATCTCTACCATCTCTCACCTCCTCTCCCTCCTCCAGTCAGTAACTCTTCTTGCCTGTTCACTCGATGCCAGCCCCTGTATGCCAACTGTTGTACTGTACTTTTCAAGGTACTGTACTGTAAGGTTAAAAATGTTTTCTTTATTTTTTGTGTTTGTTTTTCATGTATTATTTCTGTGAAAAGTATTATAAACCTATTACAGTACAGTGCTATATAGCCAATTGTGTTAGTAGGATACCTAGGCTAACTTTGTTGGACTTTCAAGCAAATTGGACTTACCAACGCACTCTCAGAACGGAACTCGTTCATGTGTAGGGGACTTAGTGTACCCACTAACTGATCGTATTAAAAACTTTCGTTAAAGGGCTTCCCTGGTGGTGCAGTGGTTGAGAGTCCGCCTGCCGGTGCAGGGGACACGGGTTCGTGCCCCGGTCCGGGAAGATCCCACGTGCCGCCGAGCAGCTGGGCCCGTGAGCCATGGCCGCTGAGCCTGCGCGTCCGGAGCCTGTGCTCCGCAACGGGAGAGGCCACAATAGTGAGAGGCCCGTGTACCGCATAAAAAAAAAATAAAAAATAAAAACGTTTGTTAAAACCTGGTCTGAGCTTCCTTGCTCTCTTCTTGCATGAATCTTTTTCATGTTTTTATTTTAATGGAGTCTTGAGAGGAATTGGAGATAAAACGCTTATGTTCAAGCCATCATTTTAACTTGATGCCATAGATTCTTTTTATTGTATTTTTTAAATTAACGTATGGTAAAGTTGACTTTTGTTTTTTTTTTTTTTGCGGTACGCGGGCCTCTCACTGTTGTGGCCTCTCCCGTTGCGGAGCACAGGCTCCGGACGCGCAGGCTCAGCGGCCATGGCTCACGGGCCCAGCCGCTCGGCGGCACGTGGGATCTTCCCGGACCGGGGCACGAACCCGTGTCCCCTGCACCGGCAGGCGGACTCTCAACCACTGCGCCACCAGGGAAACCCTAAAGTTGACTTTTTTGGTGAATAAGCCTTGTGAGTTTTAGCACATATGTAGAAGTAACCCAGAAAACTCCCTTGTGCTAGCCCTTTTTAGTCAGACCCTCCTCCCACACCGAATCTCTGAAAACCACTGATCTGTTTCCCATGACTATAGTTTTTTGTCTTTCTGAGAATGTCATATAAGTGGAATAATACAGTAAGTAGCCTTTGGAGATGGGCTTTTTTCAGCATAATGTCTTTGAGATTCATCCATATTGTGTGTATCAATAGTTCATTCTTTTTTATTTCTGAGTAGTAATCCATTATGTGGACGTACCACATTCATTCACCTGTTGAAGTACATTTGGGTTGTTTCCAGTTTCTGGTGATTTTGGATAGAGCTGCTATAAACATTTGGGTACAGATTTTAATGTGAATGTAAGTTTTCATTTCTCTGGGTTAAATACCTAGGGGTGGGATTGTTGGGTCACATGGTAAGTAAGTAAATATTTAACCTAACAAGAAATTGCCAAATTCCAGAGTGCCTCTACCATTTTGCATTCCCACCAGCAATGTATGAGTTCTATGTGTTCTTTACCAACACTTGATGTTGTTAGTAATTTTTATTTTAGGCATCCTAATAGATGTAGTGATATCTCTTTGTGGTTTTGATTTGCATTTGCCTAATTGCTAATGATGCTGAATATTTCCGTGTGCATATTTTCTGTCTGTGTATCTTCTTTGATAAAGTGCCTGTTCAGGTCTTTTGGCCATTTTTTAATTGAGTTGTTTTCTTACTGTTGAGTTTTGAGATTTTAAAAATATCTTCTGGGGCTTCCCTGGTGGCGCAGTGGTTGAGAGTCCGCCTGCCGATGCAGGGAACACGGGTTCGTGCCCCGGTCTGGGAGGATCCCACATGCCGCGGAGCGGCTGGGCCCGTGAGTCATGGCCACTGAGCCTGCGCGTCCGGAGCCTGTGCTCCGCAATGGGAGAGGCCACGGCAGTGAGAGGCCTGCATACCCCAAAACAAACAAACAAAAAAACAAAAACAAGAATATCTTCTGGATATAAATCCTGTGTTGAATACGCGATTAGCAGATATTTTCAACCGGTCTGTACTTGGTCTTTTCATCTTCTTAACAGTATCTTTTGAAGAGCGAACATTTTTAATTTTGATGAAGCTCATTTTTTGAGTATTTTTGTTCATGAATTGTACTTTTGGTGTCATGTCTAAGAACTCTTCACCTAACCCCAAGTCACAAAGATTTTCTGCTGTGATTTCCTCTAAGCATTTTACAGTTTTACATTTAGATCTATGATCCATTTTGAGTTAGTTTTTTGTGTAAGACGTGAGGTTTAGGTTGAGGTTAATTTTTTTGCATATGGATGTCTATTTCAACTCTGTTGAAAAAACTGTCTTTTCCCCATTGAATTGCCTTGTATATTTGTCAAAAATCAATTAGCCATACTTATGTGGGTCTATTTCTGGATTCTCTTCTGTTTCATTGATCTGTTTGCTATTTTTATGATTACACTATTTTGATTACTATGGCTTTATACTAAGTCTTGAAATTGCGTAGTGTGATTCCTCCAATTTTTTTCAACATTGTTTTGGCTATTTTAGTTCTTTTGCCTTTCCATACAAATTTTAGGATCATCATATCTATATCTATTAAAAATCCTAGGATTTTGATGTAGAATTGTGGATGGAAATTCTTTTAGCACTCTAAAAATGTTGAGCCACTTCCTCCGGGCCTTCATGGTTCTGATGAGAAAGTCCACAGTCATTCGAATCATTATTCTGTGTATGTCATCTGTCTGGTTGCTTTCAATTTTGTTTTGTTTTGTTTTCAGTTTTCAGCATTTGAATTATGCTGGATCTGGCTGTGTAGTGCTTTGGACTTATCCTGGTAGGAGTTTTCTAAGCTTCTTAAATATTTAGATTTTAAATCTTTCACTGAGCTTGGGAATTTTTTGCAGTATTACTTCCCTGAAGTAATTTTTTTCTGCACTGAACTCTTTCTTTTCTTCTTTGGGACCTCTGGTGACATAAACAGTGTCCCACAGACCCCTGAGACTTTATTATTTTTTTTCTTTCTGTTGTTCAGATTAGAGAATTTCTATTGATCTATCCTTAAGCTTACTGACTTTCTTTTCTTATCTCCATTCTACTATTGAACACATCCAGTATGTTTTTTATTTTAATTATTATATTTTTCTTTTTTTAATTGATTTTTTTCCAGCTTTATTGAGGTATGATTGCCAAATAAAAGTTGTATATATTTAAGGTATATAAATTGATGTTTTGGTATACGTATACATTGTTAATTAAATAACATAATTAATGTTAATTACTCATCATGAGTATACAGATGAGATACTCATCATCTCACATGGTGACCATTTGTGTGTTTGTGTGTGTGGGTGTTGAGAACACTTGAGAACTACTCTCTTAGCAAATTTCAAGCGTATAATACATTATTATTAACTCTAGTCACCATGGTGTACATTAGGTCTCTAGATCTTATTCATCTTATAACTGAAAGTTTGTATCCATTTCCCCCACTCCCCTAATAATTGTATTTTTTAATCCTGAAATTGTTAGAATTTCTTTTGTTTTTTTTGGCCATGCCACTCAGCTTGTGGGATCTTAGTTCGTCAACCAGGGATTGAACCTGGGCCTTGGCAGTGAAAGCGCCAAGTCCTAACCACTGGACTGTCAGGGAATTACTAAAATTTTGTTTTTCTTCATGTCTTTTATTTCTTTGCTGAGACTTTTTATCTTGTTTCAAAAGAATTCACCCTTACTTCTTGGAGCATTTTTATAATAGCTGCTTTAAAGTCTTTATCAGATATCTGTGTTATGTTGGTATTGGTATCTATTATCTTTTCCCATGTGAGCTGAGATTTTTCTGATTCTTAATATACCTTGTAATTTTGGATTATATCCTGGGCATTTTGATTATCATGTTATAAGACTCTGGGTCTTGTATAAAGTCTATGACAAATGTTGATATTTTTCTTTTAGTAGGCAGTTAATGCAGCTGTGTTCAGGCTACAAATGCTGAGCAGCCTTCCTTGGACTTTGGTTTCAATGTTAATTCTGCTTTTAAGATCTTGGAGGTACTATTTGGATCTGCCCTGTGTAGTATGTGCCACCTAGAGGTCAGTCTGGGACCTGGGCAGTGGTCTATTTTTTCAGTTCTGCTTTTAACATCATTGCTATGCTGTCTGGTATTATATTCATATATGTGCAGCTTCCAGGTGAGCCTAGGAATTCATCCACAACTTTCTGGAGTCGCTTTCCCAAGCTCTTCCCTCTCTGAGATCTTCCTGGGATTTTTGGTTCCCTGAACCTCCCCCTTTTGGGTCCTCTTGCCAGAAGCTGGAGCTTCATTATCCCATTCTGCTGGACACTTCCTATGTCCACATCTGAGGCTAGGCATCAGGAGCACACAGAGAGAAAAAAGCCATCGGGTGTTCACCTTACCCTCTTGGGCCCCCAGCTTCTCTGATTAGAGAGGAAGTTTTACCTCCCTCAGTATTTTGGGTGCTTGTGGTTACTGCTGCAGCCACCACGATGGGATAGCCAGGATATAAAAGTATGGAGGCGGGGCGGGGGGATAAAAAACAAAAGTGAGGGATTTCTCGCATTCCCTCTGAGTGTTAGCAAAAACTCTACAGGCGTTTTCACTGCACCCTGATACCCACTTCTGGTTTTCAGGCTGCCTTGAGTCCAGGCCAGGGGGTACCAGAGGAAAAGTGGGAAACTCACCACCAGTTCAGTGGTATTCTAATTCTTACCTTCTTCCCCAGTCTGCCTGCCACCACATACTTTTTGCAGTCCACAGATAGCTGCTCCATGCATTCTGTCCAGGTTTTATATCTGTATTCAGTGGGAAAGAGGTGGTGGAGTGTGCTTACTCCATCATAGCTTGAACCAGAACTCAATACTTTATTTGCTAATTTAAGGTTTTTTTTAAGTTTGACTTTTTTTTAATTACAAAAACAACACATCTTCATTGTAGAAAACCTGAAAAATAAAGGTAAACTTAGAAAATAAAATAAAGCTAAAATCTTCTGTAAACTTATGAACTGAAGAAAACTGTTATTTTGGTGTATCCTTTTTTATTTCATATATGTATTTTTTAAAATTAATTTATTTATTTACTTTTGGCTGCATTGGGTCTTCATTGCTGCGCACGGGCTTTCTCTAGTTGTGGCGAGCAGGGGCTACTCTTCGCTGCAGTGCACGGGCTTCTCATTGTGGCGGCTTCTCTTGTTGCGGAGCACAGGCTCTAGGTGCGTGGGCTTCAGTAGTTGTGGCACAAGGGCTTAGTTGCTCTGCAACATATGGGATCTTCCCGGACCAGGGCTCGAACCCGTGTCCCCTGCATTGGCAGGCGGATTCTTAATCACCAACTTACCAGGGAAGTCCCTATATATGTATTTTTCCACGTTAACAATAAAAATGAATTAGGTAATAAATAAAATCTTGTTTTAAATTATTTTAACCAGTAACCTTATGACCCAGATGCTATTGACTTGATCTAATGTTGTTTATACTAAATCTTCTCTTTTCCTAAATAGGTAGAAAGTCTTTATCCTCAAGCTGGCTGGGTTGAAATTGATCCTGACATTCTCTGGCTTCAGTTTGTTGCTGTAATAAAAGAATCTGTCAAAGGTATTTGGATTTATAGAAGTAAATATAGGCAGTAAAAATGTTTTGTGTGTAATAAAGAGTTTTCCTCAGGCATCTGTAGAATTTTGTGGGTTTCCTAAGTTACACATACAGTATTTTATTGGGGTCACAGTTTCCCAGTAGTTTGGGGAGGGGAACACTTGTGGTTTACACTGAACCACTTTGTCAAGGAAAGGTAACAGCAGCTCTGTCCTCTGCTTTAACTCTTTGAGCTACAGTGTTAAAGTCTCACCTTCCCTCTTGGTTCCCTGTTGTAGCTAGTGCCGATTTGATTTCCTGTTGTGTTTAAAATACCAGAGGGTTATAAACAAAGTTACAACACACAGTTCCTGCTCTCAGGAGTTTACAACTGAGTTACCTTTATTGTAAAATAAGTTTTTGTTTTGTTGTTTCCTGAGCAGCCTCTTAATGCAAAGTGCTCTCCTGGCCACAGCCAGGGTATGAAATCTTAGCTCGTTAAGAACATTTGCAGTGCAACCTTCTTTAAGAATATGGCGAAAGAGGACTTGTCAATTCGAAAAGGTCTTTTACTTCATTTTTCTGATTGAATTGCTTCTCCTTCTCACCTTTCTGGTTTGAAGTATTTAAAAACCTATAAAAAAGAGTTCAGGGAATACTACATTGAACAGCTGTGTACTTTCTCCTAGATTAAAATGTGTTTTACAGTGTTTACATTACCATCCTCTACAAACTATTTTTCTTTTTGGCTGACCAATGTGAGAGTTGGTTGTGATGTAATGACCTGTCATCCCTAAATACTTCATCATTACCTCCAAAGATAAGGAGTATTCTCAAATGGAAACACAATGCAGTTATCACACAGGAAATTTAACATTAACCCAGTGATATTTTCTAATACTTGGTCCTCAATATTCCCCTCTTATCTCAGTCTTTTTTTTTTTTTTATCTCAGTCTTGGATAACTTTTTTTTTCAATCCAAAATCCAACCAGAGATAAGGCATTGGCTTTAGCAGTCAGTCTGTTTAGTCTCCTTTAATCTAGATCATGTTCTTCATGACACTAAGAGTTTTCAAAAGTATGGAAGACTTAAACAGACTGTCCTGCATTTGGAGGTTGTCAGATTATTTGCTTATGATCAGGTTAGGTTAGGAGTACTGAAAAAGGGGGGGGATGTGTCTTCCTCAGTGCTCCAACTGAAGTTGTCCCTATGTTGCTCAGTGGGATAAATTGCTTTTTTAAAAGAATATCACGAAAACACTTGAGCTGCTATATTTTAAGCCTTCCAAAAATCCAAGTTTTTATTTGCATTCTAGCATCTGTTTGTGTGGAAAATAAGATCTGTGCTTCAGTATCTATACTTTCTCTTGTTGCCATCAACCAGCTTCTATTGTGGCTGATCTTTGCTTAAATTAAGATCCAGTTTTTTAGTATCAGTATTATCAAGAAAAAAATACAATCTGACTTACTTTAAGTAGTGTTTGTTTTTTTCTAATCTTTAAAGCAAAAAGGCCAATTTATTATTATTAGATTATAACCTTTTCTCCCTTTAAGTAAAAAAATACTAGAAAATCATCCTGGTAATGCTTTATTTATTAGCTCCAATTGTGTTATTAAAATGCTAAACCCAGTTGTTTTTCTTAAAGATTGTATTAAATGATTTCTTTTCCATATGATAATATTATAAAGAAAAACTTCCTGGGCTTTTAAATGTATCTTTTCTATCTTTATTTTTAGCTGCAGGACTAGAGATGAATCAAATTGTCGGTCTTGGCATCTCAACACAGAGAGCAACTTTTATTACGTGGGACAAGTAAGTGCATTGTGCAATAAGAACTCTAATGCTGGGTTCATACCACGGTGAACACATTGCTGAGAAACCTGTTTGGGTAGTTTTAAATTTTTGAAGTAAGAACAGTTTTGCTTGGTTAAGAGGGATGAAGCTGGACCTACTTTCTGGCTTAATTAAATATGCTCACTGCCAACATTGTTCTCAACGGTGAAAAACTGAAACCATTTCCACTAAGATCAGGAACAAGACAATGTTACCCACTCTCACCACTGTTATTCAACATAGTTTTGGAAGTTTTAGCCACAGCAATCAGAGAAGAAAAAGAAATAAAAGGAATCCAAATTGGAAAAGAAGAAGTACAGCTGTCACTGTTTGCAGATGACATGATACTATACATAGAGAATCCTAAAGATGCTACCAGAAAACTACTAGAGCTAATCAATGAATCTGGTAAAGTAGCAGGATACAAAATTAATGCACAGAAATCTCTTGCATTCCTATACACTAATGATGAAAACCCTGAAAGAGAAATTAAGGAAACACTTGCACTTACCACTGCAACAAAAATAATAAAATACCTAGGAATAAACCTACCTAGGGAGAAAAATGACCTTATGCAGAAAACTATAAGACACTGATGAAAGAAATTAAAGATGATACAAACAGATGGAGAGATATACCATGTTCTTGGATTGGAAGAATCAACATTGTGAAAATGACTCTACTACCCAAAGCAATCTACAGATTCAATGCAATCCCTATCAAACTACCAGTGGCATTTTTCACAGAACTAGAACAAAAAATTTCACAATTTATATGGAAACACAAAAGACTCTGAAGCCAAAGCAATCCTGAGAAAGAAAAACAGAGCTGGAGGAATCAGGCTCCCTGACTACAGACTATACTAAAAAACTATAGTAATCAAGACAGTATGGTACTGGCACAAAAACAGAAAGATAGATCAATGGAACAGGAAAGAAAGCCCATAGATAAACCCACGCACATATGGTCACCTTTTTTTTGCGGTACACGGGCCTTTCACTGTTGTGGCCTCTCCCATTGCGGAGCACAGGCTCCAGACACGCAGGCTCAGCGGCCATGGCTCACGGGCCTAGCCGCTCCACAGCATGTGGGATCTTCCCGGACGGGGGCACAAACCCGTGTCCCCTGCACCGGCAGGCGGACTCTCAACCACTGCGCCACCAGGGAAGACCTGGTCACCTTATTTTTAATAAAGGAGGCAAGAATATACAGTGGAGAAAAGACAGCCTCTTCAAAAAGTGATGCTGGGAAAAGTGGACAGCTATATATAAAAGAATGAAATTAGAGCTTCCCTGGTGGCGGCAAAAATGAACTCAAAATGGATTAAAGACCTAAATGTAAGGCTAGACACTATAAATGTAAGGCAGAACACTCTGTGACATAAATCACAGCAAGATCCTTTTTGACCCATCTCCTAGAGAAATGGAAATAAAAACAAAAATAAACAAATGGGATCTAATGAAACTTAAAGGCTTTTGCACAGCAAAGGAAACTATAAACAAGGTGAAAAGACAACATTCAGAATGGGAGAAAATATCTGCAAACGAAGCAACTGACAAAGGATTAATCTCCAAAATTTACAAGCAGCTCATGCAGGTAAATATCAAAAAACAAACAAACAACCCAATCCAAAAATGGGCAGAAGACCTAAATAGACATTTCTCCAAAGAAGATATACAGTGTTCTATCCGCCATGGATCTCTTTTCATCTCTGCCATCCAGGCTTGGGGACCCTGCAACCTCGGAGCTCCTCCTGTCTCCTGTGAGCTGAGATGGGCGCTTACAAGTACATCCAGGAGCTATGGAGGAAGAAGCAGTCGGACGTGATGTGCTTTCTGCTCAGGGTGCGCTGCTGGCAGTACTGCCAGCTCTCAGTGCTCCACCGGGCCCCGCGCCCCACCCAGCCTGACAAGGCGCGCAGGCTGAGCTACAAGGCCACGTAAGATTATGTGATATATCTCATTCGCATGCACCGCAGTGGCCGCAAACGCCCGGTCTTGAAGGGCGCCACCTACGGCAAGCCCGTCCACCATGGCGTCAACCAGCTTAAGTTTGCCTGGAGCCTTCAGTCTGTTGCTGAACTATCAGAAGAAACCCTGACACCCAGTGGATCACCAAACCAGTCCACAAGCACAGGGAGATGCGGGGGCTGACGTCTGCAGGCAGGAAGAGCCGCGGCCTCGGCAAGGGCCACAAGTTCCACCACGTGATCGGTGGTTCTCGCCGTGCAGCCTGGAGAAGGCACAATACTCTCCAGCTCCACCGCTACCACTAATGTAAGTAATGTTTGTAAAATTCTTACCTAATAAACAGTTTAGGACATCCAAAAAAAAAAGAAGATACACAGATTGCCAACAAAGTCATGAAAGGATGCTCAACATCACTAATCATTAGAGAAATGCAAATCAAAACTACAGTGAGGTATCACCTCACACCAGTCAGGATGGCTATCATCAAAAAACCTACAAACAATAAATGCTGGAGAGGGTGTGGAGAAAACGGAACCCTCTTGCACTGTTGGTGGGAATGTAAATTGATAACAGCAACTATGGAGAACAGTATGGAGGTTCCTTAAAAAACTAAAAATAGAACTACCATATGACCCAGCAATCCCACTACTGGGCATATACCCTGAGAAAACCATAATTGAAAAAGAGTTATGTATCACAATGTTCATTGCAGCTCTACTTACAATAGCCAGGACATGGAATCCACCTAAGTGTCCATCGGCAGATGAATGGATAAAGAAGATGTGGCACATATATACAATGGAATATTACTCAGCCATGAAAAGAAGCAAATTGAGTTATTTGTAGTGAGGTGGATGGACCTAGAATATGTCATACAGAGTGAAGTAAGTCGAAAAGGGAAAAACAAACACCATATGCTACCGCATATATATGGAATCTAAAAAAATATATGTTCTGAAGAAACTAGGGGCAGGACAGGAATAAAGACGCAGACATAAAGAATGGACTCGAGGACATGGGGAGGGGGAAGTGTAAGCTGGGACCAAGTGGGGGAGTGGCATGGACTTATATACACTACCAAATGTAAAATAGATAGCTAGTGGGAAGCAGCCACATAGCACAGGGAGATCAGCTCAGTGCTTTGTGACCACCTAGAGGGGTGGGATAGGTAGGGTGAGAGGGAGACGCAAGAGGGAGGAGATACGGGTATATATGTAGATGTATAGCTGATTCACTTTTTTATAAAGTAGAAACTAAGACACCATTGTAAAACAATTCCAATGAAGATGTTAAAAAAAAATGCTTGCTGCATGTCAGCTGGGCCTAACTTATATAAAGTAATAGTAATAAAAAGACTGTTGCTTTCATTAAAATTCAAATAAGCATGGATTGAAGATCTGAAAATTTAGTTTATACCTAAAGACGTTCAGGAGAACCTGACAAATTTCAGAAACACAAGACTATATAGTATGATTTATATTTTCAGTCTACTCCAAATTTAATACTGAAGTACCTACAGCATATGAGGTATGTATGGATTAAACACAATAATAATACCATAATGGCTACCATATAGTGATTACCTGTGATACTTCCTTCAGGGTCCAGTGTCCTTATAACAAACCTGTTATTTAGTTGTTAAGTGTATTTTTACAGAGAAAGAAACTGAGGATCAGAGAAATAAGTAAGCTATTCAAGGTCACTCAGTTAATAAATCAAGCCAATATTCCAAATTATCTTTTTGATCCCAAAGAATATGCTCTTTCCACTACCCCCATATCGTGTTCAACAGGTGTTTCTTGTCTTAAAAACAATAACAACAGAAATGCTGTAAAATGTTTGTCTGTTACAAAGCCCTAGATTCCAAAGGGCACCTTGAGCTTGGGGCAGTGGGGAAGAAAAGTGGTGGATGTAGAGGGTAAGGGTGAATTCATGTGGACTTGGCCTTTAATTCTGTGTTAGGAAAGAGGAAGAAGTTTAAATTTTCCAGTATTTGGGTGGGATCAAGATGGTGGAGTAGGTAGACCCTGAGCTCACCTCCCCCCACAAACACATCAAGACTACAGCGACATATAGAGCAGCTCTCTCTGAGAACAGCCTGAAGACTAGCAGAATGGCTCTTCTACAACCAAGGTTATTAAGGAAAGTGGAGTCTGGTAGGAAGGAAGGAGAAGTGATCTAATCGGGACCCACACCCCTAGTGGGCGGCCCAGAAGAGGAGGGGATATCACAGGCTTGGGCATCCTCCCTAAGGATCAAGGGGTTTGAGCCCCATATTGGGCATCCTAGCCCTGAGGTCAAGCACAAGGAAGATAAGCCCACTTGGTTTGAAAACCAGTGGGGCTTATCATAGAGCCATAGAAACTGAGACTCCAGTTTTGAAGAGTGTACACAGACTCGCCTGCTCCCAGTCCCAGTGCAGAAGCAGCAGATTGAAAACACCTCATGCTCTGTCCATCCCGCCAGGAGTGCCCCAGCACATCTCCCAGCCCGAACTGGGCTCCTGCTCCAGCCCCACCTGCTCTAGTGCTGTTCCCAACCAAGGCAGTAACAACCATTGCACCAGGGAGAAGCTGAGCTAGCTCACATTTGCAGCTCCAGCCCCTTGGGTCCCAGCCCTGCCTCTGACCAAAATGGAGACTGCTGTCACACTGGGGAGAAGTGGCACTAGCTCAGATTTGCAACTCCAGCCCCTTTGGCTCTGGGCCTGCTCTAAGCCTGGGAGAAGCCCCAGCTCACACCTGGCTCCAGTTCTAACTCTTCCTACTCCAGCCCCATGCCCTGCTAAGGTGGCAGCTGCCAGTGCACCCCAGGTGAAGACATGGTTAATGCTTGCTTCAGGTCCAGCTCTCCCACCAAAACCAGTGGGCACATGCAGACTGCATGGGGATGCTCCCACACAAGGACATGCCTTTAAGACTGGGATAGGTAACTGTTTCAACTAATTTCATAGAGACAAAAAGAGAAAGTCAAACAAAGTGAGAAGACAAATGACTATGTTCCAAACAAAACAATAAGTAGAAACCCCAGGAAAAAAAAAAAAACCCTAATGAAACAGAGATAAGTAATTTACTTGATAAAGAGCTTAAACCAATAGTAATAACAATGCTCACTGAACTCGGGAAAAGAATAGAGGAACACAGTAAGAACTTTGACAAAGAACTAGAAAATATAAAAAAGAACCAATCAGAGCTGAAGAACACAATAATTGAAATGGAAAATTCACTAAAAGGAATTACCAGCAGATTAGGTAATACAGAAGAATGCATAAGTCACCTGGAAGACAAAATAGTGGAAATCACATGATCAGAACAGCAAAAAGAAAAAAAAAAGTTTTAAGTATGGTTTAAGGGATCTGTAGGATAACATCAAGCATACTAATATTCACATTATAGGGGTCCCAGAAGGAGACGAGAGAAAGGTGCAGAAAACATATTTGATGAGATTATGGCTGAACCCTAACCTGAAGAAGGAAACAGATACCCAGGTCCAGAAGCACAGAGAGTCCCAAACAAGATGAACCCAAACAAACCCACATGAAGACATATCATAATTGAAATGGCAAATGTTAAAGAGAGAATTCTAAAGGCAGTAAGAGAAAAAGAGTCACATACAAAGGCTACCAGCTGATTTTTCAGCAGAAACTTTGCAGGCCAAAAGGGAGTGGCACAATATACTTAAAGTGCTGAAAGGGAAAAACCTACAACCTAGGATACTCTACCCAACAAAGTCAAAGTGTTTCCCAGACAAGCAAAAACTAGGAGTTCATCACTACTAAACTGGCCTTACAAGAAATGTTAAAGGGTCTTCTTTAAGTGAAAAAGAAAAACCTAAAACAAGAAATAAGAAAATATTTATTTGAAGGAAAAAAAAATCTCACTGATATATGTAAATATATTGTAAAGGCAGTTGATCAGCCACTTAAGTAAGCTACTATGAAGGTTAAAAGACAAAATTGTAAAATCAACCATTAATCAACTATAACTACAATAAACAGTTAAGGGATATTCATAAAAATGTAAACTATAACACCAAAACATAAAATGTTGGGGGGGGGCTTAGTAAAAAAAAGTAGGGCTTTTAAAATGTGTTTGAACTTAAATGACTGTCATTCTAAAACAAGTAGATATATTTATAGATATGAACCTCATGGTAACTGCAAATCAAAAACCTACAGTAGATACACAAAAAGCAAAGAGAAAGGAACCCAAACATAATACTTAAAAAGTTATCAAACCCAAAGAGAAGAGATTAAAAGAAGAAAAGAACAAAGAAATACAAAAACAACCAGAAAACAAGTAACAAAATGGCAATAGATACATACCTATTAATCATTACTTCTAATGTAAAATAGACTAAATGCTCCAATCAAAAGACATAGGGTAGCTGATTAGTTTAAAAAACCAAGATCCATGTATATGCTGCCTACAAGACACTCACTTCAGAGCTAAAGACACACCCATTGATAGTGAAGGGATTAAAAAAGATATTTCATGCAAATGGAAATGAAAACCTGGGGTAGCAGTACTCATATCAGATAAAATAGACTTTAAAACAAAATCTATAACAAAAGACAATTTAGGACATTAAATAATGATAAAGGGGTCAATCCAAGAAGAGGATATTAGACTTGTTAACATATATGCACCCAATACATTTATGCACCCAATATATAAAGTAAATATTAACAGACATAAAGGAAGAAATTGACAGTAATACAATAATAATAGGGGATTTTAATTACCCCAATCACATTAATGAATAGATCATCCAGACAGAAAATCAATAAGGAAACTGGCTTTAAATGACATTTTAGACCAGATGGACTGAATAGATATCTGTAGAATATTACATTCTAAACCAGCAGAATACACATTCTTCTCAAGTGCACATGGAACATTCTCCAGGATAGATCACATGCTAGGCCACAAAAGAAGTCTCAGTAAATTTACGAAGATTGAAATTAAATCCAGCATCTTTTCTGACCACAGCAGTGTGAAACTAGAAATCAA
This sequence comes from Lipotes vexillifer, assembly GCF_000442215.2. Taxonomy (NCBI): domain Eukaryota; kingdom Metazoa; phylum Chordata; class Mammalia; order Artiodactyla; family Lipotidae; genus Lipotes; species Lipotes vexillifer. The sequence goes on from NW_006771578.1 coordinate 2,929,840, forward strand.
TAGCAAGAAGAAAACTGGTAAAAACACAAACAAGTGGAGACTGAAAACATACTATAAAAAAGCCATTGGGTCAACAAAGAAATTAAAGAAGAAGTCAAAAAATACCTTGGGATGAATGAAAATAGAAACACAACGTCCAAAATCTATGGGACACAACAAAAAACATTTCTAAGAGGGCAGTTTATAGTAATAGAAGCCTACCTCAAGAAAAAAGAAAAATCTCAAATAAACAACCTAACTTTCCCTCTAAAGGAATCAGAAAAAGAAGAACAAGCAAAGTCCAAAGTCAGTAGAAGGAAAAAAATAATAAAGATCAGAGTGGAAATAAATAAAATAGAGACCAAAAAACAATGGAAAAGATAAATGAAACTAAGAGCTGTTTTTTTGAAAAGATAAACAAAATTGATAAACTTTAGCCAGACTCATTAAGAAAAAGAGAGAGTGCTCAAATTTAAAACATAAGTAATGAAAGAGAAGTTACAACTGATAGAAGTTACAACTGATATCACAGAAATAAAATCATAAGAGAATAATGCAAACAGTAATATGCTAACAAGTTGGACAACCTAGAATAAGTGGATAAATTCCGAGAAACATACAGTTTTCCAAGACTGAATCAGGAAGAAACAAAATCTGAATAGATTGATTATTAGTATTGAAATTGAATCAGTAATCAAAAGACTCCCAACACACAAAAGTCTGGGACTAGATGACTTCACAGGGGAATTCTACCAAACACTTAAAGAAGAGTTAATATGTATGCTTCTCAAAATGTTTCAAAAAAATTAAAGAGGTGGACTTCCCTGGTGGTGCAGTGGTTAAGAATCCGCCTGCCAATGCAGGGGACATGGTTTTAGCCCTGGTCCAGGGAGATCCCACATGCCATGGAGCAACTAAGCCTGTGCACCACAACTACTGAGCCTGCGTCTAGAGCCTGCGAGCCACAACTACTGAGCCTGTGTGCCACAACTACTGAAGCCCACATGCCTAGAGCCTGTGCTCTGCAACAAGAGAAGCCACTGCAATGAAAAGCCCATGCACCGCAACAAAGAGTAGCCCCTGCTTGCTGCAACTAGAGAAAGCCTGCATGCAGCAATGAAGACCCAATGCAGCCATAAATAAATGAATAAAGAGACAAACAAATAAGTAAATAAATAAAAGAGGAGAGAACACTTCCCACCTCATTCTATGAGGCCAGCACTACCCTGATACCAAAATCAGATAAAGATACTACAAAAAATATTTATAGGCCCATATAGCTGATGAAATAGATTCAAGAATCCTCAACAAAATATTAGCAAACCAAATTCAACAATGTGTAAAAAGGATCACACATCATGATCAAGTGGGATTTATTCCCAGGATGTGAGGATGGTTCAATATCTGCAAGTCAATTAACATGATACACCACAGATACACCACATTAACATAACCAAGGATAAAAATTACATGATCATCTCAATAGACGCAGAAAAAACATTTGGCAAAATTCAATATCCATTCGTGATAAAAACTGTCAACAAAGTTAGCATAGAAGGAACAAACCTCAACATAATAAAGGCCATCTGACAAACCCACAACTGGCATCATACTCAGTGGTGAAAAGCTGGAAGTATTTCCTTTAAGATCAGGAAAAAGATGAGGATGCCCACTCTTCCCACTTCTACTTAATATAGTATTGGAAGTCCTAGCCATGGCAATCAGACAAGAAAAAGAAATAAAAGACATTCAAATTGAAAGGCAAGAAGTAAAACTACCACTGTTTGCAGATGACATGATACTATATAAGGAAAACCTTTGACTCCACCAAAAAAAACTACTAGAATAAACGAATTCAGTACAGTTGCAGGATACAAGATTAATATAAAGAAATTTGTTGCATTTCTGTACACTAATAACAAAAGAAATGAATCCCATTTATGAATCAAAAAGAATAAAATATCTAGGAATAAATTTAATGAAGGAGATGAAAGACACGTACTCTGAAACCTGTAAGACATAGATGAAGGAAATTGAAGAGGGTAGAAATAAATGGAAATATATCCCATGTTCATGGGTTAGGAGAATTAGCATTATTAAAATATCCATACTACCCAAAGCAATCTACAGATCTAATGCAATACCTATCAAAATACCCATGAGATTTTCACAGAACTAGAACAAATAATCCTAAAATTTGTATGGAACCACCAAAGACCCTGAATAGTAAAGCAGTCTTGAGAAAAAAGCACAAGGTTGGAGGTATCTCTGCTCTCTGACTTCAGACTATACTACAGAGCTAAAGTAATCAAAACAGTGTGGTATCAGCACAAAAACAGATACATAGTTCAATGGAACAGAATAGAGAGCCCAGAAATAAACCCACGCACACATGGTCAATTAATCTATGGCAAAGGAGGCAAAAATATGCAATTTTTAAAAAAGACTGTTCAATAAGTGGTATTGGGAAAACTGGACCAGCTACACATAAAAGAATGAAATTAGAACATTTTCTCACACTATTTACAAAAATAAACTCAAGATGAATTAAAGACCTAAATGTAAGACCTGAATTCATAAAACTAGAAGAAAACATAGGTACTACACTTTTTGACATTGGTCATAGCTGTATTTCTTTGGCTTTATCTCCTTAGGCAAGGGGAATAAAAGCAAAAATAAACAAATGGGACATAATCAAACTCAAAAGCTCTTGTACAAAGGAAACCATCAACAAAACAAAAAGGGAACCTACCAAATGGGAGAAGATATTTGCAAATGATACATCTGGTAAGGGTTTACTATACAAAATATATAAAGAACTCGTACAACCCAATATGAAAAAAAAAATAGCCAACCCAATTTAAAAAGGCCAGAGAATCTGAACAGACATTTTTCCAGAGAAGACATACAGATGGCCAAAAGGCACATGAAAAGATGCTCAACATCACTTATCATCAGGGAAATACATTTCAGAACCACAATGATATATCACCTCATACCTATTAGAATGGCTATTATCAAAAAGAAAAAAAATAACAAATGTTGGCAAGGATGTGGAGAAAAGGGAACCCTTGTGCACTGTTGGTGGGAATGTAAATTGGTGCAGCCATTATGGAAATCAGTATGGAAGTTCTTCAAGAAATTAAAAATAGAACTACCATATGATTCAGCCGTTCCACTCCTGGGTATTTATCTGATGAAAACACTAATTTGAAAACATATATTCACCTCAGTGTTTATAGCAGCATTATTTACAATGGCCATGACATGGAAGCAACCTAAGTGTCCATCAATAGATAGAAGGATAAAGAAGATGTGTTATATATATAGAAACATAGGACTATATATATGTGTGTGTATATATATATATATATATTTATATATAGGACTATTACTCAGCCATAAAAAAGGATGAAATTTTGCCATTTGCAACAACATGGATGGACTTGGAGGGTATTATGCTTGGTGAAATAAGTCAGACAGAGAAAGGCAAATACTGCGTTTCACTTAATATGCAGAACAAATGAAACATACACAAACAAATGAACAAATATAACAAAACAGAAACAGGCTTACCGATACTGAGAACAAACTAGTGGTTACCAGAGGGGAGAGGTGTCAGGGTTGGGCCAAGACAGGTGAAGGAGATGAAGAGCTACAAAATACCAGGTGTAAAATAAATAGGTTACAAGGATGTTATGTAGAGCACAGGGGATATAGACAATATTTTATATCTTTCTATGGCATATATTTTATAAAATTATTGAATTACTATGTTGTACACCCAAAACTAATATAATATTTTAAGTCAACTATACTTCAGTTTAAAAAAATTAGTTTAATTTAAAAAATTAACTTACCACTATTTCTGGTCTTGATGTTTGGGAGGATGTGAAAAAAATTATAGAGAATATAAGAGGAGGAATGAGTTAGGTGGTGATGAGGGTGGGTAGAAGGAAACATGATGAAGTGTTTGGTTTGGGACATGTGAATATGGAGATGTCCCACAGGTTTAGGCAGACATGGCTCGTTTCCTCCAGAGAGGTACTCTTCCTTTTTCTTGTTTTGTTTTGTTTTGTTGTTGTGTTTTTTTATTTTTTGACTGCACCGTGGGACATATGGGATCTTAGTTCCCCAACCAGGGATGGAACTCACACCCCATGCGTTGGAAGCACAGAGTCTTAACAACTGGACCACCAGGGAATTCCCTAGGTACTCTTTTTTATTTTTCAGCTGCATTGGGTCTTTGTTGCTGTACACAGGCTTTCTCTAGTTGTGGCAAGTGGGGGCTGCTCTTTGTTGCAGTGTGTGAGCTTCTCATTGCAGTGGCTTTTCTTGTTGTGGAGCTCAGGCTCTGGGCATGTGGGCTTCAGTAATTGTAGCATGCAGGCTCAGTAGTTGTGGCACGTGGGCTCAGTAGTTGTGGTGCATGGGCTCAGTTGGTGTGGGATCTTCCCGGACCAGGGATCTAACCCGTGTCCCCTGCATAGGCAGGTGGATTCTTAACCACTGCACCATCAGGGAAGTCCTCTTGCTCATTACTGAGAGAAAAAGAGAGACAGATTTGACCCTGTTTGTTCCACAATCGGTGGAACAACCTATTGTTCATCCAGCCCCTGCCAGCGCCTCCTCTTCCCAGCTCATTGTTTTTTCCTCCAGCGTCCATGGTGCATTCTGTCATCATGGCCATAGAAACTTTGTTTTCCTTAGAATTGCTGTTAGGATATCTAAAACTTTGAACTTTCTTTTTTTTTTTTTTTTTTTTTTTCCCTGCGGTACGCGGGCCTCTCACCGTTGTGGCCTCTCCCGTTGCAGAGCACAGGCTCCGGACCCGCAGGCTCAGCGGCCGTGGCTCACGGGCCCAGCCGCTCCATGGCATGTGGGATCCTCCTGGACCGGGGCACGAATCCATGTCCCCTGCATCGGCAGGTGGACTCTCAACCACTACGCCACCAGGGAAGCCCTGAACTTTCTTTTTATTTTTCTCCTCATTCCCCCCCACCCCTCAGATGCCAGAAAACTCTTTTTGTTTGTTTTTATTTCTGTTACTCTAGGAAGTGGGTCAAAAAGATCTTGCTGTGATTTATGTCAAAGAGTGTTCTTCTTATGTTTTCCTCTAAGAGTTTTACATTATCCGGTCTTACATTTAGGTCTTTAATACATTTTCAGTTTACTTTTGTGTATGGTGTTAGGGAGTGTTCCAATTTCATTCTTTTACATGTACCTGTCCAGTTTTCCCAGCACCACTTATTGAAGAGACTCTTCTCCATTGTATATCCCTGCCTCCTTTGTCATAGATTAGTTGATCATAGATGCATGGGTTTATCTCTGGACTTTTTATCCTGTTCCTTTGATCTATGTTTCTGGTTTTGTGCCAGTACCATATTGTCTTGATTACTGTAACTTTGTAGTATGGTCTGAAGTCAGCGAGTCTGACTCCTCCAAGTCCATTTTTTTGCCTCAAGACTGCTTAGGCTATTCAGGGTCTTTGGTGTCTTCATACAAATTTTAAGATTTTTTTGTTCTAGTTCTGTAAAAAATGCCATTGGTAATTTGATAAGGGATTGCATTGATTCTGTAGATTGCTTTGGGTAGTATAGTCATGTTCACAATACTGATTCTTCCAATCCAAGAACATGGTATATCTCTCCATCTGTTTGTGTCATCTTTGATTTCTTTCATCAGTGTCTTATGATTTTCTGAGTACAGATCTTTTACCTCCTTAGGTAGGTTTATTCTTACGTATTTTATCCTTTTTGTTGCAATGGTGAATGGGATTGTTTCCTTAATTTCTCTTTCTGATCTTTCATTCTTGGTGTATAGGAATGCAAGAGATTTGTGTGCATTAATTTTGTATCCTGCAACTTTACCAAATTCATTGATTAGCTCTAGTAGTTTTCTGGTGGCATCTTTAGGATTTTCTCTATATAGTATCATGTCATCTGCAAACAGTGGCAGTTTTACTTCTTTTTCAATTTGTGTTCCTTTTATTTCTTTTTCTTCTCTGATTGCCATGGCTAGGACTTCCAAAACTATGTTGAATAATAGTGGCGAGAGTGGGCATCCTTGTCTTGTTCCTGATCTTAGAGGAAATGCTTTCAGTTTTTCACCATTGAGAATGATGTTTGCTGTGGGTTTGTCATATATGGCCCTTATTATATTCAGGTAGGTTCCCTCTATGCCCACTTTCTGGAGAGCTTTTATCATTGAATTTTGAATTTTGTCAAAAGCTTTTCTGCATGTATTGAGATGATCATATGGTTTTTATTCTTCAATTTGTTAATGTGGTGTATCACATTGATTGATTTGTGTATATTGCAGAATCCTTGCATCCCTGGGATAAATCCCAGTTGATTATGGTGTATGATCCTTTTAATGTATTGTTGGATTCTGTTTGCTAGTATTTTGTTGAGGATTTTTGCATCTATATTCATCAGCAATATTGGTCTGTAATTTTCTTTTTTTGTAGTATCTTTATCTGGTTTTGGTATCAGGGTGATGGTGACCTCATAGAATGAGTTTGGGAGTGTTTCTTCCTCTGCAATATTTTGGAAGAGTTTGAGAAGGATATGTGTTAGCTCTTTTCTAAATGTTTGATAGAATTCACCTGTGAAGCCATCTGGTCCTGGACTTTTGTTTGTTGGAAGATTTTTAATCAGTTTCAATTTCATTACTCGTGATTGGTCTGTTCATATTTTCTATTTCTTCCTGGTTCAGTCTTGGAAGGTTATACATTTCTAAGAATTTGTCTGTTTCTTCCAGGTCATCCATTTTATTGGCACAGAGTTGCTTGTAGTAGTCTCTTAGGATGCTTTGTATTTCTGTGGTGTCTGTTGTTACTTCTTTTTCATTTCTAATTTTATTGATTTGAGTCCTCTCCCTCTTTTTCTTCATGAGTCTGGCTAAAGGTTTACCCATTTTGTTTATCTTCTCAAAGAATCAGCTTTTAGTTTTATTGGTTTCTTTGTTTCTATTTCATTTATTTCTGCTCTGATCTTTATGATTTTTTTCCTTCTACTGACTTTGGGTTTTGTTTGTTCTTCTTTCTCTAGTTGCTTTAGGTGTAAGGTTAGATTCTTTATTTGAGATTTTTCTTGTTTCTTGAGGTAGGATTGTATTGCTATAAACTTCCCTCTTAGAACTGCTTTTGCTGCACCCCATAGGTTTTGGATCGTTGTGTTTTTGTTGTCATTTGTCTCTGGATATTTTTTGATTTCCTCCTTGTTTTCTTCAGTGATCTCTTGGTTATTTAGTAATGTATTGTTTAACCTCCATGTGTTTTTGTTTTTTATGTTTTTTCCACCTGTAATTGATTTCCAATCTTATAGTGTTGTGCTCGGAAAAGATGCTTTATATGATTTCAGTTTTCTTAAATTTACCAAGGCTTGATTTGTGATCCAAGATGTGATCTATCCTGGAGAATGTTCCGTGTGCACTTGAGAAGAAAATGTAATCTGCTGTTTTCGGATGGAATGTCCTAGAAATATCAATTAAATCTATCTGGTCTATTGTGTCATTTAAAGCTTGTGTTTCCTTTTAAATTTTCTATCTGGGTGATCTGTCCATTGGTGTAAGTGAGGTGGTAAAATCCCACACTATTATTGTGTTGCTGTCGATTTCCTCTTTTATAGCTGTTAGCATTTGCCTTATGTATTGAGGTGCTCCTATGTTGGGTCCATATATATTTATAATTGTTATATCTTCTTCTTGGATTGATCCCTTGATCATTATGTAGTGTCCTTCTTTCTATCTCGTAATATTCTTTATTTTAAAGACTATTTTATCTGATATGAGTATTGCTGCTCCAGCTTTCTTTTGATTTCCATTTGCATGGAATATCTTTTTCCATCCCCTCACTCTCAATCTGTATGTGTCCCTAGGTCTGAAGTGGTCTCTTGTAGACAGCATATATATGGGTCTTGTTTTTGTATCTATTCAGCTAGCCTGTGTCTTTTGGTTGGAGCATTTAATCCATTCACATTTAAGGTAATTATCAATATGTATGTTCCTATGGCCATTTTCTTAATTGTTTTGGGTTTTTGTTTTTTTTGGTTTTTTTTTTGCGGTATGCGGGCCTCTCACTGTTGTAGCCTCTCCAGTTGCAGGAGATGCTCTGGATGCGCAGGCTCAGCGGCCATGGCTCACGGGCCTAGCCACTCTGCGGCATGAACCCGTATCCCCTGCATCGGCAGGGGGGGGGGGCAGCTTTCTTTTGATTTCCATTTGCATGGAATATCTTTTTCCATCCCCTCACTTTCAGTCTGTATGTGTCCCTAGGTCTGAAGTGGGTCTCTTGTAGACAGCATATATATGGGTCTTGTTTCTTTTATCCATTCAGCAAGGCTGTGCCTTTTGGTTGGAGCATTTAATCCATTCACGTTTAAGGTAATTATCGATATGTATGTTCCTATGACCATTTTCTTAATTGTTTTGGGTTTGTTTTTGTAGGTCCTTTTCGTCTCTTGTGTTTCCCACTCAGAGAAGTTCCTTTAGCATTTGTTGTAGGCTTAGTTTCGTGGTGCTGAATTCTGTTAGCTTTTGCTTGTCTCTAAAGCTTTTGACTTCTCCATCAAATCTGAATGAGATCTTTGCTGGGTAGAGTAATCTTGGTTGTAGGTTCTTCCCTTTCATCACTTTAAATATATTGTGCCACTCCCTTCTGGCTTGTAGAGTTTCTGCTGAGAAATCAGGTGTTAACCTTATGAGTTAACAGAGTTTCTGCTGAGAAATCAGCTGTTAACCTTATTCCCTTGTATGTTGTCATTTTTCCCTTGTTGCTTTTAATAATTTTCTTTGTCTTTAATTTTTGTCAGTTTGATTACTCCATGTCTTGGTTTGTTTCTCCTTGGGTTTATCCTGCCTGGGACTCTGCGCTTTCTGGACTTGGGTGGCTGTTTCCTTTCCCATGTTAGGAAAGTTTTCGACTATAACCTCTTCATATATTTTCTTGGGTCCTTTCTCTCTCTCTTCTCCTTCTGGGACCCCTATAATGGGAACGTTGGTGCATTAAATATTGTCCCAGAGGTCTCTTAGGCTGTCTTCATTTCTTTTCATTCTTTTTTCTTTATTCTGTTCCATGGCAGTGAATTCCACCATTCTGTCTTCCAGGTCACTTATCTGTTCTTTTACCCCAGTTATTCTGCTATTGAGTCCTTCTAGTGTATTTTTCATTTGAGTTATTGTATTGTTCATCTCTGTTTGTTTGTTCTTTAATTCTTCTAGGTCTTTGTTAAACATTTTTTGCATCTTCTCGACCTTTACCTCCATTCTTTTTCCAAGGTCCTGGATCATCTTCACCGTCATTATTCTGAATTCTTTTTCTGGAATGTTGCCTATCTCCACTTCATTTAGTTGTTTTTCTGGGGTTTTATCTTGTTCTGGTACATAGTCCTCTGCCTTTTCATTTGTCTGCCTTTCTGTGAATGTCATTTTCATTCCACAGGCTGCAGGATTGTAGTCTGGTGAAAAAGGCTATCTAAGACCCTTGTGCAAGCTTCCTGATGGAAGGGACTGGTGGTGGGTAGAGCTGGGTGTTGCTCTGGTGGGCAGAGCTCAGTAAAACTTTAATCTTCTGTCTGATGATGGTTGGGGCTGAGTTCCCTCGCCGTTGGTTGTTTGGCCTGAGGTGACCCAGCACTGGAGCCGACAGGCTCTTTGGAGGGGCTAATGGCGGACTCCGGGAGGGCTCACGCCAAGGAGTACTTCCCAGAACTTCTGCTGCCAGTGTCCTTGTCCCTGCGGTGAGCCACAGCCACACCCCACCTCTGCAGGAGACCCTCCACCACCAGCAAGTAGGTCTGGTTCAGTCTCCTATGGGGTCACTGTTCCTTCCCCTGGGTTCTGATGTGCACACTACTTTGTGTTTGCCCTCCAAGAGTGGCGTCTCTGTTTCCCCCAGTCCTGTCAAAGTCCTGCAATCAAATCCTGCTAGCCTTCAAAGTCTGATTCTCTGGGAATTCCTCTTCCCATTGCTGGACCCCCAGGTTGGGAAGCCTGACGTGGGACTCAGAACCTTTACTCCAGTGGGTGAACTTCTGTGGTATAATTGTTCTCCAGTTTGTGAGTCACCACGTAGCAGTTATGGGATTTGATTTTATCGTGATTGCACCCCTTCTACCATCTCTTTGCAGTTTCTTCTTTGTATTTGGATGTGGGGTATCCTTTTTGTGAGGTCCAGTGTCTTCCTGTCGATGATTGTTCAGCAGTTAGTTGTGATTCTTGTGCTCTCACAAGAGGGAGTGAGCACGTCCTTCTACTCTGCCATCTTCTGCCTATTCACCAAAACTCATTTTTTTTTTATCAACTCTTTTCAGTCCTTGAGTTTTCTTCATATGCTTCAGGTTAAAATTTTTTTCAACATATTTGATCAGTGGTTGTGTTTAGCCTGTTTTCTAAAACAACTGTAAATGATAAGTCCTCCATTTTGGTTGTTTTAAATTCACTTTGTTCTAAAAAAAAAATCTTGAGTTGTTTTCTTTCTTCTGACACTGTGTCTCTCAGGGAGGCTTCTGCCAACTAACCTCAGATCAGGGTGTGTGCCAATTAGTAGTATAAACCATGAGTCCCTGCACCGGGATACACTTGGTAACAGTTTGAGGGCTCATCGCAAGTAAGTCATTGTGCTAGTTGCTGAACTGAATATAAAGATGCATCAGAACAGGAGCCCTCCAGGAATTTACAGTCTCATAACGCAAGTATCTAAATTAGTCTGCATTCACTCAGCACCAAATATATCTTTTATTATGGCACTTGCTACTTGTGTTAATGGTTCTTAGCAATTATTTATGGCACAAAATAGATTCAGAGCCAAGAATGGTACACTGTGTTAGAGAGGTTTAAGACAGTTCATTTACAATACTGCATTCTTGTTTTCCCTCTCTTTTTCCTTTTACTGTTGATAGAGCTAAAACAAACGTAAGTCACCACAAGTGAATGTTAAAACATGTGCTATTACTTGAGATCAGCATTATATATCATCTTCTATCATGTTATGAGTTAATGATGCCACATTCACTTTGTGATCTTCTCCCCTCTTTGTTCTTCAGCTACATCATGCCCCATCCTGCCTTAGCGCCTTTGGACATATAATACATTTTGTTGGGAATGTTCACCCTTCTTGTTTGTTCCTACTTATTCTTCGGAGCTCAGTTCTGTTGTCACTTTTCAAAGAAGGCTTTCCTGACCTCCCAGAGTAAGTAGAGTCTCCCCATTAAGACACTCGTGGTACCCTTTATTTCTCCTTCGTAGGACTTGTTCCTTTCGTAAGTAAGCAACTGAGTAATGATTATTTGTTTGACTTCCCTGGTAGAAAATATATTCATAAGGGCAACGATGCTATGTCTCTGTTCACAGCTGTATCCCCAGCTTCTGGCAGAAATTGCTGTATAAATATTTGATGAACCAGTGAAAACATCAGATTTAAGTGTGTAAGTAGATGCTATTGTAGAATGGCTCCAAAGAATCATATATCAATAGATTTCATTTCTGACAAACCCAGTCTGACAGTTCTCATTAGCAGAGCAGCATTTATTCATTTATCAATCAAATACCTCTTTCATATCTGGGCTAGATGGTGAGAATCTGAAAGTGAATTCACTGTTCCCTCAGGAGGCTCACAGTCTAGTGTTAGATACAGATGTGTACATAGTGAGGATGTAGCTGACAGACGTCTGCTCTGCAGGACTGCTTTATACTTTAATGAGGGAGCCGGAGGGGGTGACTAAATAGCCTAGAAGTGGGAGTTAGGGAACGTTTCACAGAGCCAAGTCTCGAAGGATGAGTACGAGTTCCCTTAGTGGAGAGAGCAAACCACTGGCAGAGGTGGGAGATGCAAGAGCATGGTGCGTCTGAAGCATCTAAAGGACTCTGGAGGGAGTTCCCTGGCGGCCCAGTGGTTAGGACTCCATGCTTTCACTGCTGAGGACGCGGTCCAATCTCTTGTCGGGAAACTAAGATCCTGCAGGCTGTGCAGTGCAGCCAAAAAAACTAAAAATAAACAAGATAAAAGGCTCTGGAATTCAAGCAGTGACATCGGGAAGGCACCACACCCAAGTGTTCTCACTCCTTCCTGACTCTAACCTCATCTCTGACCAACCCTCCTGCTATGCTCTGTGCTGCAACCACCCCGCGGCCTGCTTCTTGAACACTCTCCACCGATTCCTGCCTTGGAGCTTTGTGCCTGCTCCTCCCCCTGCCTGGAGCTCTGTTACCCAAGATCTTCCCTTTCTCATCATTTGGAGCTCACCTCAAAGATCACTTCTTCTAAGGGACCTTCCCTGACCATTTATTTACCTGTGACTTTACCATTTTATTTTCTTCCTATCACTCATCACTAAACTTTTTCATATCTAAAATCACTTCATGTCTAAAATTTTTATTTACTTGTTTACACATTTTAAAAATTACATCTCTCCCATAGAAGTAAGAAGTTCCATGAGTGTTGGGACTTTCGTCTGCCCTGTCCTCACAGGGTCCTTCACACCGAGAACAGTACCTGGCACATAGTAGGCACTCAAGGCTTTGATTGCGATGAACCTGGAGAGGAAGGCAGGGACCCAGACCAGAGAAGGCCATTGGTTGTGGTAAAGAGTTTACCCCTTATAAGCAGTGGGAAACTCAAAAGCTGTTAAGCAGGAGAGCAGTGTGACCAAATTTATATTTTAGAAAGAGTATTCTTAAAGTAGCAGGGACAGTGGGTTTGAGGGGAATGAGGCTGAAACTGGAAGTCTCTTTGAAAGCTGTTGCTTATTCAGGTCTCTGATCTCATATCAAAAAGACACCTCAGGACTTCCCTGGTGGTGCAGTGGTTAAGAATCCACCTGCCAATGCAGGGGACACGGGTTCGAGACCCTGGTCCAGGAAGATCCCACATGCCACGGAGCAACTAAGCCCGTGCACCACAACTACTGAGCCTGTGCTCTAGAGCCTGCGAGCCACAGCTACTGAGTCTGCGTGCTCTAACTACTGAAGCCCGCGTGCCTAGAGCCCGTGCTCTGCAACAAGAGAAGCCACCACAACGAAGAAAGCCCGTGCACAGCAACGAAGACCCAACACAGCCAAACATAAATAAATAAATAAATGTATTAAAAAAAAAGAAAGACACCTCAGGGACTTCACTGGCGGTCCAGTGGTTAAGACTCCGCATTTCCAGTGCAAGGGGTGCGGGTTCAATCCCTGGTTGGGGAAACTAAGATCCTGCATGCCACGTGGCCAAATAATAATAATAATAATAATAAGGTAAAATACTTAAAAAAATAAATGCTGTTAAAAAAAAACACCTCGCCCCCCAGTTACTCTATTCCTTTACCATGCCAGTGCTTTCATAACATTGTCATTGTATGAACTAATATTTTTTATTAATTCATTTGTTTCTCACCCCCGATTAGAATGTAAGCTCCAGGGGCTTTAAGGGCTCTCTCTGAGGACTTAAGATGAACCTCCCCCCTCCTCCCTCCCCCACCCCCTGCCAAGTTTTTGGCTGAAGTCCCTGAAGGATACCATTGGCCTCAGGTGTGACACACTGGAGGCAGAGGAGCAGCAGGTTTGGTTAGACGTGTTGCATTTGAGATGGTGTGGGCAATCTTGGGAGGTATGGGGCCGCTATCGATGTGTGAGGGGCTGGAACTTCAGTGAGAGGCTGGCCCTAGAGATGAGTATTTGGAGGCTTTATGAGTGTGGGTCAAACTGCTCTCAATAGAGAGCAGCTAGCTGAAAAGAGAAGGGGACCACAGATGCAGCCCGCCGGCAAATACCAGCATGTACCTGGCAGTCAAAGGAAGAAAAATCTGCAGAGCAAACCAGGAAGATGTGCTTAGAAAGGCAGGAGGAGAAACAGTACAGCGATACCATGGAAACTTAGGAAAGTGACAGTTCTAGGAGGGAGGAAGTGTGTGTCTGGAGCCAATATTGCAGAAAGGTCAAGTCAGATGGAAAAGAATCCTGTAAATCTGGGAATTAGAAATACATTGGTGGTGACCCTGAGCTGGGACGGTGCCGCTATGTTGGAAAGGTTCGTGGGCCCGCACTACCGCCAGCTGGCCAGAAACTGGTTACCCACAGTGGGCATGTGGGGCACCATGGGAGCCATGGGGCTGGTGTGGGCCACTGACTGGCGGCTGATTCCGGACTGGGTGCCCTACATCAGCGGCAAGTTCAAGAAGGACGATTAATTAAACCCATCCCCCGCAGACCCCTCCGGTGTCTGGTGGTGCTGCCCCCTTCCATCTGCATCTGGAACGGCCCAGGCTCTTGGGATTGACCCCGAGGAAATACACAGCGCGAGTTAGGTTTCCTATGTTGGTGGAAATAGCTTTGGTGTGTGAACACACACAGCATTAAACCTCATTCTGAAAAAAAAAAAAAAAAAAAAAAAAAAAA
>NW_006771578.1:2945189-2957833 GCF_000442215.2 Lipotes vexillifer
AAAAAAAAAAAAAAAAAAAAAAGAAAGCAATACTAAATAAATAAATAACTACATTGATGAACGTAGTGAATGTAATTTTCATGAATGATTGGGAATCTAAATTGCATTTGAATTGTATGTAGTTGAGACAGTAGGAAGTGATATGGAAACTCTAAAGGGCTTAGTTGGGTGGGGAGGTATTGTGGGTCAAAGATGGGGAGATTTAAGCAAGTTTAGAGAAGACAGTTGCAGGAATGTTTGCGAAATGAAGTGATAGAAGAGACAGGAAGGCATGGATAAAGAGAGTACAGGTGGAGGTGCCAGGCTTAGACTTGGAGAGGGAAAGCTTCTCCTCTGACCCAAGAGTGAGATGCACCATCGCTGTAGGTGTAGCTGGAGGAGTAGAGAGTTGAGGAAAGTCATTCCCTGTGTCCTTTACTTCCCTTGAGAAACAGGAGGCAAGTGATGGCCTAGGGCTTGAGAAATCTAGTGAAAAGTTAGATGTGCCATTGGTGGGGAATGGAGAGGAAACTAATTAGGGACAAGGGAGAGACTTTCATCATTTTAAGTGACTTTGAGAGAGCAAATGAGCTTGTATCTCATAGGTATGGTACCAATTCACAAGGCTATGGGACTTTCCTCCAACTCCTCTCAATGGTTCTGACATTGAAAGTGAACCCAGAAGAAAGTTAGATTAATCCCAGATTAGGTATTGAAAAGGTACATAGTTAACTTGTAAGTCAAGGAGTAGAGAGTGACATCACCAAAATAGTGGAGTGGGAAGCTATAGGGGTTGGTCCCTCCACCAAAGCAACTGTTGATTTGGAGAGATTGGAATAAGCTCTTTCAGAACTCTGGAACCTGATCCGACCTTATAACAGCTAGGGGACTGCTGGATAAAGGTAGAGGCTGCTATCCTTGGGTAAGAGAGGACATGTGCAAACCAGCCACCAGCCTCCATTCTTCAGCCCTACTGCACATGTGGGGAAAGCGGCCCACATTCCAGGAATGAGGGCTGAGAACTTTGTCCTACAAAAATGTGGGCCTATGTACTTTGGTAGATTTTGCAATGCCCTGCAGAATTGGCACAGATGCTTACCTAGGTTCTGGCCCTCTCAGCTGCAGTTGCTTCCTTTGGCAGCGTCTGTTGGAAGATTTAAAGGGCCAGTATCTTTTGGGGGTTTGCAAGACCACACATTTTAGAAAATGTTTGTCAGATCACTAGCCGATCACAGAGAAAACATAACAGACGTTTCAGAAACTTCAGCGACCTCACACCAACGAGGAATACATACTTTGCCAAAGTAGTTTGGAAAAGTCACAAATTGACAGCTCCAGCCCTCAGCCAGGAAGAAATGGCAATCCCTGAGGAGTGGGAAACCAGATTTCTAGAGTTATTACACTTATTTTCAAAGGAATAAAACTTTAAAAAATCTCACTTACCTGAGTTAAGTAATTATTCAACTTAAGGAATGTTTGAATTTATCTGTTAAAAACTGAAATTAAACATTAAGGTATAATATTACACATTATAAAAACTGTATAGGGCTTCCCTGGTGGCGCAGTGGTTGAGAGTCCACCTGCCGATGCAGGGGACACGGGTTCGTGTCCCGGTCTGGGAGGATCCCACATGCCGCGGAGCGGCTGGGCCCGTGAGCCATGGCCGCTGAGCCTGCGTGTCCGGAGCCTGTGCTCCGCAACGGGAGAGGCCACAGCAGTGAGAGGCCCATGTACAGAAAAAAACAAACAAACAAAAACAAAAAACAAAACCAAAAACTGTATAAAACCATACAGTTCAGAATTCATGCCTTTCCTTAAAACCTTTTCAACTCCGTTAATTACTCTGTCTTTCCTGTAAACAGCACCTCCCAGTATTCAGCCTCACAAGTTATTAAAGCAAGGTGCATTTTTATACCTTAATCTAACAAAAAGAAAAATCAATGTGTGTGAGATTATGGCAGATTTGTTTCACTCATGCATTACTCTCATATTCTATAATATATTCATGTTTGCTTGCATCTAAAATTAATGTCTCCAAATACTTATTAAGGAAAACTGTTGTTCTAAACACTGCCCATGCACCATCTGGAAGGGGCAGCCTAGCTGAGAAGGCATTTAACTGTGTGGCAGTAAAAGTGTTAAAACAGTCAATATGCAGTATTGATTATAAGAGCAAATATTGCAGGTTTCATCACATTTGAGGAGCTGGAAAATTGTCTTACTCTTTGACTTAGTAATCTCACACTTAGGAGCGAAGGAGATTTGGGGGAAATAACTCAACAGCAGTGCCTCAAAACGTAACCTTTGGAAATAGGGTCATTGCAGATGTAATTATTTAAATTAGGATGAGATCATAATGCAGGATGAGGTGGCCTCCTCATCAAATATGATTGGTTTCCTCATATGAAGACTGCCATGTGAAGACAGACACAGGGAGAACACCGTGTGGAGGAGGAAAGATTGCTGCAGACTACCAGATCCTCCCAGGCAAGGGAGGATCCCCTTGCAGGTTTCAGAGGGAGGACAGCCCTGCTAAGTCCATGATTTTGGACTTCCAGCCTCCAGAACCGTGAGACAATACATTGCTATTGTTTTAGTCACCCAACTTGTGACCTTTGTTATGGCAATCCAAGGAAACTAATACGGTGGTCACTTGGTTTTATACCAGGGAGCCATGACCAGACAATAGGGAAACTGGCTCACCTTGAGGCCCTGTGTAAGCCAGAAGTACATCCTTACCTTTATGGTCAGTTGGTTTTCAACAAAGACACCAAGACAATTCATTGGGGAAAGAACAGTCTCTTCAACAAATAATGCTGACAAAACTGGACATCCGCTTGCAAAAGGAAGAAGTTGGACTCTTACCATAAACCACATACAAAAATTAACTTAAAACAATGGATCAAACACTGACTTTAAAACAGAAAACTATAAAACTCTTAGAAGAAAACAGAGGAAATCTTCATTACTGTGGATTTAGCAATGACTTTTTTAAAAAACTTATTAGTTTATTTTATTTTTGGCTGCGTCAGGTCTTCATTGCTGCCCCGTGGGCTTTCTCTAGTTACAGCGAGTGGCGGCTACGCTTCGTTGCAGTCTCATTGCCGTGGCTTCTCGTTGTGGAGCACGGGCTCTAGGAGCACAGGCTTCAGTAGTTGTGGTTCACAGGCTCGAAGAGTGCAGGCTCAGTAGTTGTGGCTTGTGGGCTCCAGAGCGCAGGCTCAGTAGTTGTGGTTCATGGGGCCAGCTGCTCAGCAGCATGTGGCATCCTCCCAGACCAGGGCTCAAACCTGCGTCTCCCACATTGGCAGACAGATTCCCAACCACTGCGCCACCAGGGAAGCCCCAGCAATGATTTCTTAAATGATATCAAAAGTACAGCTAACAGGGACTTCCCTGGCAGTCCAGTGGTTGGGATTTTGTGCTTCCAAAGAAGGGGGCGCGGGTTCAATCCCTGGTTGGGGAACTAAGATTCCGCATGCCGCATGGCCAAAATAAGATTTTTTTAAAAAAAGAAAAAGTGCAGCTAACAAATGAAAAAAATAGGTAAGTTGAATTTTATCAAAATTAAAAACTTTTGTGCATTCAAGAATACTATCAAGATATTTTCTTCTACTTAGGATGAGTAATTTTTCTTTAGTTTTCTTAGCTATTGGAACTGTCCAAAGTAGAAACTGAGAAGAGCCCTAAATTTAATACAGAATAATAAGAAATAAAGTCATGCTGAAATTATTTTGACATAACGTATAATTTGCATTTTAAAAATGTCTGAGGGCTTCCCTGATGGCGCAGTGGTAGAGAGTCTGCCTGCCGATGCAGGGGACACGGGTTTGTGCCCCGGTCCGGGAGGATCCCGCATGCCGCAGGGCGGCTGGGCCCGTGAGCCATGGCCGCTGAGCCTGTGCGTCTGGAGCCTGTGCTCCACAACGGGAGAGGCCACAACAGTGAGAGGCCCGCGTACTGCAAAAAAAAAAAAGTCTGAAAAAATTTATAGCCATTGATATCTTAAATCTACAGTTAGATATCTGAAAACTGACTGAAGCATGTAATATGGAAAGTATGTGTCTTGGCATGTTTGGTTTGTAATTTAAGATGGAGGACTAAAACAACAGGAGAGGAACTTCCCTGTGGCACAGTGGTTAAGAATCCACCTACCAGTGCAGGGGACACAGGTTCGAGACCCAGTTTGGGAAGATCCCACATGCTGCGGAGCAGCTAAGCCAGTGTGCCACAACTGCTGATCCTGTGCTCTGGAGCCCGCAAGCCACAACTACTGAGCCCACGTGCCTAAAGCCCGTGCTCAACAAGAGAAGCCACCACAGTGAGAAGCCTGCGCACCACAACGAATAGTAGACCCCGCTTGTTGCAACTAGAGAAAGCCCGCGTGCAGCAACGAAGACCCAACGCAACCAAAAATAATTAAATTAAAATAAATAAATAGATAAATTTATTAAAAAATAACAATAGGAGAATCACTTCTCTGATTTGTAGTAACGATAATCGTGATCGTTTGGATCACTAAAGGAAAAAGATGTACCATGTTCATGATATATGTGAATGCTGTGATCCCATTAATAAAGGTGAAAAACAGAAAGAAAAAAAAAAAAGGACACTTTAAAGTAAGTGAAAACTCATAAAATGGAAGAAAATATTTGCAAATCATATGTTTGATAAAGAATTAATATCCAGAGAATATAAATAACTGACAGCTCAGCAACAACAGCAAAGCCTAAACCTAATTCATAAATGGACAAAGGGTTTAAATAGTATTCAAATGGTCAACTAGCATATGAAAAGATGCTCAATATCATTAGTCATTGGGGAAATGCAAATCAAAACCACAATGAGATACCACTTCACATCTCCCAGGATGGCTATAATTTTTAAAATGTAAACAAGTGTTGGTGAGGATATGGAAAAATTGGAACTCTTATATACTGGTTGCTGGAATGTCAAATGGTGCAGCCGCTGTGGAAAATGGTTTGGCAGTTCCTCAGAAACTAAACATAGGGGACTTCCCTGGTGGCGCAATGGTTGAGAGTCCGCCTGCCAATGCAGGGGACACAGGTTTGAACCCTGGTCCGGGAAGATCCTACATGCCGCAGAGCAACTAAGCCCATGCGCCACAACTGCTGAGCCCACGTGCTGCAACTACTGAAGCCCATGAGCCTAGAGCCCGTGCTCCACAACAAGAGAAGCCAGCACAATGAGAAACCCTCGCACCACAGCAAAGAGTAGCCCCCGCTCTCCACAACTAGAGAAAGCCCACATGCAGCAATGAAGACCCAATGCAGCCAAAAATAAATGAATAAATAAGAAACTAAACACAGAATTATCATATGACCCAGCAATTCTAATCCTAGGTATATACCCAAAGGAATTGAAAACAGGGACTCAGATATTTGTACAGCAGTGTTTATAGCAGCATTATTTACAGTAGTAAGAAGGTGGAAACAGCCCAAGTGTTTGGAAATAGTGCTGATGGTTACACAACATTAATGCCACTGTACTGTGCACTTAAAAATGGTTGAAATGGTAAATTTTATGTTATGTATATTTTACCACAATTTAAAAAATAGAGAGTCAAGGGATAGAGAGTGTATGAAGGCAAGTTATTAAAGTAATAGACCATATAAGTAAGCCTAGTAGGAAAGTAAGCCTAGGAGGGCTTGGTAAGAAGGAAAGGGAAGGTTTGAGGGATTAAAGGATGCAGTAAGTCTGAAGGGAAGGTATTTAGGGAGTAAGATTGGGAGAATTGAAATAATAGCAAGAAGTATTGACTGATATATTAGAATGTTAGGATTTCTTTTTCTTTTTCTTTTTGGTTAATTTGCCTTATTTATTTATTTTTTAGCAAATTGGGATTGCAATATATGTAAAGTTTTTATCCTGATTTTTTTCCCTTTAATATTATACTGTGGGCATTTCCCTATCATTAACCTGTTGTTTTGTGTGTTTCAGGTGTATAGCAAAGTGATAGAATTTCGTGGTAGAATGTTTCTAGGTGATAGAGTTGAGGATGTGACCATGGGTGAGGACTGCTTAAAAAGAGTGGGAAATGACAGTCTTGGGAATTGAACGTGGTCACAGTCATATAGGAGGAGGCCTGGAGGGAGCACAGAAGGCCAGCCTGGGCTAGATGTTGAAGCTGAGTGGATGGCAGTGGTTGATGTGTAGGAGCCTCAAAGGAAAAAGGGTTTATTTCTACTCTATTTCTTAGTGCTGTGCTTTTATTGTAGTATCAACCCAGAGTTTGTTGAATTTCTTTCTCTTGGACAAATTTTGGGAAGCCTGGGTAGGTTGCCAGTCAGGGGCTCAACCAGTCCTAAAGTTGAGAGGTATAAAACAGGCTCAGGTGTTTCCCTGGTGGTGCAGTGGTTAAAAATCAGCCTGCCAATGCAGGGGACACAGCTTTGAGCCCTGGTCCGGGAAGATCCCACATGCCACGGAGCAACTAAGCCCATGCGCCACAACTACTGAGCCTGTGCTCTAGACCCCGCGAGCCACAACTACTGAGCCCACATGCCACAACTACTGAAGCCCGCATGCCACAACTACTGAAGCCCACGCACCTGGAGCCCATGCTCTGCAAAAAGAGAAGCCATCACAATGAGAAGCCTGTGCAGCACAACGAAGAATAGCCCCCGCTTGCTGCAACTAGAGAAAGCCTATGTGCAGCAACAAAGACCCAACGCAGCCAAAAATAAATAAACTAATAAAGAAAAAAAAACAGGCTCAGGCTACATTTTAGCTGTTCTGCAGGTCCAGAAGTTTTTTATCTGATTGTGTATATTAAGATAAGTACAATGAAAAGAGAAAGTATTGGCTTCCTTATCTTGCTTTTAAAATTGTATAAGCAAGTCTTTGAAGGCTTTTCATCAGTTTTGTTTTTGGAAGTGTATACATTGTAATGCTTCAAAAAATATATTTTGGATAGAATCTGATCTAAAATGTTTTACTGTACATCATATAATTGTTACAAAGTGTGTTCAATTTATCAAATCAAAGAGAAGAAGGCATTCAGAAAGCCCCAATTAATTAAATCATATGTTGAAATTACAGTTTGGCTTCTAATTTTGTTTTCTCTTGTGACATATCTTTTATATAATATAGTCCCTAATTTATATTGAGTCTCAAAATACTGTTTCCATTTTTCTTAGGAAAACGGGAAAGCATTTCCACAACTTCATTAGTTGGCAAGACCTAAGAGCTATTGAACTTGTAAAATCTTGGAATAGTTCTCTTTTAATGAAGGTAATCTTTTTCTTATGTTCAGTGATTTGGATGTTACTGTTTTTTCCTGTAAATGTCCTTTAGCCGTAGGCAGAATTGTATCATCTACTGATGATGTCTTAGGACATTAAGCAGAGAATACACACATGCACACTCCCCACCCCAGTGAAATTTAATAGTAGTCACCCAAGAGCGTGCTGGTGGACCGAAGTCCTTAACAGCTGCACATCAGGAACTGCTGAGGAGGTTTGGGGTGGACCAGAGGTTCACAAGTTAGTGAGAATTCATTTCCATTCCTGGAGAAATCGAAAAAATACGGACTATGTCCAGAAAAGATACAGACTATGTCCAGGTTTTATCATCTTTTGCTATAAAAATGGTTAATGGATGTTGAGATAGATAACTAGCTGACTGCCACAAGCTTTCACCATGATGCCTGGCAAATGATGCTGCTGATGACTTCAGTGACAGCCGTAGTAGCATCTCACTCCGAAGTGTGAGACTACCGAGTTAAAGAGCGAGACAATTTTCCAGCTCCTCAAATATGTTGAAACCTGCAATATTTGGTCTTACAATCAATATTGCATATTGATTGTTTTAATGCTTCTAATGCCGTACAGTTAAATGCCTTCTCAGTTAGGCTGCCCCTGCCAGGTGGTGCATGGGGAGTGTCTGCAGCATCAGTTTTCCTTGATAAGTGTTCGGAGACATTAATTTTATATGAAAACAAACTTGAATACATTATAGAATATGACAGCAATGCATGAGTGAAACAAATCTGCCATAGGCTCACCCACAATGATTTTTTTTGTTAGTTTGATATATAAAAATGCACCTTGCTTTAATAACTTGTGAGGCTGAATACTGAGAGGTGCTGTTTATGGGAAAGATGGAGTAAGAGAGTTGAAAGTGGTTTTAAGGAAATATTGTGAACTTTGAATGATATAATTTAAAATTATACTATTTATAATGTGCAGTGTTATACTTTAATATATAATTTTAGTTTTTAATAGGTCAAGTCATTAGATGTTCCTTAAGTTAGTGAGGTGTTTAATAAAACTTTTATTCCTTTTAAAATAAATTGTGAAAACATTTATTTCTGTAGTGTAAGCCCCAGATCTCAAATCGTGATGAAAAACTGACATGAAGCACAAAACTGAGCATTTAAAGCACTTGTCTACTTGATATTGAACAGGTATATGATATAAGTTTTGTCCTCTCTTAGCAGAGAAATGCACATAAACAGACTCATGGAGTTTAGCACACAAAATTGCAGAGCTGGTCCTGCCAGTGAAGGAACCCTACCCTATGATCATCCTTTTCCAGATGCTTATGGTCTGTTGACTCAGGTTCTTGGAAATGTTTAGGGAGGATGTGCCAGAGCGGGCACCAAGGTCATGCGTTTAGCCAAGGCTACCCGCAGGCAAAGTGGTGAAGTAATTGGGGCGTGGTGGCAATCTCCTGGCACCACAGTTTCCTCCAGTCACGCCAGGAACCCATGCTTCCTCTCACTGTTCCGATTCTTGCCTGTTGGTCGCTAAGGCTTCTCTTTGCTTTTAGCATAAAAGTCCCAACTTCTTACCAGAGTTTGACCCTGTCCCCAGCTCTGACCCCTTCCCAGACCCCTCTCTCCCTGAAGTTGCCAAGGATTAGGCTCCAGCTTTGTCAGCCCTCAAGCCCTTTCTTACCTGAAGGCCCTCGTATCTGCAAGGGGCTCTCTCTGCCACCATGGCTGGATCCTTCTCATCCTTCAGGGCCCAGCCTCACCATCACCTCCTCTGTGGGAGCCCTTCTCTGCCATCCTATTCATAGTAGCACTCCTCACCCCCACAATCCGATCTCTATTACTGTCCTTTATTTCTTTCACAGCACTCATCAAATTTCAGAGACTCTGAGATGTACATTTCTTAATTGAAGTTTTAATTGAGGTCATTGTAGATTCACATGTAGTTGTAAGAAATAATAGAGATCACTTACAGGCTTTGCAGTTTCTCCCAGTGGTAACATTTTACAAAACTATAGCATAATGTTACAACCAGGATATTGACATTAATATAATCCATAGATCTTATTCAGATTTCCCCAGTTTTACTTGTACTCACTTCCATCTGTAGGTATGTGTATGTGTTTTAGTTTCTGTACAGTTTTTTCCATATGTTCACATATCTGTCACCGCAAGGATGATGAACAGATGCAGAACTGTTCCATCGCTACAAGGATCCCTCCCTCATGTTGCTTTTCATAACCACATCCACTGCTCTCCTGTGTACCTCCCCACCCTCTCCCATCCCTAGCTCCTTGCAACCACTAATCTGTCCTCCATTACACATTTTTCTCATTTCAAAAATGTTACATATGTGGAATCATGCAGCATAAAACATGTTTTTGATTTGCTTTTTTCACTTAGTATGATTATCTGGAGAATGCAGGTTGTTACATGTATCAATAGCTTGTTTCCTCTGTATTGCTGAGTTGTATTCAGTGGTACAGATGTACCACCTGTTGAGGGACATCTGTGCTAATTCCAGTTTGGGGCTATGACAAATAAAGCTGTTATGAACATTTGTTTATGGAATTTTATGTGAACATAAGTTTTCATTTCTCTGAGATAAATCATCCCAAGAGGATGATTGCTAGGTTATAGGGTAACTGCATGTTTTATTTTATAAGAAACTGCCATACTTTTTCCCCAAGTGGCTGTACCATTTGCATTCCCACCAGCAATGTATGAGTTATAAGACATACATTTTTTTTTTCCAATTTTGAAAAGGATGATTTTTAACTAGGATACATTTTTTAATCATCAGGGGTTTTTTGGTCATTTTAACCATAAATTATATCTTACAATTATGTCATAATTTAACTAGCAGGATTTTTTTCTTTTTTGCTAGTACGTTAAATAGTGGTTCATCTTACAACCAGTGTCTTCTTAGATTATCTCATATATTGATTTGGTTACGTATTTGTCTGTCTCTTCCCACTAGAATGTAAATTTCAAGAAGGCAGGGATTCTGCCTCTTGTTCACTCTGTTTTCTCAGGACCTAGCGCACCTCTTGGTACATGGAAGGTACTCAATAAATATTTGTTAAATATATGAACAAAAGTGTTCCTCGTTCATATGTTGACTAAAAGTGCAGGTATTAGAACTCTTAGTACTTTTTGTGTACCCCTGCCAAAGTATCTGCATTTTAACAGAAGATCCCTGAAGGATCCTAAATCTAAGTTTTTATACAGAAAAGTATAGTTGCTTATGGAAGAAGAACTCATTTCAGTTCGAAATGTTTCTTAACATATAACACATCAGAAGACGGATTCTGGGTGTTCACCTTAAATACTTTAAAAAAGTCTTACATTTAATAAGTAATGTAAAATATAAGGAAGTGCAGAAGGTTTGAGTACTGAACAGGGTGAAAAGGAGGGTACAGACTTTCAGTTATAACGATGAATAAGGTCTGGGGATCTATGCATAATATGGTGACTAGTTCATAATACTGTATCGTATAACTGAAATTTGCTAAGGGAGTAGAGCATAAAGGTTTTCACCAGAAGGAAAAAAAGGTGAAAAAAATTAAAATGAGCCTCATTGTTAAAAAAAAAAAAAAAGGACAAAACTGAAATGTAGAGAGAACTGAGTCTACACATTTCTTGATGGATGCATCATGCTAAAAATGAAAGAAAAATAAATTTATTTCTATTTTAAATAAATAAACCAAAATCTTTCCATTTATTTTGGGGAGGGGTGGGAATAATAGGAAAAAATGCATAAAGTAGGTTAAATTCTCTATAAATGAATGTTTTGTAAAACATCAGTTTCAGAAGTTAAATTGTCCATCTGCATCCTTCTAGTTAGGTAGCAGGATAAGGGTTTATTTTGTTGTGGTTTTTTGGGGGTTTTTTAGTATGTCTTACAAACCTTAAAATTCAAGGCTAGTTTTCTGTATAAGGCTTTTTTTTTTTTTTTCAGTTAAAGGTTTTGCATACAAAGAAGTACATTGAAAACTGTATGTTTCGTCTTCAATCATTAGATAAATATAAATAGTATTAAATAAAATCTCTTATCCCAAATTTTAAGCACTTAATGTGTAGGGGAGCTTCCCTCTGGGTTAATACTAACTTGATTAAAAATATATTTCTAATAAAAAAATAACCTTCTCCCTTGACTCTCTACCTTTACTTCCATAGTTAAAAATAGGTAAAGAGGTAGAAAATAGTTATTTTAAAAAGACTTTTATGAGTACTTGAGCCTCTAGTGTTTGCTAAAGAAGTTCATAGTAGATGTGTCACATTTCATATTTTAGAATGCAAATTGTCCTCTTAGGGTGCTTTGCTTGATCTCCTTAAGTGCTGAGAACACTTTATAAGTAGTTAAATAAATTGTTTACTATTGGGTTTGTTTGCATGTGTATGAAATTTAATATAGAAACATCAAACACCATTAAATGCATTTTCCTAAAATATCTTTTTTTAAAAAATAGCTCATACACAGTTCCTGCCGAGTGCTGCACTTTTTAACTAGAAGTAAACGATTTTTAGCAGCCAGTTTGTTCACTTTCACAACCCAGCATGTTTCTTTGAGATTGGCCTGGATTTTGCAGAACCTGACTGAGGTAAGGAAAGTGTGTGTGTGTGTGTGTGCGCGTGTGTGTGTGTCTAGATTATAGGGATGAAAAAAATGCAAGGAATAAAGATAATAATTTGCTTATTTGAGGGAAAATTAAGTGTCCACCACATTGGGATGGAAGACAAGGAATCCTTACTCAGTTTGTTTTTTTAAAACCTTTTTATTGTGAGTCATGGCACATATAGAAAAGTGAACAAAACAAAAATGTACCACTCAGTGATATTTTGTGGAGCAAATATCTGTGTAACACTACTCGAATCAAGAACTAGAACACTGTGGCACTATGTATTACATTTTCTTTCCACTTTTACAATTTACATATTTATTCCTCAACACTACACTTTAGCTTTCTTTGCCTGAATATTTTTAAATTTTGTAAACGGAATCATACAGTGCTTATTCTTTTGTGTCTGACTCCGTTTGCTTAACATTATATTTGTGAAATATGACCAAATTGTATGTAAATTAATTTCCGTATATTTTCATTGCTATTTAGTGTTCAGTATATGATTTGACATAGTTTATCCATTTATCCATTTTGTTCATGTACATTTGAGTTATTTCCAAATGTACATTTTGGGCCATTATGAATAATGCTATGTAAATGCTGTATCTATACATGGGAATGGAATTTTTAGGGCATGGATGTATATATATATTTTCACCTTTAGTGGATAATATCAAACATTTTTCCACAGTTTTTGACAATTTACACACCCCTCATCAGCGAAGGAGGGAATTTATAATTTCATTTACCATCATAATTGATATTATCAGTCTTTTTTTTTTTTTTTTTTTTTTTTTTTTGGG
>NW_006771578.1:2958239-3013260 GCF_000442215.2 Lipotes vexillifer
TAATTGTGGTGCACGGGCTTAGTTGCTCCGTGGCGTGTGGGATCTTCCCGGACCAGGGCTCGAATCCGTGTCCCCTGCATCGGCGGGCGGATTCTCAACCACTGCACCACCAGGGAAGTCCTATCAGTCTTTTTAATTTTAGTCATTTTGGTGGGTAGGTAGTGATATTTCATTGTGGTTTTAGACTGGATAAAAAAGCAAAATCAAGCTATATGCTGCCTTATGGGAGACATACTTTAGATTCAAAAATACAAATCAGTTAAAAGAAAATGGATGGAATCTATGAAACAGAAACAGACTCACAGACATAGAGAAGACAGGCTGTGGTTGCCAAGGGGAAGGGGGAGTGGGGAGGGAAGGATTGAGTGGCTGGGATTAGCACATGCAAACTAGTATATATAGGATGGGTAAGCAACAAGGTCCTACTGTATGGTGCAGGGAACTATATTCAGTATCCTGTAATAAACCATAATGGAAAAGAATATGAAAGAGAATGTATGTATATGTATATAGAATCATGTGGCTGTACAGCAGAAATTAACACAACATTGTAAATCAAATATACTTCAATAAAATATTTTTTTAAAAAGCAAATGAGTGGAAAAGATTTCCATGCAAACAGCAACCACAAGCTAAGTGACTAATATCAGATGAAACAAACTTTAAAAACAAACAAAAAAATGTTGCTAGAGAAAATAAGGGCATTTTATAATAAGAAGAAGTCCATCCATCAGAAATATATAACAATATATATAAACCCAAAGCAGGCAGAAGGAAAGTAATATAAAGGCTAGAGTGAAAACTGATGAAACAGAGAATAGAAAAACAGTTGAAAAAATCAACAAAACCAAAAGTTGGTTTGAAAAGATTAGCTAGACTGACGAGAAAAAAAGAGAGAGAGAGAAAGATCCAAATAACTGAAATTATGAATGAAAGAGGGAACATTAATTCCAACTTCACAGAAGTACAAAGCTCTATTAAGCAATATATGAACAAGTGTATGCCAAATTAGATAACGTAGATAAAATGGAAAACTTCCCAGAAATGCACAGACTACCCAAACTGACTCAAGAAGACATATACAAGCGGAATAAATCTTTTGTCCTTTAAAAAAATTAGTACATGTTAATTTTAGAGGAGTTTTAGGTTTACAGAAACATTGAGCAGAAAGTACAGAGTTCCCATATTCCCCCCAACATGTTTTCCTGTTATTAACATCTTGCATTAATATGCTATATTTGTTGCAATTGATGAATCAGCAGTAACACATTATTATAAAATATTATTAATGTAATGTATCTATGATTACAGTATCATATAAAATAGTTTCATTGACTAAAAATCCCCTGCACTTCATTTATTCATCCCTCCCCTCTTACCCCTGAACCCCTGGCAACCACCGATTTTTTTTTTTTTTAACTGTCTTTATATAGTTTTGCCTTTTCCAGAATGTTGTATGGTTGGAATCATACAGAATGTAGCCTTTTCAGACTGGCTTCTTTCACTTAACAATATGCATTAAAGGTTTCTCCATGTCTTTTTGTGGTTTGATAGCTTATTTCTTTTTACCACTAATTAGTATTTCATTGTGCAGATGTATCACAGTGTGTTTATCCAGTCAGCTATTGAAGGATATCTTATTGCTTCCAGCTTTTGGCAATTATGAATAAAGCTGCTGTAAACATTTGTGTGGAGGTTTCTGTATGAACATACATTTTCACCTCGTTTGGGTAAATACCTAGGTATGTGATTGCTGGATCATATGGTAAGACAATGTTTAGCTTTGTAAGAAACTGCTAAATTGTCTTCCAAAGTGGTTGTACCATTTTGCATTTCTACCAACAATGAATGGGAGTTGCTTCACATGCTTGCTAACATTTGATGTCAGTTTTGGATTTTAGCTATTCTGATGGGTGTGACGTAGTATCTCATTGGTTTAATTTGCAATTCCCTAATACAGGGGTCCCTAACCACTGGTACTGGTCGGCGGTCTGTTAGGAATGGGGTTGCACAGCAGGAGGTGAGTGGTGGGCAAGTGAGCAAAGCTTCATCTGCCACTCCCCATCGCTCGCGTGACCGCCTGAACCTCCCCCTGCCGCCGTCCATGGAAAAATTGTCTTCCATGAAACCAGTGTCTGGTGCCAAAAAGGTTGGGGACCTGCTGCTCTAATAGCATATGATGTAGAAATGTGGCTCTACTCTCATTTCTTTTCCTTTGCATTGACAAGGACCTCCAGGATATATTGACTAGAAGGGATGACTACAAACATCCTTTTCTCATTCCTGATCTTGGAACAAAAGCTTTCAACATTTCACATTTAGTATAAATTTCTTTAGCTATCCTTTATCAAGTTAAGGAAATTCTCTACTTTTCCTAGTTTGCCAAGACATTTTGTTATGACTGGATGTTGACTTTATCAAACACATTTTCTGTGCTTATTATCTAGGTGTGACAACCTGCTTGGGGTTTGTAGGGCATCTTAAATTCATTGTTTGATATCTGTTGTTGATTTGGAAAATTTCTCAGCCATTATCTTCAAATAAAAATTTCTGCTGCATTCTGCTTATCTTCTTTCCTTCTGAAAATCTGATTACATGTATGTTAGATCTTTTGACTAAATCCTTTTTGTCTTTCACTCTATCTTACATATTTTCTATTCTTTGGTCTCTATGGACTTTATTTAGGATATTTTCTTCTAACCTGTCTTCTAAATCTCTTATCTCTTTGTTTCTAATGTGCTATTATGAAAACCCGTCCATTAAGTTCTTAATTTTTTTAGTTCTAGAATTTCACTTGTTTTCCCCACATAATTAGCATGGTATTTTAAAAGTCCATGGATATTAATTCCAATCTCTATAGCTCCTATGGACTGTCTCTTTCTCCTCCCCCCACCCCCTGCAATGTTCTCTTGTTTCCTTGTACGCCTGGTTACTTAATTGGTTTTTTAAAAAATTTTAAGCCACTTTATTGAGGTATGATTATTGGCATACAAATAGCTATGCATATTTAATGCATACAACTTGATGAGTTTGGTGCACCTGGCTACTTGTTTGTATGTATGTGTGTGTATATATATATACATATGTATGTGTGTGTGTGTGTATATATATATGAACTAGACATTGTATTTGTGAGCTTGTGTGTAGAAATTACGAGAGCCTTAACATATGTTGCTCTGGCTAGGATCTATGTATGCTTCTTCCATACTTCTATGCACCAGCATTATCTCAATCCAATTTAATGATTGAGATGGTTCAAAGCTGAGTTGGAGTTCCTATAAGAGCCCATCCTTCTAGTTTACCCTTTCTCCGAGGGTAGAGCCATTTGGAGTCTTAACCCAATGTGCAGAGGATTGCCCTTGGTCCTCCTACCTTAGGAAGCCCTGATACCTACTCTGTGTCCATCTAGCCTCACAAGGGCCTACTACCTATCAATCAGAGGGCCTGGCTCTCAAATTATTTTTTAATAAATTTATTTATTTTATTTATTTATTTTTGGTTGCATTGGGTCTTTGTTGCTGTGCGCGGGCTTTCTCTGGTTGCAGCGAGCGGGGACTACTCTTCGTGTAGTGTGCAGGCTTCTCATTGCGGTGGCTTCTCTTGTTGCGGAGCATGGGCTCTAGCCGCGCAGGCTTCAGTAGTTGTGACACCCAGGCTCAGTAGTTGTGGCGAACGGGCTTAGTTGCTCCGCGGCATGTGGGATCTTCCCGGACCAGGGCTTGAGCCTGTGTCCCCTGAATTGGCAGGCAGATTCTTAACCACTGCGCCACCAGGGAAGCCCTCAAGTATTTTTTGAATGAGCAAATGAACTTACTACCTGGCACGCATTATTGCTACTTGCTGAAATACAGATTAACCTTTGTCTAATCTGAAACAAATTTTAGAATCACAATTTCTAAATTTAAGAAGAGTTTGAAATCTAATAATATTACTTTAAGTACTCCATATTTAAGTGGTATAGTACTTGACTCTTCAAAATACTTGTTATAAGTAATCTGCAGATGACTTCTTTTTTTGGAACTCATGTCATCTGTCTTCATTTTTTTTTTTTTTCTTTTGCGATACGCGGGCCTCTCATTGTTGTGGCCTCTCCCGTTGCGGAGCACAGACTCCGGACGCGCAGGCTCAGCAGCCATGGCTCATGGGCCCAGCCGCTCCGCGGCATGTGGGATCTTCCCAGACCGGGGCATGAACCCACGTCCCCTGCATCTGCAGGTGGAATCTCAACCACTGCACCACCAGGGA
Organism: Lipotes vexillifer; assembly: GCF_000442215.2. Taxonomy (NCBI): domain Eukaryota; kingdom Metazoa; phylum Chordata; class Mammalia; order Artiodactyla; family Lipotidae; genus Lipotes; species Lipotes vexillifer. The sequence goes on from NW_006771578.1 coordinate 2,962,485, forward strand.
AGCCCATGTCTTCATTTTATTGATCCTTTCTACTGTTAAAATATGATTCATTCTTAAATGTCTCCATTTGCTGTTTTTTAAAATCTCATTTATTTAGCAAGCTTTATTTTTTTAACGTCTGTATTGGAATATAATTGCTTTACAGTGTTGTGTTCGTTTCTACTGTATAACAAAGTGAATCAATTATATGCATACGTATATCCCCATATCCCCTCGCTCTTGCCTCTTCCTCGCACTCTCCTTATCCCACCCCTTTAGGTGGTCGCAAAGCACTGAGTTGATCTCCCTGTGCCATGCAGCTGCTTCCCACTAGTTATCTATTTTACATTTGGTGGTGTATATATGTCAATGCTACTCTTTTACTTCATCCCAGCTTACCCTTCCTCCTCCCTGTGTCCTCAAGTCCATTCTCTGCGTCTGTGTCTTTATTCCTGTCTTGCCCCTATGTTCATCAGAACTATTTTTTTTTAGATTCCACATATATGTGTCAGCCTACGGTATTTGTTTTTCTCTTTTTGACTTACTTCACTCTGTATGACAGACTCTAGGTCCATCCACCTCACTACAAATAGCTCAATTTCATTTCCTTTTATGGCTGAGTAATATTCCATTGTATATATGTGCACATCTTCTTTATCCATTCATCTGTCGATGGACACTTAAGTTGCTTCCATGTCCTGGCTATTGTAAATAGAGCTGCAATGAACATTGTGATACATGACTCTTTGAATTATGGTTTTCTCGGGGTATATGCCCAGTAGTGGGATTGCTGGGTCATATGGTAGTTCTATTTTTAGTTTTTTAAGGAACCTCCATACTGTTCTCCATAGTGGCTGTATCGATTTACATTTCCACCAACAGTGCAAGAGGGTTCCGTTTTCTCCACACCCTCTCCAGCATTTATTGCTTGTAGATTTTTTGATGATGGCCATTCTGACAGGTGTGAGGTGATACCTCACTGTAGTTTTGATTTGCATTTCTCTAATGATTAGTGATGTTGAGCATTCTTTCATGTGTTTTTTGGCAGTCTGTATATCTTCTTTGGAGAAATGTCTGTTTAGGTCTTCTGCCCATTTTTGGATTGTGTTGTTTGTTTTTTTGATATTGAGCTGCTTATATATTTTGGCAATTAATCCTTTGTCAGTTGCTTTGTTTGCAAATATTTTCTCCAATTTTTTTTTTAACATGTGCTATATGAAAGGAACCCTCCTAGGTGCTGGGGTTATAAATGCAATCTAGTTCCTGCTCTTAAGGAGCTTAGGGAAGTAATGATGCTATGAGATAATGTCTATATGGACGTTGCCCGTGTGGAACTGGGTTAGGCACACCCAAGAAATGCTAGTCTTGAAGGACAAATAGGAGTTGAAGAGGTGATCAAGTAAGATTTGTGGAATTGTTTTCCAGTAAGTTAATGATATCTTTACAAGCATGCCAATTTCTCTGTTAGCTAGTTTAAAGAGGTTTTGATTCTTTTGTTTCCTTTGGTAGATTTTTTCTGTGACATTCCAGGTAAGTAATATTTTAGGCTTTAAAGGCCATGAGGATTCTGTCACAAACAGTCTGCCATAGTAGCATGAAAGTAGCCATAAATAACACATAAATAAATGAGCATGGCTGTGTTCCAGTAAAACTTTATTCAAGGACATGGAAATTTGAGTTTCATATACTTCTCATCTGTCACAAGGTATTCTTTCTGTTCTTTTAACCACTGTAAAATTACAAAAATGTTCTTAACTTGAGGTACAGACAACAGGTTGGATTTGACCTGTGAGCCATACTGTGCCATCCCATTTTAGACTTTCTATATTTAGACATATTTGTATATCTAAACTGAAAAAGAGATACACTTTGTTTATTTCATCACAAAAGTAAACATTCTTGGTGTAAAACTAAAGCCTTTCATACCCTATAGTAATTGCTTAGGACCATTGGGGGTAAATTCTAGAAATTATTTCTCTATGTATGTATCAATTTTTATAAAAAATGGGATTATATTGTATTTAGTGGTTGGCACTTAGTCATGCACTTAATAATTTAGCCTTTTGAATTGATTTTGTGCTGTTGTGTTTTCAAGGTGCGAAAGGCAATTGAAGAAGAAAATTGCTGCTTTGGGACTATTGATACCTGGTTGTTACATAAGCTCACAAAAGGTAAAGATGATTTGATAGATCTGTATCTCAAGTAAGTGGAATTTGACTGACAGAAATGACTTATCTGAAAAAAGTGGAAGTTTGAAACTTTTTCCCCCATATCCCAGATATACTGTTTCTTTGGTACTGTAGTTGCTTCATAGTATACTAAAGCTAGATTAATTTCAGATTTATTCTAAGAGGAGGGTGATTTTAAAATTGTGATGAAACCACAAACATAAGACCGAGGAACAGTCATAATTTCGAGAGTGGTAAGACTTGAGTTCAATTCCTAATCTACCACTTTACAACTATACCTATAGTATAGCTATAGGTAATCACGTTGCTTCTCTGAGCCCCTTTCCACATCTTTAAACTGGGAATCATGATGTGGAAATGTGCCTGAAAGTGCTTTTGTAAAGTATAAAATTTCAAAAAGGTTTAGTGGGAAATTGCTTTGGAGACTTTGCACTGGAAATACACATTTTGTAATGAATTTGAGGGCAGAAAAAGGTCGAGACTATAAACTAGGGATAGGTGTTGATTTATACTACCTGATCATAAATAAATCGTTTCCAATATAAATTTAGGTTCTGAATTTGCCACAGATTTTTCAAATGCCAGTACAACTGGACTTTTTGACCCATATGAGGTAAAGTTTTCTTCCCTTCTTTTTTCTTTTTGAATTTATTTATTTTATTTATTTTACTTTTGGCTGCATTGGGTCTTCATTGCTGCTCACGGGCTTTCTCTAGTTGTGTCGAGCGGGGGCTACTCTTCCTTGTGGTGTGCGTGCTTCTCATTGCGGTGGCTTCTCTTGTTGCAAAACGTGGGCTCTAGGCGCGTGGGCTCTAGGCACGTGCGGGCTTCAGGAGTTGTGCATGTGGGCTCAGTAGTTGTGGCTCGCAGGCTCTAGAGCGCAGGCTCAGTAGTTGTGGTGCATTGGCTTAGATGCTCCTGGCATGTGGGATCTTCCCGGACCAGGGCTCAAACCCGTGTCCCCTGCATTGGCAGGTAGATTCTTAACCACTGACCCACCAGGAAAGCCCCTTCCCTTCCTTTTGAGTCACCAATTTTTCTGTAATTTAGCTTGGATTCTGATGACATGTTTCTGTGCTCAGATGTGTTGGAGTAAGCTCATCACCTCCCTGCTTTCAATCCCGCTCTTTCTGCTGCCTCCCGTGAAGGATACAAGGTAATAATGAAAATCAGACATAGAAACCAGCAAAATTGTCCTTGAATTCACCTGGCCTGTGTGGGGAAAAGCATCTTATTACACGTTTGAGGTGCTTGTATGTTCATTATGTAACTTTTTGGCCTATGCTAAAAACAATTTGCTGAATTTTAGAATTAATATTTCTAGATTTATAACTTACTTTTTAACCAATTTTATTTGAAGCCACAATTTTGGATCAGTGGATGAAGAGATATTTGGCGTGCCTATACCAGTAATGGCCTTGGTAAGTAGAAAACTTGAGGGCTTCTCCTTGTATAGTATAAACTAAATGAATGTATATGAATAGTTAGGATTAGATTTAAGAAACAAAAAAGTCCTTGCAGAATAAAGTTAAAGTATCTTTTTTCTTTTTAACTTAAAGGGCTCTCAATATAATCAGAAGTGTTCTCCACTTTCTGGAAAGGGGACCCATGGCCAGTGTTCTATCATGGAAATACTTTATAACCTTTTTGACTTCTCTATATATAGTTTTTCAGAAAACTGTGTTAAAATTTTTTTTAAATGTTGTATTTTGAGTAATGTGTGGCTTGTATTTAATACTCTGAGACAAAAAACCGTGATGGGGCCAATGCTTAGTTTATATATGATATAGTATAATGATAAACCGTGATAGGGCAATTAAAGTAAAGAAGAAATATATTTACATTTTATAAAATCCTTCATCAGCATCTACTTAGCTGGTAAAGAATTTGTGGATGAGTGAAAAATTAGCTGTTTCTGATTTTTGAGGTTTCTTTCTTGATTATAGAAACTCAGATCTTGCCTTTAATTTCCTGTAACAGCTTAAACAGGAGGTATAGAGCATCTGTCCCTAGATGGACAGTCACTATGGTAGGTGGAGAAATCAAGTGAGGGGAGGGGAATTAAATTCTCAAGTTACAAATTCCTGGAGAGGATCAGTCTTATTCAGCTCAGGGTAGGCTCAGGTTTAGATTAAGGTATGGCTAGAAGACATAGATTAGTGAGAAAGCATTCTTCAGATGAGTTTTGGTCCTTAAAATATTGCTGTATATATATCTACATGTAGTTACATTAACAAAATGTTATAGGGAAGTCCCTGGTGGTCTAGTGGTTAGGATTTGGCACTTTCACTGTCATGGCCTGGGTTCAATTCCTGGTTGGGGAGCTGAGATCCTGCAAGCCATGACATGTGGGAAAAAAAAAAAAAGTTATAATTTTTTTTAACAAAAATGTATGTTTGGGAAATGTATAGTTTTAACCTACATCTACTTATACACCTATCTCTCTTATTAAAAGAGAAATTTGTGTGGCCAGTTATTTTGACTAATGAATGAAAATGCTTGCAAGCTGCAAATGAACGATCTTAGTTGTTTTTTTCTGGACAAATTTTTTTTTTTCTGGACAAATTTTATTCTGACTTTTATTTCTAAGATTATTCTTATGATACTTAAAAGTGATGAAATAGCTAGACTGCTGAAAATTCCTGAGACACGTTAGTTATCCCCATAACGTTAGTCCTAGAGAGACTCCTATCATATAGTTGTTGCTCTCTCTTTCCTTTTTTTAAGGAAAAGGAAATAAAATGGTGAACCATGAGAATACAATAAGTAAGACAGTGGGATACAGTGAAAAGGAACACTGCTAAGGGCCCAGGGTCTTATATTTGAATGTTTTTGGCAGGTTGCTGACCAGCAATCAGCCATGTTTGGAGAATGCTGCTTCCAGATAGGAGATGTGAAGTTAACCATGGGAACTGGGACATTTTTGGATATTAATACTGGAAATAACCCTCAACAGAGTGTTGGAGGTAGGTAGTTAGAATATATCCTATTTATTAATAAAATATCCCTTCTTTTTACTTGTTTAACTTTTGTGACACTATTTTCTTATTTTATATTAAGCATATTGTCTAATATTTTTCATCATTCTTCTTAGAGACAGTTAATCCCCATTTCCCTTTTTTCTTAAATTAAAAGCACTAGAAAATGAGAAAGATTTTAGGGAAAAGTTCAGAAAGACTAGGGTATTTTGGTCAGCTTTCCAAATATTTACCTATAATACATGTTATATTTGTTGAAAACATCTTTCTAGGCCTCTAAAATTTCTCTTATGTGTTAGAATTTCTTCTTTTTGTGATACTTTTTGGCGGTGGTACTTCTCAAGTAGTGATCCGTGCATATTTAGGATTTTAATGACAATTGCTAAGAATTTGCTCTCTCTAATGGAGGAAATCCTGGAATGCACAAACCAAGAAATTTAGATTGTGTAACTACACCCAGGAGAGCTTGGGGCTCTTAGTCTGAGCTCTGGTCTCCTAACATGGTTACTAAGAGGTGGATTTAAAAATGTTTTTCTTGCCTTTCATCCCCGCTAAAGTTCTTCCTTTTTCCCTAACTGGGAAAATGAAAGCTGGAAAAATGATCATTATAAAAATGAAATTAAATGAAAAAAAAAAAACAGAAGAATGATCATTGTTTCTATTTAGGAACGTTGTTTAGAAACTACAGATAGGGGACTTCCCTGGCGGTCCAGTGGTTAAGATTTCGCCTTCTAATGCAACAAATTCAATAAAGAGTTAAAAAAAAATTAGAAACTACTGATAAATGCAATAACATGGTTAGTTGTCTGACAAACCAATCTCATAATAACCTTTAATTTCTCAATTAAAATATTGTTTCTGTGTTTCTAGAGACATAGATATGCTTGTAGCTACTAAAAGCTAATATTTATTGTTCTTTTTCTATGCCAGGCACTGCCCTAAGTCCTTTTTCAGTTTATTTTCACAGAAGCTCTCTGAGGTAGACCACCACTTTACAGTCGAGGAAACTGAGACTAAGAAACTAGAAACTTGTAAGACCACAGCTAGAAAGTGAGAGAGAGCTGGGATTTGAACTCAGGCAGTCTGACTCCACAGGCATGTTGCTACTTTTTGAGATAATCAAATTGTTCCACTGTAGACTTCTCTGTAATGAATTCACTATTTATTGTGTGACTTATATTGTTTATTTGTTTTTAAGGCTTTTATCCATTAATTGGCTGGAAGATTGGGCAAGAAGTGGTGTACTTAGCTGAAGGCAATGCAGCAGACACCGGTACTGCCATACAGTGGGCTCAACAGTTAGGTGAGTCATCTGTTTCAACAGATTTCATAGGCCAGACATAACTCAGGAAAGCCACAGGATTACAGATCAGCACGAATGGATGATTCAAATGAAACGAAATAAAATGACGTGCTAGAAGAAAATACAGCATGTTATTTTTATGACATTGGGATGGTAAAAGGCTAGGCGTTAAAGCCAGATACCATAAAGAAAAAGAATAATAGATGTAAGTATAGAAAACATTAGAACGAGTAGGGAGAGATGCTGTAGCAAAGTTGAAAGACAAACTGGTAAGGACAATTTGTAGCATATGTTAGAAAAATTTAAAAAGATGACCAAAAAATTGGACAAAAGGCAGAGGAATAGGTATTTTTTAAATCAAGTGACTGTTAAAATATGCTGTTTAAATTCAATAATCAAAGAAATACACATTTAAAAATTGATGTCTCCTATGATTGTCAGAAATTAATTAGTTCTACGATGCTCAGCATTGATGGAAACGTAGAGAGAAAAGTATTCTTGTTTTCCATTGGGATGATTGTTAATTAGTATGGCCTTTCTGGAGGGCAATTAGGCAACATGTATCATTTTATAGAGTACAGACCCTTGGCCCTCAGGTCTATTCTTTGTTTCCTAAGAAAATAATCATACAGGTGTGCAAAGACATGTGTACATACATGGGTGTTTAACACGGCAATTGGAAGTAAGTTCCTGTCTAATAATAAAGCATTAAGTAAGTAAATGTCAGTACATCCATATAGTGGAACACTGTACAAATAACACAAATACTGTAGTCACAAATAACCATGTAGTTGCACATCTTATTGACATGCAACATTGTCTGTGATACATTAAGGAAGGGATGAAGCAGTCGCAGAACAGCCTGTATGAATATTTTTTGCTTTTTTTTAAAAACAGCCTTTTGAGATATAATTCACATGCCAAATAATTCACTTACTTAAGGTGTACAATTCAGTATTTTTTAGTATTTTCACAGGGTTGTGTAGCCATCACCACAATCTAATTTTAGAATATTTTTGTTCTCCATAAAAGAAATCCCCCTACCCATTGGCAGTGACTCCCTGTTCTACCCCCCAGCCCTAAGCTACCATTAATCGACTTTCTGTCTCTATGGATTTGCCTATTCTGGATATTTCATATGGATGGAATCAAACAATATGTGGTCTTTTGTGACTGGCTTTTTTCACTCAGCATGTAATGTTTTCAAGGTTCACCCATGTTGTAGCATGTATCATTACTTCATTTCTTTTCATTGCTGAATAATTTTCCACCATATGGATGAACCAGCATTTATCCATTCAACAGTTGATGGCCATCTGGGTTGTTTCCACTTTTTGGCTGTTGTGAATAATGAAGAGCCTATATATTATATAACCATATTTAATGCATACAGTATGTAGTGTTACATACCAAAGTATTAACAATAGTTATCTCTGATGATTAAATTGTGAGGGGCTCTACTATCTACTTTGCTGATTTGAACTAAACTGATTTGTTTAAAGACAAAGATAATTCTGTTGGCAGAAAACATACACTTCAGGAGGAAAATGCCAATCCATTTCTTCCTTTCTCTCTTTCTCTATAAGCCTGCACCTGCATTATCATCATAAGATTACTTATTAACAACAACAACAAATTGTTTATTTGGAAGCTTTTTATCACTCAAAAGTCTTTTCTTCCTTAAATGTACTTCTTTTAATTTTTTGGACATGTATCTTTAGTCAACTCAGAATTATCAGAAATAGAAAATATAGGTTACCTATTTCTTCTCTTTTAGTTATACCTTTTATTAATTTTACTTCTTCCCCCCCCCCAAAAAAAAAGTGCAAAGAAAAAGCAGAATAATTTCACATTCCTCATTAAAAAAAAAATCTTTCCCAAGTTCCTTTGACATCATGTACACATTATCAGGTGGAATCATTTCCACTGCTTTGCTGGGTTGGGGCTCATTCACTGTGATTCTCAAGTGATGAAAACTCTTTTCTGGGGGATGGAGCTAAATGGCCCTGACCTAGAAAAGCGGTGTGATTTCCAGTGGACGCATAAGCCCCTCCTAAAGACCAGTCCCATCTCTGGCAGGAAGCAGGACCATTTGTCTGACTGGAGAGAGAGAGAGAGTTCAGAGTTGAATTACTGACTTAAAATTTTCAATCATCGGACTTCCCTAGTGGCGCAGTGGTTGAGAGTCCGCCTGCCGATGCAGGGGACGCGGGTTCATGCCGCGGAGCGGCTAGGCCCGTGAGCCATGGCCGCTGAGCCTGCGCGTCTGGAGCCTGTGCTCCGCAACGGGAGAGGCCACAGCATGAGAGGCCCGCGTAATGCAAAAAAAAAAAAAAAAAAAATTCAGTCATTGGCAGAGCTAAACATTACTGGTATACATCTGTCTGAAATGTAAAAAAAAGCTGACCTTTATTTGAATATATCTCTTTCTGTTCTGAGAATTCACTTTAATGAGTATATCGAGAAAATAACTGAATTATGTTCAGGAGAAACACAGTGCATAAGAGCCTGAGTGACCCTGTCATTTCCTTGAAGATGTGTATTGTGAGCATTTATGTCTGTGTGACATGCTGGGTTTGTTCCACTCTGAATGGTGGCTTCCTCCTACCCCTTTACTGGGTTGAATGCCTCAGTTGAGCTCAGGCACGAAAGCTCTTTTAAACCACTTTCATCTTGACTTTCAGATTTATTTTCTTAATCTTTTTCACACAGGCCAATTCTCTCACTTTTTTCCCCCTTGAGTCCCTATGCGATCATCTCTTTTTCCTTTTCATCTGGTCCATCTCGGCTCCCCTTCACTCTTTGTTCCCTATTTTGCTATCTCAATCTTAGAAATATTTCTATGTCTTCCAGCTTTTATTCAGTTAACAAGTAATTAAGTGCTAAGTATGAACCTGGACCTGTACATGCTAGGAGACACCAGTGGATAAGACAGTCACTCCCTGCCCTCATGGAGGTTATAGTCTAGCAGGAAAGATGTATATTAATGAATAATGGAAAAAAACAAAAGAAATTAGTGTTAAGTACCAGGAAAGAGAAGTAGAGGTAGAATCAGTGATCTCTTTCTAAAGGGAGTGCTTTGTTTGGTCTGGGGAATCAGAGGGCTTCTTTAAAGAAGTCATGTTTCAGGCTTCCCTGGTGGTGCTGTGGTTAAGAATCCGCCTGCCAATGCAGGGGACATGGGTTCGAGCCCTGGCCTGGGAAGATCCCTCATGCCGTGGAGCAACTAAGCCCATGCTGCACAACTACTGAGCCTGCACTCTAGAGCTCGTGTGCCACAGCTACTGAAGCCCACGTGCCTAGAGCCCGTGCTCCATAACAAGAGAAGCCCCTGCAATGAGAAGCCGGCGCACGGCAATGAAGAGTAGCCCCCGCTCGCCGCAACCAGAGAAAGCCCATGCACAGCAACAAAGACCCAATGCAGCCAAAAACAATAAATAAATTAAATAAATAAATAATGTATTTTTTAAAAAGTCATCTGCAACTAAAAAAAAAAAAAAATAGAAAAAGAAGTCGTGTTTCAGCTAGGACTGAAGGAAGAACAAGAGTGGTTGGACAGATGGGAGAAGCACTTGGTCAAGGAGCAGCCCAAGCAGAGAGGACCACTGAAGAAGGCCCTGAGAAGGGAGAAGCAAGGCCTACTTAAGGAACTGAAAGAACGCCCTATTTCTTTTCTACAACTGAGACAGTTCCCATCTCTGTTGTCCTCCGGTAACTCGGGTCAGGGGACATCTTTTCCCTAGCAATTCCACTTTTAATTGCTACATGTCACATCTGCCTGCTCCAGGCAAGCCCCATCAGACTCCCAGTATACATTGTAAATTACCCAGGACTCTTGTTTACTAGAAATAAAGGAAACTGATTTCTTCTCTCTGGGTCTCTTCCGAAGAGAGATAACAGCCTCTCTCATTAGAGGAAATGAGATAAACATTCTCTCATCTAGGAACTAATTAGGTGGTGGTGAATGGTTACATGCTATTGCTAGTGAGTAGGGTTTTTGTTCATGGTCTTGCATCCCTCTTGCTTCCTGCTGGGATGACACACAGTAAGATAAATATGGCTGCAGCTGGAGTGGAACCCAGCCATGAACGAAACCTTGAGTTGTCAAGGAGACTGTGCAGACCCAGGGTCTGTAGAGGGCACCAACTGGGTGTTATTGGTGAAAATACCAGAGGCTGGTGAGGACCCTGTAGATGTTCTCTATGGATCGAGCCTGCTGAGCCAAGAGAAAATCCCCTCAGATGTGGAGAAAAGCTGGACCTCCCCACTCCTGGGAGAACCTGATAACAGTGGACGTCAGTACTGATTGGTCTGAATTGTTCCTCTTCCAGACTAAGTGGAGAGGCCTAATCTTTCTCATACTTTGAGAAACCCGAGAGCCAATGGTCTTCATTCCCTTACGTCTCACTGCCTGCCAACCCCATAAGCCTGACCTGAAGGAGAGCACAAAGCATTCAAGAACATCCAGTACCTTGAAGGAGGGTGACCAAGTTTGATAAAGCACAGCATGTGGCTCCCACAGAGGCAGATGTCATGGAGGAAACAGAAGATTAAAATAACAACAGTGGGCTTCCCTGGTGGCACAATAGTTAAGAATCCGCCTGCCAATGCAGGGGACACAGGTTCGATCCCTGGTCCAGGAAGATCCCACATGCCACAGAGCAGCTAAGCCCATGCGTCACAACTACTGAGGCTGCGTTCCACAACAAGAGAAGCCACTGCAATGAGAAGCCCATGCACTGCGATGAAGAGTAGCCCCCGCTCACCGCAACTAGAGAAAGCCTGGGCGCAGCAACGAAGACCCAACGCAGCCAAAAATAAATAAATACATAAACATTAAAAATATATAACAACAGGGCTTCCCTGGTGGCGCAGTGGTTGAGAGTCCGCCTGCCGATGCAGGGGACACGGGTTCGTGTCCCGGTCCGGGAAGATCCCACATGCCGCGGAGCCTGCACGTCCGGAGCCTGTGCTCTGCAACGGGAGAGGCCACAACAGTGAGAGGCCCGCGTACCGCAAAAACAAACACAAAAAAACAAGAGTGGAACATCTCAGCCTGTTATGTAATACAGTTAGAAATGAATAGTAAAAACAGTATTTAAATGGTACTTAGCCACATGGAAATTGAAATGTCTTTTCTTAAGTAGCATAGGGCCAAGGAAAACATTTGAAACACAATTTAATAGTGTCCAGAAAATAAAGAAAATGACTATAATTCTGTAAAAATTAGTACTTAGATGAAAATGATGAATGCTTATTAATATGCAAATTAAGAGAAGCATTTTAAATTTCCAAGCCAAAAATGATAAAGGTATGCAAATCATAAAAGGTAGATTGATAAACTAAATCTCTTTTAAACATATCTAAGTTACCCTTATATACGTTTCAGTGAGTTTATATACGTATATGTGGGGGGGTGGAGAAAGAGAGAAGAGAAAATGAGAACTGTTTTAACTTTTTGTTTTGGAATAATTTCAAACTTGTAAAAATAGTACAAAAATTCTTGTATACCCTTTATCCCAGATTATCCCTATGTTTCAACATTTTGCCATAATTGCTTTACCTATCTATCTATTACCCACCCATCCATCTATCCATCCAATATGCTATAGGATAGATAAATATCTATATAATTTTCTGAGCTCTTTGATAATAGCTTGCATGCATCTTCTTTCCCTGTAGTATTTCACTATGTATTTCCTAAAAACAAGAATAGTCTCTCACATTGCTAAAGTATGGTTATTAACTTCAGAAAATTTAACGGTGGGTACAATACTTTCGTCAGATGTCCCAATCCTGTCCTTCATGGCAATTTTTTTCCAATACAGGATCCAGTTCAGGATTGCTTATTATATAATTTCCTTTAATTTAGAACAGTTTCATCAACTTTTCTGTTTCTCATGCCATTGACATTTTTGAAGAATATAAGTCAGTTATTTTATAGAATGTCCCTCAATTTGGGTGTTTCATGTCTAGATCCAGGTTATATAGTTTGGACTGAAATTATACATAAGTGATAATGTGTCTTTCTCAGAATACATACCTGGAGATGCAAAGTGCCTCTTACTCCTGTTTTGGTTCTGTCAGTTTTGTTCAAGTGCATAAGATATTTTCTGATTTCTCCATTGTATAATTACCATTTTTTTGTAATAAATAATATGTGGCGAGATACTTTGAGATTAGCTAGATACCCCTTTTCTCACCAAACTTCCCCCATCCCCTAAATTTAGCTTTCATTGATGATTCCTACCTGGATCAGTCTTCACTCTGATAGTTGCAAAATGGTGCTTTCTAACTCCATTTTTCCCTCTGTTTGTTAGTTAGCATTCTGTTATATAAGGAAGAGCTTTCCCTTCTCCTCTGTTAATTTATTATTGGTATAAACTCATGGTTTCTTATTTTATTCAGCAGGTTATAATTTTTACAGTTCTTATTTGTTTATTTTTTTTTCATGCTCAAATAGCCCCAGATTTGGCCAGTGAAAACTTCCTCAGACTGGCTTCTATGTCTTTGAAGTGTCTATCTGTATTATTTTTGAGCTCTTTCTTAATTTCTGGCACAAGATGGTTTTAAGCTCATCTTGTGTTTTTTGTATCCCTGCCCTGGAATTAGCTACTTTTCCAATGAGCCCTGCCTCCTTTCAGTGGGAAATGGTATTTAAAAGCAATGAGGGACTTCCCTGGTGTGCAATGGTTGAGAATCTGCCTGCTGATGCAGAGGACATGGGTTTAAGCCCTGGTCCGGGAAGATCCCACATGCTGCGGAGCAACTAAGCCCATGTGCCGCAACTATTGAGCCTGCACTCTAGAGCCTGCGAGCCACAACTACTGAGCCCGCGTGCCACAACTACTGAAGCCCGCATGCCTAGAGCCCAAATTCTGCAACAACAGAAGCCACTGCAATGAGAAGCCCGCGAACTGCAATGAAGAGTAGCCCCCGCTCGCTGCAACTAGAGAAAGCCCGCGCTCAGCAACTAAGACCCAACAATGAAGACCCAATGCAGCCAAAAATAAATACATAAATAAATACATTTATTAAAAAAATAAAAACAATGACTGGGGGAATTCCCTGGTGGTCCAGAGGTTAGGACTCTGTACTTTTACTGCTGAGGGCTCGGGTTCAATCCCTGGTTGGGGAACTGAGATCCCACAAGCTATGCAGTGCAGCCAATAAGTAAATGTACAATTTGATAAATTAAAAAAAATTAAAAATTAAAACACATATAAGAACAATGACTGGAATTCCTTTGTAGCAGAGCTGGAAATGTGTGTGTGTGTGTGTGTGTGTGAGTGTGTGTGAGAAGGGTCCCTGTTCTATATTTTTGTCTTCCTTTTTTCCACGTCGAGAACCCTGGCTCCCAACAACATTAATATTATGTACTTATTTGCTCAGACTTAAAATATACACCAAAGAGTTTGAGTTACTAGACCCATACCACTCCAACAAACAATGTTCAGGGTTGTTGTTGGTTTTTTCTTTATATTAAGGATATATGGTCCAAGCATGCTATTCAAATTACCTAGATTAATTCTTTTTCTTCTCCCTTCGGTGAGTTTATTAATTTGAAAAGAACTGGGTTCATTTGTTTCTGTTACCATTCATTTTTAGTTTTTTTCCCTCTGCATCCTTTTTAAAAACATTTTTTTAATGTGGAATTTTAACATGATTTCCAAGTCAAATTCATAAAAGAAGGAGCAGTTGACTCCCTCTCCTCTCCCTTCACCCTGTCTTCCTACCTCTTGTAGATAATCACTACATTTGTTTTTGGTTTATCCTTCCTATTTGTTTTTGCAAAAACATGAAGATACAATGTTTTTTCTCTCTCATTTAGGTAGAATGAAAAAACATTCAAAAAACAAAAACAACAGGATCATTTCCCCACTCTCTGTCCTGTGGAGACCCCTGACTCTCACTCCTCAGACCAAAAAGAGGGGCTTCTTCAGAAGCTTTTCATATTTGTACCTGGTGTACAGACCCAAGTTTCAGGTTTCAGGCTGTCCCTGATTCTAGGACAGGAGATATCAGAGAAAATAAAAAACAGGAAACTCACTGCTGGTTTGGTGGTACTCAGAGTTCCTTGGTTGGACCGCTAGCTTATTCTTTTGAGTCCTCAGATAGATTTTCTGTGTATTCCATCCAGGATTCTTAGTTGCATTCACTGAGAGAGAGAGTGAAGTCTGCCTACTCCACAGGCCTTTCCATTAATCAGCTCATTGGTGAGCATTTTAGGTAGAAGATTATTTAGAGAAATTCTTCAAGCAAGGACAGAACAACCAGTAAAGAATGTGGACAAACTAGATTTTCTTCCCCCTGTTTCTTTGTCTGTTACCAAAAACTTTCCTCAAACCAGCCATCTAGTATGTTTTCGACATCTTGGTTGAAAAATTTAGACATTTGGACGTGATTTCTTCAAAGTATAGATTTTAAGATCAGTGTTTTCTTCTTAATATATTAGTTTTTGAAGTGCTGTCTATTTTGATGTGTTATCGGACATTTTGAACAAATGAATGTAACTTATGGATCTGATAACTGTCATTTTGAGTAAAATTTGTAATAATTATTGAACGATCCTCATTAACCATAGTTTTATCATAGGTGTTCCTTAAACATCTTGTCTTTAATCAGTTCTTCATTATAAGAATAACAAAACACACAAGAAAATAAAACCAACTTAAGTATTACTGTATAAGGCCAGCAATATTTATTATGACCAATTCCTGATCTTTTGCATCTGAACTATGCTGTCAGTCTCACATGCTTTTTCAGGAGTCACATTACAAACAAGGGTATCCAAATGGCCAATGAAAAGGATTTCAACTTCATCAGTCAACAGAGAAATACAAAATCAAGTTATTGTGCAATACCACCAAACAGTGAAAATGAAAACCATAGACAGTATCAATTGTTAACAAGAATATGGGATAACTGGAACTCTCATATGCCTGGCAAGAGCTTTAAATTGGCAAAACCACTTTGGAAAACGATTCAGCAATATCTGCTAAAGCTAGTCCTAAATGTGAAGATCCTAGGACCAGCAATTCCATCCCTTGGTATATAACAAACAGAAATATATAGATATGCTTACCAAAAAGAAGGTACATGAGTGTTCAAAGTGGCCTATTTATATTAACCCAAAACTGGAAACTACCCATGTGCATATCAGCTGTAGAATAATTGAATGAACTGTGTATGGTGAGAATGGAATACTATACAGGCCTGAGAATGAATGAAGTACAACTACTTGTAACAAAAGGAATCTCACAAACATGATGTTGAGCAAAAGAAGTTGGTATCTTGACCTAGGTGTTGGTTTCCTGGGTGTATTCACACTGTGAAAATTCATCCAGCTGTACACTTAGCATTTGTGCATCTTCCTATATGTATACTTCAATAAAAAAGTATACTACATAAATTAGATCTTGATTTTTTGTTTGTTTTATAAAGATTGACTTTTAGTGTATCTGTGTGTTACTGACCCTTTACTGAACTCCTTAGATGGAATAGTTTTTCAGTTGACTCTCTTGGTTGTTATATGTCTTTTCATCAGAAAACTAGAATGGGTGTAATCTTTAGGAGAACAAAGTTTTTAATGCCAAAAAACACATAGAATTGATTCTTAAACAGCCTAATTATCTTTAAAGGAAAAAAGTAAGGCCTGCTATATCCAGAGCCCATCTAAGAGGGTCTTCTGTCTCCCTTGTCCTTTCCATGGGCCATAAACCTCTGCAGTGGGAGACCAGATAGCACTAGAGCAGATTGCCTTTGTGTTGACCCTTTTAAGTGAGCGACCTCTCACATTATATTCATAATAAATGCTGATGCAGGTGAATACTAGTCATATAACATAATTCTGTTTGTCCCTCCCCAACCCCTTCGTTTTGTTTTAGGGTTTTGTTGTTGTTGTTTGTTTGTTTTTGTTTTTGCAGATCTGTTCACAGATGCTGCTGAAACTGAAAAAATGGCCAAAAGTTTGGAAGATTCTGAAGGAGTTTATTTTGTTCCATCTTTTAGTGGATTGCAGGTATTTTTTTTTAAGTTAATGGCAATTACAAACATTTCCCTCTTCATACTCACACCTAATATTATGTATCTGAAAACGTGGGCACTGAACAGAACTGAGGTGAAAGGTACTTTCTAGGGCTGAGAAGTTGTGTTTTGACCTAGCATGAATTCCATGAGAGGGCAGGGCAAATTCTGCTGGCTTCTGCTCAGAACTCCATCTCTGTGAAAACTAAAAGTCGGCAGATTTATTATAGAACTTTTACAGAAAACCCATGGTTACTTTATCATGACCAAAAATAGCCATTTACCAGTGGGGGAAAATAGATCAGCATTCTTTAGTTAAAGGAGGTGTACCATTGAGAATTAGAAAAATAATGTTAAGGTATATATTATACCTTATTTTTTTCAGTTGTTTATAAGTTTCATTAATTTTTTTTTTTTTTTTTTTGGCTGCATCAGGTCTTCGTTGCTACGTGCAGGCTTTCTCTAGTTGCAGCGAGCTGGGACTACGCTTTGTTGTGGTGCATGGGCTTCGCATTGCCGTGGCTTCTCTTGTTGCGGAGCATGGGCTCTAGGCGCGCAGGCTTCAGTAGTTGCAGCATGCAGGCTCAGTAGTTGCAGCACGTGGGCTCAGTAGTTGTGGTGTGTGGGCTTCAGTAGTTGTGGCGCATTGGGCTCAGTAGTTGTGGCGCATGGGCTTAGTTGCTCCGCAGCATGTGGGATCTTCCCAGACCAGGGATCAAACCCGTGTCCCCTGCATTGGCAGGCGGATTCTTAACCACTGTGCCACCAGGCAAGTCCCTAACATTTTAAAAAAACAGAATTTCTTTTGGTTAACCGTTATGATGTGGGATGTTGGTTACCTTGCCTAACTAAAAAGTGAACTCAGTAAAATACTTGATTTTGTAATATTTAACTTCGTATTTAATTGAAAGATCTGTTGATACTACCTTTAATTTTAGCACAGTGTTACAAAGACTTTTACAAACTGTTTTCAAGTATATTATGATAAACAAAATTCCTTTTTGGGGGGATAATTAGTCCTTTAATACTCCTTTAAATATTTTTTTCTTTCAAAAAGTAAAAACTTCCCTTTCTTCTAGTCCATCCATACTCAAGCAATCAGTTACAAAATATCCAAAATTTAAAGGTTTGGATAATACAATGTAGAACCCGGTGAAAAGGAGTTAGGTCAGAGTGGTTTTAAATCCCTAAAAATACCATATTTTCAAACTAGATTTTTAAATGAGCATTATTTTAATATCTGTAATAATTTCTTTCTATATACTTTATCATAAAGGACTAAAAGTTTATAAACTACATAAAGAGGTTGCATTGCATCCTCTTCAGAGTGATAGCATCCATGATAGGACAGGTAATGAAGAATATTTGTCTGATTGAGGTTTAAGGAGGAAGGTTGGATGAGTTGTCATCAGCAAAGGGAGGGTTTAATTAGGTTGCTGTGGATTCTTCCCTTTTTGAAAAATGTGCTGGGGGACCTAGTTGTGACTCTGTCTTGGCAACTCTAATTTCTCCACCAGTTCATATGCCTGTAAAAATAATGTAAACTATGTGATTTAAAAAACCTATTGCTAAAGTCCAAAAGATTAGACAACATTATCACAGATGTGATTTTAATTTCATGTTGCTAACAAAATGTCCCTGTCCTGCCATGATTGCAACCTGGCAGTATGTTGAAGTGGGTGGGGTGGGGTAGGACCACAGGCTCCTTATTTCCTGATGTAAAATGAAACTCTTAATTAGAAACCAAAAGTTAATTCAAACAACAATAGTGTGTTGATACAAAGCTGTTCAGAAAATAGTGGGGAGATCACCTGTAAGTTGCCAACGTCAACAACTAGAGAAAATGCAGGCTAGGAGAATGGAAGGAAGGAAGGGTCAAGTATCTGTGATACTGCCTTTAATTTTAGAATATTGTTACAGCTGTGGGTAATGGGGGGCAGGATATTGAAGGCTCCTAATAGCCTCAGGGGCGTCAGCTGAGAAAGGGGCATTGGAGGAACTTCGAGGACAGGGGGAACTTGTGGGGCAGCCACTTTAGGGCATGTGCTGGAGCATAGGGCTGTACACAGAGTGGCATCAATTTGTGCAGCCATTGTGGCTTTGTCTAGGTTTGGGGAGGGGCATGCTAGAGCAGAGCATCCCTCACAGGTATCAGAGGCAAGAATCAGTGGTCATCTACCTGACGTTAAAGTTACTGTGATGTTGGCCATACATAGTAGGATGGCAGGACCGTGAGCCAAGTGCCAGTCTTCAGTGGATGAGGAGTCATGCTCCGGTGAAGGTTCTTGGGTTTGCAAGGAACAGGCTTGCTTGAGCACCTCCCTCTCTTCCCCTGCCCGCCCAAGAGGAGCTGGCTGTTCACACACTCCTGAGCAACCAGGATTGGAAAGGAGTTGGCAACTGACGTAGCAGTTCTCAGTGTTCTTCTCTGTGGTTTCTGCCTCTCTGTGGCTCTGCTTTTCCCTTCTCCTTACCAGCTTTGCTCTGTACCCTTTCTTCCTCATAGCTTCTGTTTAACTGTCATTCTTTTCCTTATACTTTCTGCCTTTTCACAGTTTGGATATAAACACAACAACCTTTTCCCATCTTGCGCATCCTTTTCGCATCAGTTCCCTCTGAAGCTCTTCCTCGTTCAGATTCCAGGGGAGGGAATCTGATTGGGCCACCTTGTCTTTTCAAGCCTTGAACAGACTTGTGCTCACCCCCTGCAGTTGTGGTAGGGCATGAAACATGGCTGCTTTAGACAAGGATTCAAGCAGTTTGCTAAGAACCCCTCCCCCTGTAATTCCCCCTCTAGTTCTGTGCGTGACTGGGACATCTGAGCCAGGGAAAGGTAAAGGGATATAAAGCACGATATTGATGCGGACCTAAGCAAACATGGGGGAGGCGACGTGTCTGCTGACAGCAGATGCATGGTGGCTGACGGTGGTCATGGGAGGCTAGAACAGTCCTTCTGGTCCTTGTGTATGGAAGCCTGTGGACCTTCCACTGCAGAGCTGCAGCTGAAGCCATTTGCCCAGCACAGAGCCAGGCTCGTTATAGCAACCAACCACAAAATCAGTGGAAGGCACGTCTCAGAGTTGTTTAAGAGTTAGAGGAGTTTATTGACAACAGAAGGAAAAGTTGAAAAGGCATAGTAAAAGAGTTATGAAGAAAGTGAGTAATAGTGGGAAGGCTTTGAGTAAGAAATGACAATTAAAATATAAATTATAGTGGCAGCTACCCTGTAAATACTCGCTATGTCTCAGGCACTGTCCTAAATTCATTACACGCGTTGGTCTCATTTAATCCTCAGTCACTCAACAAGGTAGAAGATACTCTTATCATCCCATTCTGAAGCTGAGGAAGCTGAGGTTTGGAGCTGTTCTATCACTTGGGCAGTGTCACACAGCTAGTGAGTGACAGAGCTGGCTTTAGGACTCCAGAGTCCAGGTTCTTAACTGCTCTGCTGTTTCCTGGGAGAGCATAAAATATTCTGAC
This sequence comes from Lipotes vexillifer, assembly GCF_000442215.2. Taxonomy (NCBI): domain Eukaryota; kingdom Metazoa; phylum Chordata; class Mammalia; order Artiodactyla; family Lipotidae; genus Lipotes; species Lipotes vexillifer. The sequence goes on from NW_006771578.1 coordinate 2,982,440, forward strand.
AACAGGAATGCATAACTGGAGCCAGAGGAACTTACTTTTAGGGTCTAGGTTGACAAGGACAAGAGGCATGGTGGCCTTAACCATTGTGCAAGTCCCCAGCAGATTAGGCTGAGGTTCCAGTGGGGACAAGGGCCTGTGCCCCGGGCAGGAGTCTGCTGGTTTTGCTTAGAGAGCCACACACAACTTTGCTAAGTCCTGCTGTTCTGGAAAGCTCACTTGATGGGCCTGGCAGTGATAGACTGGAGGTGTGGCTGGAGGCTGTCTGCCCTGGCAAGATGTGACCAGGCCCTTAAAAGTACCTTGCCAGTGTTTTTCCTACTTTATCATCCCAAAGAGAGACTCAGTTGGACTGACAAATGCAGGGACATTGTAACCTGTTAAGAAATTTTTAGGTTTCTATGGAATTTATAACCCCTCAAGTTGGCCTATTACTAAAGGTAAATTATGTTCATAGCTATTTGTACAAAAGTGATTTCAGGCCAATTATACCAGGATTTTATGTGGTATATTGGAAGAAGCAATTTTTACACAGAAAAAAACCATAGCAAGGGAATTCCCTGGCAGTCCAATGGTTAGGATTCAGCTCTTTCACTGCCGGGGCCCAGGTTCCATCCCTGGTCGGGACCTGAGATCCTACAAGGCACGCGGCACAGCCATAAAAAACACAAAAAACCCATCACATACTACTAGGGACTAATTGAACTGGCTGAGCCTGACCCATCTTTGTCATACAGTATTATATCACTTGGTATATAGACCAGCTTTACTGTATAACTTAGCTTTTACTGAATGAATCAGCAAAAGATGTTTTAATAAGTTTGAAAAATTCTCTTTCAAAATAAATTTGAAAGATAAGATCACAAGGAGGAAAATCATGACTATGATAAAGATAAGATGTAATATAGAATTTCTTCATTTAAGGCATTAGGAAAAGTATTATTTGTTCATGGATTCAACAAATGAGTATTGATCCCCTGTGTGGGGCTAGGTGTAGTGCTAGGCCCTGGAGACACACTGTGAGCACATCAGATGAGTTTCTGCCTGTGATGCTAACAGTGTAGCACAGACAATGGGGTTTCAACAATCACACAAATATATGTGATTATAAACTGGCACATGATATGATGGGAAGTTACAAGGTTCCATAAAAATGGATAGTGGGGAACCTGACCTAGTTTCTGGGATTCGAAGTTTTCCCAGAGGAAGCTGAGCCAAAATTTGGAAGGGGAGTAGGATTAACTAGGAGGAGGTGTGGTAGAAAGTTTTCCCGGTAAAGATGGTATGTCAAGCTCTGAAGCTGGAAGGTGCTTCTGGGGACCATCATTTCCTGACAACACTAGCCTGTCCCTCTGTCATGACCTTGCGTAGGTGTGTTGGGACTCTTCTGTCTGTTTCCTTGTGAGATGGCAAGGTCTGACAGGGATCTTTGTGTTTCATCTTTGTGTCCCAGAATCGTCTTGCATTTCTGGCTACACAAAGATGAATACAAACTTCATCTGATGAATACAAACTTCATCTGATGAATACATAATTCCAGCTCAAGATTATGCCTTTTAAAGGCAGATGTTAGGTAGGGTCATTTCATTTCTTTTCTTTTCTTTTAAATCTACAGCTCTATGTTCTCTTTTTTTAATATAAATAAATAAATGTTTATTTATTTATATATGGCTGCATTGGGTCTTCGTTGCTGCGCCTGGGCTTTCTCTAGTTGTGGCGAGCGGGGGCTTCTCTTGTTGCAGAGCACGGGCTCTAGGTGTGCGGGCTTCAGTAGTTGTGGCATGCGGGCTTCAGTAGTTGTGGCTCGCGGGCTCTAGAGCGCAGGCTCAGTAGTTGTGGTGCACGGGCTTAGTTGCTCCGCGGCATGTGGGATCTTCCCGGACCAGGGCTCGAGCCCATGTCCCCTGCATTGGCAGGCAGATTCTTTAGTGTTATTGCCTAATATCATAAATGACCCAGCCTAGGACTTCCCTGGTGGCACAGTGGTTAAGAATGCACCTGCCAATGCAGGGGACACGGGTTTGATCGCTGGTCTGGGAAGATCCCACGTGCCGCGGAGCAACTAAACCCGTGCGCCACAACTACTGAGCCTGTGCTCCAGAGCCCGCGAGCCACAACCACTGAAGCCTGCGTGCCACAACTACTGAAGCCCGCACATCTAGAGCCCGTGCTCTGCAACAAGAGAAGCCACTGCAATGAGAAGCCCGTGCACCACGAGGAAGAGTAGCCCCCGCTCGCCACAACTAGGAGAAAGCCCGTGCACAGCAAAGAAGACCCAATGCAGCCAAAAATAAATAAATAAAATATATAAAATAAAAGAAAAAACACTATTTAAGCTAAGAAATAGAGTTTACTTTGAAAGTCTGACAACATATTGGGTGTAAGTTATGACACTGGAAAACATTTTTTTGCATTGTAGTTTTTTTATCTTAAGTCTAACTTAATACCCTCAAAAAACCACTCTACATAGTAAACAATTTCAGTGTAAACATTTTACAGTTGGAGAAAAGGGGAAATACTGGCATTGCTTTCCATTTTCCTCATATATCAAGCTAAGCATTTCATAATCTATTACTCTGGGCTTCAGTCCCTTTTCTTGGTACAGGTGCAAACAGAAGATCCAGCCCATAGGTCTAATATCTGTGACTCATCCTTGCTTAAGTCCTATCAAAAGGTTATTTGAATAGTTAACATCATTTTGGGGCTATCATTTATGTTAAAACTATTTATCTCTAAATGAGCATTCTTTTTTTTCTAACATGGCTATGTTTTTATTGTATAATATACCTTCAAGTCTATAGATATAATTTAGAGCAGTAATAATATATTCTTACTGTCTTTTACTTCAGGCTCCATTAAATGACCCTTGTGCATGTGCCTCTTTTATGGGTTTGAAGTCTTCCACCAATAAATACCACCTTGTACGAGCAATATTGGAGTCAATAGCTTTCAGGTACCAGAACCTGCCTGAAACTCCCCCCTCCCCATACAGTATTGCTATTTCCTTTTATTAATTTCTACTAAACTAAATTTTAAAATTTCTTAATTTTAACTGTTTGTACCTTTAGTTTAATTCATACTGTATATGATATAATCTATTCTTATTACTAATTTTTTTGCATCTTTTTTTTTCACATTTAATAGTACCAGTACCACTTAGGTTTGATATCTGAAAACTGAATGATTTTTAAAATAGCCAATTTATTAAGCATAAAGGATTCAAAATTTGGACTTTCAAAGTCTTTTATTTCCTTATTCATGAAGGAGAATTCTAACTAATAATGCTTCTGTTATACTCAAAGATTGACTCATCAAATTATTCTTTATGTATATCTCTTTTGGTCTTTTTGTTACGGGGCAGGTGTAGCTCATTAAAATTAAGAACGCAGCTGTCATGAATGGAACAAATGGAACATTTGTAATGTTTAAAATAACATTTTCTCTGATTATAAAATCATTATTTTTATACTTGATTTCTGTTAGATGCTATTTATGGTGTGTCATCCATACCTATTAAGTGGATGCTTGCTTTAAATTTTTATTTGCAGGAATGGTAATAGATTAAATTTAGTTCTGAAATAAAAATTATGTTCTTTTGCATCAAAGTGAAAAGCAGAAGGCCCTGAACCTCTTGTTTACTTGACCATCTGTTACTGACATCCAGTTAGCCTAATATATTTCTTTAGTGTTTTCTTTTGCATATTTTATAAATATCATGTAAATAAAACCACAGTTATTATTCTAGATTGGAAAAAAACAGAGAATTATTATGATATGAACTGCCTGTAAATAGTTTCCTTGTTTTTTTAACTAGAAACAAACAGTTATATGAGGTGATGCAGAAAGAGATCCACATTCCTGTAAGAAAAATCCGGTAGGTAAACTTTGTTTCTAATAGATTTAATTAGAAATTAGAAGTTAAGTGGTAGCTGCTGTTGGCATTTTCATGATTATGATTATTCAGGATTTCAAAAAGAACTTATGCTTACCTGCTTTGCAACAAAATTCTTGGTCATAGGAATTTGGAGAGGAAGGGAAGCTAATTTTGGATTTAAGGAGAATATAACCCAATATGGAATCTGAGAGGATCTTAGCACCCATATGTGTATTATAAGAATCTTTAAACTTTAAAAATAAAATCAAAGATCTAAAAAAAAATGTGTGGCTTTTTAGAAAAGAATTAATAATGTATTTATGCTTTTGTTACAGTAATTTATCTCCAATATCTTTCTCCCCACAGAGCAGATGGAGGAGTTTGTAAGAACAGTTTTGTCATGCAGATGACTTCAGACCTGATTAATGAGACGATAGATAGACCCGTCCACGTTGATATGTCCTGCGTAGGTGCAGCTTCTCTAGCTGGCCTTGCTGTTGGTATGTGTGGGTTTTATTAAAACGAGAGCTGTCTTGCAAAACCATTTCTTACAGATAGAATTTCTCCTCCCAAATCACAAAATTATAGATAGAGAGGGTCTGGAAAGCCTTGGTGTCCATTAGACCCCATACACATATGCACATCACTCACAAAATGCTCCCGTGATCTCTTCTGTGGGTGGGCCTGGTTGCACCTCTTCCCTCCTTGGTGCTCTCCTTCAGTCAGAAGAATGAGGCCAGGAAAGCTAATTCTCAACTGCTCTGGTCTTTAGCAAGGGAATGTCTCTGGGTAAACTTTCTGATTAGATAAGCTTGTCTTTGGCATTAGAAACCACTCCACTCTTTCATTTAGTGAACATTTGTTGAGCACCTGCTTCATGACAGTCGCTGCTGGGAATAATAGGGTTTAAATGATATAGTCCCTGCTATGGGAGTCTCCAGTGGGAGCAGTCAAGCAAGTCAACCCATTATTATTCTTGTGTGATAAGCCCAGCGAACAGTCACAGCATCAAGCAATTGGTGTAGGCTTTCCCAGAGGCGACAACGTATAGTTCAATTTTGAAGGGGTTAACAGACAACCAGGTGAGGAGAGAATAGAGGTGAGTGGTCCAGTAGAGAAGGCAGCTCATGCAAAGGTACTGGCCCATTGTGGTGCTGATAGGATGGGAGCAAGAGGGGAGGCTGGAGAGGTACATAGAGGTCCAGTCATGGTCCAATCATATAGAGGAGATTGGACTTGATCTTGAATGCATTGGAGAGCCACTGAACAATTTTAAGCAGAAGGACATGGTTAGATCTATATTTGAACAAATCACTTTGGCAATTAGTGTTTTCACTAATTAGTTGGGAGGAGTAAAGAACAGACATGGGGAGGCCAATTAGAGGGCTCTTCAGGAGCAGGATGATGCTTGGGACACTGGGAGTGTTTTCCTGTGTTCCTATATGGAAGGGAGGAGTGTTTGTACAAAACAGGATATCTTACACTTAAAAGTTTAGGCTGTTATTTAGCAATTAAAGTTATGGATCCAAAAAGCATCAAATCTTGGTAAGTTCACCTTATACTTTATTCTACTAAAAATCTGTTAACTTTGAATAAAATTGAAACAATCACTTTCATTTGTTCATTGATTGGTGTTTGATTAATTCAAGTTGAAGAAAATAACTTCCCCTTAAATAGTCATTCTCGTTTACAAATTTAAGTTACTTTGTATATTTCAACTCTTAAGTACAATATAGCTGATGTTATTTTTAATAATTTCACATGACTAATTGAGCAAACTTAGAACTATAACAAGGAAATTTCTCCAGTACTTAAACAACTCTTGAAAAATGAATAAATTAAGCTTATCATTACAGTAAGCCAAATGCTCATAAGCATTCCAATATTATTTATAAAGTTAATCAAATTGATCTACACTTATCACCTTATAAAGCTAAATATGTCAAATTCTCTTGAACATTTAATACACTTTAAATAACAAACACATGCAAGTTATTCTTACATATAACATAGTGGCTTCATTTTATCTGTATTTAATTTCAAAACTTTTCAATACAAAGATACTTCACTAACTACAGGGAAGAGTTTTACCTTCTCAGAGAATCTGAAATTTCTGGTTGGATTACTTCTCTCTCAGAAACATGAGACATGGGGCTTCCCTGGTGGCGCGGTGGTTGAGAGTCCGCCTGCTGATGCAGCGGACACGGGTTCGTGCCCCGATCCGGGAAGATCCCACATGCTGCGGAGCGGCTGGGCCCGTGAGCCATGGCTGCTGAGCTTGCCCGTCCGGAGCCTGTGCTCCGCAATGGGAGAGGACACAACAGTGAGAGGCCCGCGTACCGCAAAAAAAAAAAAGAAAAGAAAAGAAATATGAGACATGAAGGCTACGCAAATTCTCTGTATTTTCAAAATTCACCCAGAAACAATACACATTTAATAAAGTGACTTTTGAGAGTATGTATGCCATACTCTTGTAAATAATAAGAGTAAATAATAAATTCTGGAAATAAGAATTTTAAGAACATACTTATTTTAATGACTAGATTTATCTAATTGTAGTACACTAATAAAGATTATTTTTAGTCTTTTAATAACTTCCATAAAATAATTAATATCTTTAAATATAGACAGTCTAAAACACTGACTTTGTAAATAGAATGTGGCCTGCTGGAAAATTTTAGAAGAAAGAATTTTATGTGTCAGCTTTATTGGTAAGAGAAAAATGTACCTTCTTCAAGACTTGTCAACTACGTTAATACTTCAGAGTAAGTGAGATGTACCAAGTTTATTAACGAGGGATAGCTATCATTTCAGGCTATGTATGATCGTAGTTATAATATGTTTTCTTTTTGCTTTTTATTATAAATCACATGACCCTCTTTGTAAAGAACAATATATGCCAGAACTACAAGATTATCTTGAACTGGAATTTAAAAGCCTTGTATGAAATGCAATAGTGTGAAAAAGAAACTATTTTTTATATTAATCCCCAACTTTGAATTTTATACATATCCTGAGGAGTTGCCTCTTACCTCAAGATATATGACAAAAATCTTAACTTGGGGGATTCCCTGGCGGTCCAGCGGTTAGGACTCTGTGCTTTCACTGCTGTGGGACCGGGTTCGTTCCCTGGTCGGGTAACTAATATACTGCACAAGTTGCAGAGTGTCGCCAAAAAAAAAGAAAAACCTTAATTTATCATTGTTTTGCTTTGGTTTTTTAAATAAATAAATAAATTTATTTATTTATTTATTGGCTGCATTGGGTCTTCGTTGCTGCACACGGGCTTTCTCTAGTTCTGGTGAGCGGGGGCTACTCTTCGTTGCGGTGTGCGTGCTTCTCATTGTGGTGGCTTCTCTTGTTGTGGAGCGTGGGCTCTAGGCACACGGGCTTCACTGCTTGTGGCATGTGGGCTCAGTAGTTGTGGCTCACAGGCTTAGTTGCTCCACGACATGTGGGATCTTCCTGGACCAGAGCTCGAACCCGTGTCCCCTGCATTGGCAGGCGGACTCTTAACCACTGCACCACCAGGGAAGCCCTATCATTGTTTTTTTTAATTGTATAAAAAGAAAGTATATTATTTCTTTCTTTTTTTTAATTTTTTTAAATTTTTGTGGTACGCGGGCCTCTCACTGTTGTGGCCTTTCCCGTTGCGGAGCACAGGCTCCGGACGCGCAGGTTCAGCGGCCATGGCTCACGGGCGCAGCCGCTCCGCGGCATGTGGGATCTTCCCGGAGCCGGGCACGAACCCGTGTCCCCTGCATTGGTAGGCAGACTCTCAACCACTGCGCCACCAGGGAAGCCCCTCTTTCTTTCTTTCTTTCTTTCTTTCTTTTTTATTTTTTAGATGTTGGGGGTAGGAGTTTATTAATTAATTTATTTATTTTTGCTGTGTTGCGTCTTCGTTTCTGTGCGAGGGCTTTCTCTAGTTGTGGCATGCGGGGGCCACTCATCATCGCGGTGCGCGGGCCTCTCACTGTGGCAGCCTCTCTTGTTGCGGAGCACAGGCTCCAGACGCGCAGGCTCAGTTGTGGCTCACGGGCCTAGTTGCTCCGCCGCGTGTGGGATCCTCCCAGACCAGGGCTCGAACCCGTGTCCCCTGCATTAGCAGGCAGATTCTCAACCACTGCGCCACCAGGGAAGCCCCTACTATTTCTTACTTGGGTTTTTTTTTTTTTCTTAAGAGCTAGTCATGAAATTAAATGATGGCAGAATGTGGTTGCTCTAGAAATGATTTGGCGCTCTTCCACACAGAAATAAAGCTGCTAGTTAGAAACCAAAAGATTTTTAAATCCTGATGTATTTATTCCCAGGGATTCTAACCAAGCTCAAAGCAACAAAATATTTTGACTTGTGTTTTAAAGTAATAACTGTTCACCTGTGCACCAGTTCACATAGGTTTGTGGATAAACTTTATGGACTCATTATTTGCCTTAAAACTTGAGAGTAAATTTTTTCATCTATAGGGTTTTGGACTGACAAGGAGGAACTAAAGAAACTGAGGCAAAGTGAAATAGTTTTCAAGCCACAGAAGAAATGGCAAGAATATGAAAAGAATATGGGAAACTGGGTCAAAGCAGTGAAACGCTCCATGAATTGGTATAACAAGACGTAGCACTAACGGAATGACTGAAACCAGGCATGGCTGGTTGCTGTGATGTGCAGATGAGACAAAGCTCAGGGACAATACGACCATGAATGAGAGAAGACTGGAGCTGAGCTCTGCAACCCGAGAGAAAAAGCACTGCTTTTTTTGAAAACAAAACAAAACTCCTCATTGAAAAAATTCTAAACCTTGGTAAGATTGTAAGGCAACAATACCTCAGAACTTTTAAATCTTCTGTTTTGTAGCAAATTCCAAAGGACGCTAGCCATTTCCAACCATGTTTTGACAGTCACGGGTCCTCCTCCTGTTTGTACTGGGCCAATATGAACATAATTGTTTACTATCTGAGTTAATAGTTCCGGGTCAAGCACTGTTCGTGTTTTGTTCCAAAATGATGTGAAAAGTGTTTCCTTAATTCTTTAAAATGAAGTGGGCTATTTGAAGTCCATACAGCTAAAAAGAAAGAATAACCAAGAAAATGTGGAATTTTGAAACATTAATATTTTCTATTTAAAGCCATAATTGTTCAGTGTTGTATCCAAATATGAGCTCAATATGACTCTTAGATAGGCTCATTTGGTAGTCAGTTCTTTCCCCTATTGGGTTTAAAGACACTGCCTTAATTTTTCCTTGTTTAACCAAAATCTCAGCTTTCTTTATATATTGAAAAACACTGAAAAAAATCATTTTAGTTAATAAAACCAAAAAGGGTATTGATTCATAAGGAATAGGAGAATACTTTCCTTCTCAGATAGCATTTCTTTCAAAAATTTCTGGGTAAAGTATGAAATCTCATTTTTTACAAAATACACGTAGTAAATATAAATCTTGCCTTTCTTTTGTCTTCTCTATCCTTCTTGCTTGTTGAGATGCTGGTGTAAACGTCTTTTGTTTTTATTAAGTGCCTAGTTGACAGAGCTTAATTTGAAGAAAGTGCCCTAATTTATTGCTGACTTAAGAATTGCCTTCATTGGGGTATTTTGCTTGTCCAGGTATCTTTCTTATTTTTGTCCAATCTACTCATCTCTCTGAGATTTGTGCAGTGAGGTAGCTGACAGAGGGGATGGGAGTGCAGTCATGCTAGTGACTGCCCCTCAGCCACTGAGCCAGAGATCCACAGAGAGGAACAGCGAGAGTCCTACATTTTCAAGCTCACTTGATAGAAACAAGGTAGAGTAAGGTAAGAGCTAAGAGTTGTGAGTAGCTTCAGGCCAGATGTAAAATTGTCCTAAGGCAAGTTGGCCACCTTCCAACATGTTCTCATGTTATTTGCCCCTCCCTGTTTTGGGGCTAGGTTCCTTTTAGATTTGCGGCAATAATGTATTTCCCTCTTGGTCAGGCTTTATCATATCACATCAAGTCCTACTGTTATAGAACTCACTGTTAAATAATAATGTAATTAAAGAACTGACTGTTATAGGGAAGTTTGCTGTTACTATCATGTATGTCCATTTCAGAGACAGGTAATAGATATTAACTTGGAAATATTTTTGTTAAGGTGTTTTGTTTACTGTAATAAGTCAGATCCCCTTATGTAGATAACATCTTACTCTTTTCATTCTTTCTGTTATTCACATCCTTTTTTACAAAGCTTAGTGGCCAATTAAAAGCTTTCTTATCAAAGTCATATGAAAGCCACTCTGTTTTACTATTTCTTACAGAGTCTGCTTCTCAGTGGGTATGATGTCCATAGGAAATAATTGTCTTTTTGTATTAGGATGTACTGAATTGTGATATTATTAATACCTAAACATTTGTTATTTCATTCATTTTCCACATTGTTGTTTCTCATCATGAAACCACAAAATAAAGGAGAAATATCTTTTGGATAATGTGGAAAAATAACTTTGAATATCTTTCTACTGGAATTGAGCATCTCCTCAAAAATCAGTGGCTAATTTTTTCTTCCATTAGTTTAGAAGTTAATCTTCTATTTTTAGTATGTCTGGCCTTTTTTTTAGTAACACAGTTTACTAAATCTTTTGGCAGATTTGACCTAAATCAGAAACATGACCACATTTGCTTTTGTGGTTGTAGAAAGCGTTGACTATCAGAATCAATTGAGCAAAAAATTGTCCTTTCAAGTTTATTTTTCATATGTTTGCTAATAATTGAAGTTAAAAAAATTTCTATGCTAATATTTCTCAGCATGTTTTATTTCCTCACTATGGGTCTATCAGATAATTTTAGGAGATCTGTAGCTATCTTATCAAGGAGGAGAATCTTCCTGTACAATCCTTCCTAAAGTGGTATTAGATGCTTTTATACTACAGACTTACTGATTTTTAAATTTTTTTATATCCAACCATGACATGGTTTCTCAACCTCAGCATCATTGACATTTGAGGACAGATAATTCTTTGTTTTGGGGTGCTATGTATTGTAGGATGTTTACCAGATCCCTGACCTTTACCCACTAGCATCCATCTACTTAACGATGGCAAAATGTCTCCAAACATTGCTAACTGTCCCCTGGGAGACAAAGTCACCGCCCCCACCCCCGCCACCCCATTGAGAACCAGTGATGTAGACTGTTGGAAGGAAATTGAAGACCCAGTGAATGTAGAGTGCCTATCGTACTCCTTTTCTCTCTGCTTCATTTTTACCTTAGGAAATAGTTGTTAGCAAAGAGTAGTAGTAGTATCTTAAATAGCGTTTCTGCTTTGCTGGTTAATGAGGTGGGGAAACAATGTCATGCTGTGATTGTCTTCTGCTGTTTTTATCCACCTACCCTCACCCCCATGTCTGCATTCTCTGTGGTCCTAATGAGTGAGTTGATGACTTCAGTATGGGATTAATGTAGTCTCCAGATCATCTTTGATTTGATCTGCCTTTTTGTTTCCTTTTCATCTCTGAACAAAGGAGATGATTACTTTTATCTGCCTCTGCGCGAGCCTCCACCAAACCAGAAGTTCCCTGAAAGCAGAAGACATGTCTGCTCCCACGGAACTTAACTCTGTGCCTTCATATTTGTGGGATGAATTTGTACTTTGTGTTTGTAAGTGCAACTTTTTTTGCATATACGTTTTGTCCTTGATGTTACATGTGTTTCTTGATAGGGAGCAGCTTCTATTTGTTACAGCGAAATGTGTTTTGTTGGATTAAGAAGGACTACTTTTTTATGAGAACTAGAATCCTCATACTGTTTATTTTTAAAGTCTTTGTATGTTTATATATTTGCATATCTATTTGTATAGAGATACACATCCATAAATACACATATTGACTTTCGAAGGTACAACTGAAGCCTTTCTATTCACAGGTTTTGTGTATTTGACTGCAGGTGACTAACAGATTGAATCTTAGGAACGCCAAACACTCTCATGTTAGAGGGAAGAAACTTCAGAAATACCCCCTTTTGCAAGGCACTTATACTGAGGACCAGTCTTTAATTTAAAAAGTAATCTAGCCCAGGAGTTTGGCAGTAATTTTAAAATTCTTTGAGGTGAGACATAGCTGGACCCTGGGGCTCTTCCACTTTAAGTGATTCTAATCATCCCAGAGATAGCCTAGAAGGCTTTAATCTATCTCAGAGGATTCTGAATCCCTTTGGGAAATTTATATCATGTTTCTCAATTAAAATTAAAAGCCCAAAACACACCCTGGATCTATCTGGTCCCAGAGTCCTCAGCTTGCATACTCAAATCCAGGTCATCTGGTTCAAACCAGCCTAAAGGGGTAACTCCAGGGAAGTCAAATAGGCCGTCAAGAATCACATTGTTTTTTAAAGTTTTGTATCCTCATAGCTGTAAGTATTTTGGCACCAGCATCTATTGTGAGTCACTGGTTATTTTGTCACCATATTCCCATGGGACCTTTGCCCCTAGAAGGATGCAGGAATGATCATGGGAATGGGAATGATAGAGGCAGGAACCTGCAGAATCAGATGTTTTGGAAATTCTCTGTTATTCTATTTCCATTGTCTTTCCACCCACTTTACATTACATTTGGTTTATTAAAATAAAATGGATGTGTCTGTATAGTTACCTATGTCGTGTAGAAAATAAATGATAAGGTTTCCAATTTAAATGAGCCATATCTTTACAAGAAACTGCCAAACTGTTTTCCAGAATAGCTGTACCATTTTACATTCCCACCAGAGATGTATGAGTGATCCACATTCTCCACGTTGTCACCAGCATTTGATGTTATCACCATTTTTTACGTTAGTCCACTGTGATAAGTGTCTGGTTTTCTCATTGTGGATTGAATTTGCATTTCCCTAACTAATAATGATGTTGAACATCTTTTCATGTGCTCTTCTGCGATCTGTTTATCCTCTAGTGAAATGTCTGTCCATATCTTTTGTCCATTTGCTAATTGGGTTGTTTGCTAAAGGAGCCATATCCTTAAAGGAATATCCTTTTTAAAAATTAAAAAAAAAACAAACAGTCCAGTGACTTAAGAAGTCATTAAGTAGCATTTTCAAATCCTTCTGGGCAAAATGTATATAGCATTTGAACATGACTTTGTAATGTACTGAGCAGAAGAGCTCTTGTATTTCTTACATACTTATTATGTAGTGTGGTACTAACACTGTATAATAGCAAAAAAGTTTCAAAGACACCTTTACTTAGAATGTTAAGTAAAGTGTACAAATACATGTTTTGTACATAGGTATCATAATCCTAAAAATATTTTTTATTTAAAATAAACTGATTTGTGTAAATATTTCAGAATGATTTTGTGGAAAATTAATTCAAAATTTTCCTGTTTGTGCAAGACAGTTAATATAGATTCCGATTTGTATGCATCAGTAAATTTATAATTTTATTTCTCTCAAGTTTTTTATGAATTTCATAGTTTTATTAAATGGTCATTGAGAACATCATAAATCATTGTTAAAATCTATAGATAAAATCAAGGATGCAGAATAAAAGGAATCTTTTTCATGTGTATGGGAATTTTCCCGTTACCTTTTTGTGTACTTTAACTTTTGGATTTATTTTTAAATTTTACCTGGAAATTCTTATTTAATACCATTTCCTGTTTTGGTTTCTGCACATTAAGAAATTCACAGAGAAATAAGCATATGTTAACTTCGGTTGTGACTCAAGATAAATTTGGGCTTGTGTTTCCCTTTTAACTGGAAGAAGAAAAAAATGAGGCTTAATATGGTTAGAGAAGAAAGGTTTTCTGTAACCCTGCCTCTTTAGATCCTATTTAGGCTTATTCTATATTCTGCATTCTTGCACAGAGGAAATTACTAGAGATGAGAGTTAATTCTATGTACTGGAAAAAAGCTGATACAGTCTATTGTGAAAATATACTGTATATTTAAATGTTTAGAAAAATTTTAAATAACTGGAAGAAACATACTTTCAAATGCTAATGTGACGGAATTAACCTAGCAGCTGTTAAAATCCATTATGAAAATTATCATTAAAATTATTTGGGAAATTATAACGAAACAGTGAGTGATCTGTACATATTGTGTATTAAAGCCATTTTTTTTTAGTGTTTCTTTCTTCGTTGCTTCACATCCGCACACATAAATAGCGACATTCCGATGATGATGGCAGAGGATTCAGTCGGACAATCTGGATTCCATTCCCTGACCGAAGGGGAGCCCATGGTTCATTCTGTAGTAGGGATTTTGAAGGATAATAAACATTCAATTATTTGAAGAAAGAAAGGGGTATGGTTTTGATTTTATTGTTCAAAGTCATATTAGTCTAATGAGGAGGACAGGAAGGGGCAGGTATGTGGAGCTGACTTTTCTGAAAGGTATGTGACTATAAATTGTATTAAATATTATAAAATTATTTTTAGGGAATTCGCTGGCGGGCCAGTGGTTAGGACTCCGTGCTTTCACTGCCAAGGGCCCGGGTTCGATCCCTGGTCGGGGAGCTAAGATCCCACAAGCCGTGCAGCGCGGCCAAAAATATACATATACATATCTGTGTGTATATATGTATATATCTGTATATATACATATATGTGTATATATATGTATATATACGTATATATGTGTGTATATATATATATATATATATATATGTAAAGAATCTGGCTATGTAAAAGAAATTGTAGGAAGAAAATAAATGAGGGTGAGAGGGACTAATAGTGGATTCTTTGCTATTTAGAAGCAACCCACTAGGATGTGGAGACTGTAAGGCAAATACCTTAGATTTACTAAATTACCCTTCCCTCTTCCCCACCACTTGGGCAAGGTTATTAGCCACCAGATCCCAGGGAATTCTCATATTCTTTAACCCAGCCCACAGGGTTGTCCTCTCTCTCCCAGAAGGTCCTGTCTCTGTCAGCATCCCAGTTTCATCACCAAACTCTGTCAAGAACTGAGAAGAGTTCGAAGTTTTTCTGTACTTAGAAGCTAACGGGTTAGCCTCCCACAGCTCCATGGATACTGGCAGCAGACATGAGACTCCTGGGTCAGAGACTAAAGACTTTATTACTCATGACATAGCAAACATCATAATGTTCATATTTGCATTGGTTTCCTTTGCCTCTTAACTCCTGGGTGGATTGTCCGGGTTGATGCTGTGCACACAGTGGGTTTGCAGTACAGCTGAGCAATCTCGAGCTTAGGAAACTTGAGTCTTTTGTAATGGGCTGCAAGTAAGTGTGCCCGATGCTTGCTCCAGAGGAAATAATTTTTATTATATTTGACAGGAAACAAGACTGCCCTGTACTCTGGAGAGAGACACTATCTCTATTTTACAACAGAGGCCTCAGTACCTCTGCTTACCAGACAAGCAGAAACAAGAAAACTGTGTAGAATTGCCTGCCAACAATAAATTCATTATCTTGATTGTGGGAATAGTTTCATGGGTATATACATATGTCAAAATTCATCAAGTTACTCACTTTATGCATAGTTTATTGAGTGTCAGTTTCACCTTAATACAACAGGAGGGAACAAGTCTTGTTACTCAGATGTGTTGTTGGGACCAGTAGCCTCCGTGTCACCAGAGTGCTTTTCAGAAGAGCAGAACTTCAGGCTTCATTCCAGATGTACTGAAACAGAATCTGTGTTTTAATAAGGTCCACCGGTATTTAGGTTTTTTTTTTTAATTGAAATATAGTTGATTTCGAATATTTAGCTTTTTAGCTTTCTATTTGGAAATAATTTTAGACTTAAAGAGAAGTTGTAAAAGTAGTACATAGAGTTCTCCTTTCCCCCAGCTTCTAATTAACATGTCACTTACATAACCATAATATAACTACTCAAAATGGGAAATTCACATTAGTACAGTAGTATAAACTAATCCACAGGCCTTACTTGAATTTTGTCAGTTTTCCAACTCTTCTTTTTCTGGCCCAGAATTCAATCCAGGATCCCACGTTGCATTTAATTTTCATGCCTTCCTACTCTTTCCAATCTGTGATCGTTCCCTAGTCTGTCTTTCTTTCGTGACCTTGACATTTTGTAAGAAGACTGGCAGTTATTCTATAGAATGTCCCTCAGTTTGGGTCGGCCTGATATTTTCTTGTGATTAGGTTAAAGTTCTGAATTTTCGTTAGAATCCTGCAGAAGTGATGTCCGTGGCCTTAGTGCACTCTATCAGGAAGATTGCTAACCTTGATCCTTTGATTAAGGGGGTGCCTGCCAGGTTTTCCCATTGTAAAAGTACTATTTTCCCCTTTGTAGTTAAGTATCTTGTGAGGAAATACTTTTTTTAAAAAAATTTCTGTTGGAGTTTAGTTGCTTTACAACGTTGTGTTAGTTTATGCTGTACAGCAAAGTGAGTCATTTATACATATAAATATATCCACTCTTTTTCAGATTCTGTTCCCGTATAGGTCATTGCAGAGTACTGAATAGAGTTCCCTGTGCTATACAGTAGGTTCTCATTAGTTATCTATTTTATATATAGTGGTGTATATGTATCAGTCCCAATCTTCCAATTCATCCCACACAGGAGATACTTTTAGACCATGTAAATATCCTGTTTCCCATCACACTTTCACTCACTAGTTTTTAGTATCCCCGGATGCTTCCTGTCTGCAATAATCATTTCTGTAATATTTGCCTAATAATGGTGATTTCCTATTTCCATTATGTCTTTACATTTATTCATGGAATTCTACTGTAAGGAAGAGTTGTTGCCTGTCCTCCATTTATTATCCAATTATTTATATCAGTATTGGTCATCTCTTGCTCCACTTCACATCCTCTTAGCCCACTTTTTGATCCCAGTTGTAGCAACCAGCTGCCCAGGTGTAACCTGACAGCATCTTACTTTACCATATCTCTGGTTTTATGAGCTGGAATTTCTCTGCCTCCCAGCTTGGAATACTCATTTGAACTCATTCTGTCATTTTTCACCCATGGTCAAGCCTGGAATGCTAGAGAGTTGACACCATATGGGTAATGTTTAAACAATGGGGACAGGAGCCAGTGTGTAAATATGCTCCTCTGTGTTAGTTAGCAGATGTAATAGTTTGCGTCTGCTAATCCCAACCTCGCACTCCATCCCTCCCCCATCCCCCTTCCCCTTGGCAAAAGCAAGTCTGCTCTCTGTGTCTGTGAATCTGTTTCTGTTTCGTAGATGAGTTCATTTGTGTCATATTTTAGATTCCACATATAATTGATGTCATATGATATTTGTCTTTCTCTCTGACTTCCTTCACTTAGTACGATAATCTCTAGGTCCATCCATGTTGCTCCAAATGGCATTATTTCGTTCTTTTTTATGGCTGAGTGATATTCCATTGTATATATGTACCACATCTTCTTTATCCATTCTTCTGTCAATGGACATTTAGGTTGTTTCCATGTCTTGGCTATTGTAAATAAGTGCTGCTACGAACATAGGGGTGCATGTATCATCTTGAATTATAGTTTTGTCTGGATATATGCCCAAGAGTGGGACTGCTAGATCATATTATCATTATTTCTTATACCTCACATATAATTTATATTTTTAGGATAAATAAGATATTTATCTTAAAATAATTTTAGGTTTGATATTAAGAAAAGTTTACTTCTATTAATGGTGGCTGTGTAATCTTTCCACTGCCTGAACAAAGTCATTCCAGAAATGAACTGAGGAGAAAGCTGTGTCCCTCACTGAGGAAATTCCAAGGCTTTGATTCCACTCTGCAGTTTAATGTGACTAAACTGCACATAATACGACTGTCTCTGGAAGACAAGGCCTTGCTGTAACACATTTTTCACTTAAGTGTTATTTCTTTTGTCTGTCACTGGATGGATTGGGTGTGAAATCAGGATGCTTTTAAAAAAGTCATCTGCAGGATTTCCCTGGTGGTGCAGTGGTTAAGAATTCGCCTGCCAATGCAGGGGACACGGGTT
This sequence comes from Lipotes vexillifer, assembly GCF_000442215.2. Classification (NCBI taxonomy): domain Eukaryota; kingdom Metazoa; phylum Chordata; class Mammalia; order Artiodactyla; family Lipotidae; genus Lipotes; species Lipotes vexillifer. The sequence continues at coordinate 3,000,194 of NW_006771578.1, forward strand.
CGAGCCCTGGTCCGGGGAGACCCCACATGCCGTGGAGCAGCTAAGCCCGTGCGCCACAACCAATGAGCCCGCGTGTCACAACTACTGAAGCCTGCATGCCTAGACCCCGTGCTCCACAACAAGAGAAGCCACTGCAATGAGAAGCCCGCGCACCACAGCGAGGAGTAGCCCCTGCTCCTCACAACTAGAGAAAGCCCGCGCGCGGCAACGAAGACCCAATGCAGCCAAAAATAAATAAATAAAATAAATAAATAATAAATTTAGTTTTAAAAAAAGTCATCTGCAACTACAAAAGTCTAGACAACTATGCGTTTTTGGGAATGGTAAAAAGGTGTCGCTAAGGTCCTTGTCACTCAGACTGTGGTGTTTGGTGAAGCAGCAGCACCAGCTGGGAGTTCATTGGAAATGCAGGCTCTACCCCACTCTGAGGTGGGGTACCTCAGACCTGCTGATCTAGAGTCTGAATTTTAATAAGATCTCTAAGTGATTCCTGGGTACAGTAAAGTTTGAGAGACATCGGTCCTGGAGCACTATAGCTACGCCTCTAGAAAGCAGCATCCAGCCTCAGGAGAGGGGCAGCACAGGGAAATTTCTCAGGTTTAACTCTAGCAGATCTGTCTCTTTCATGGCCGTCTGTTTGTTGCCCCGCATATACAAGTAGAGACTTTATTTATGCTCGTCTCCTCTTTCCAACGTGCTAGGCTGTGGCACTCTCATCCATTCAATAAAAACTCACTGAGCTTCCCTCAAGCACCGAGGATAATGTAGTGAGTAGAATGGCATAGATCCGAATCGCAGGGAGCTTACAGTCTAACAGGATACAGGTACTAAATGAGTAATCAGAAGTTTGATGAACGTTAGAAGGACAAACAATTTTATGGGCCAAGAGCTGGAGATGGGGAGTCAGAGGAAGCTTTTCTGCAGAGAGTGTTGTTTCAGCTTAGATGAGAAGGCATGTGTAGACGAGGTGTGGATGAACTGGGGGATTGTTCGAAGCACAAGGAACACCCATGAACAAAGCTCTTTGGACATTTATGTGTGTATTTCCAATGCCTAGCACTGTTGGTGGCATACAATAAGTGCTTAGTAAGTGTTTGCCAAATCAGTAAGTGTTCTGTCGTGTTTCAAACATCTACTCTCTTGACTTGGAGATAGTGGAAGCTTTATTTTCCTTTTCAAAGGAAATCAGATCTTTTAATGGGGAAATGAGAAGGAAGAGAGAAAGCTGACTGTTGTGCAAATTGCTAAATTGGAACTGTGAGTGGGAATGAAAAATTGATTTACATGAATTTTCCTCCCTGAAGTAACTTGACAATTTATTCTGTTCTGGGGAATTTTCAGTTTTTGGCTTGAAAACCAAGCTGTTCCTTATTCTGAATTTCTTGGCCTGCCGTGAAACTAGCATTTTGTGTCTTTAACAGCATACCCTGGTTAGGTCATGGAAATTCACAGCTAGATCAAACCAGTATATGGAAAATTTGAAACTTGCACTGCCCATTTTACTTCAAGGGGTTGGAAGGTGTTATGAAACATTGACTTTTAAATCATTCTTTTCAAAAGCACTATTATCAAATGATCATAATAATCACCATTATTTATTGAACACTTACTATATGTATTACATAGCAAAATCCTCATATTAACTCTACGAGTCATATGAAAATTGCCAAATATTAACAATTTCATGTGGTTTAACTTAATATTTTCTTCCGACTCTCACCTTAAAAATTTACAAAGAGGTTAGAGAATCCCTGATTGCCATAGCCTTACTCCAAAATTTAGCACTGAGTTGTCTTCATAGATAAAGAGATTCCGAGGTACAGTTCCTTAATAACATCCACTGCTTCTCCCTCCCCCATTAGCCCAAGCACAGCCCTGCATCTACTACTTGGACAGTTTACACTTTGACCTGAGGTGATTAACAATCCATCTCTCCTGATAGACTGAGCTCCTTGAGGATGGAGGTTTCGTCTGTTTTCCTCATTTTTGTATCTTTGTGCTTACGATGTTTGAAAAGTATTTAAGTTGAAACCACAAAATTTCTGTGGAAACTAAATAAATCTTATTGATGTTATTGCAAAATGCAAGCTAACGACTCCATTGGGGCTTTTGCATTTTAGAATGAGTCCAAGGAGACTGCATTCAGCATTCTTGACCACCTAGGACTTTATCTACGTACAATTATGCAGAAATTATCTCTCCACTCCACCCCAGAGAAAGGTCCAAAGGTGCTTTCTCACCTCCCCCAGTTCCTTTAGGTATTTATTTAAATGGCGCCTTTCCTGCTGCCTTCACTGAGCCCTCTATTTAAGTCAAGCCATCCCTCAAACACCTTCTCTGCTACATATTTTCCCCAAAGCATGTCCCAGCATGTAACATAGCTTATATTTTGCTTATTTGTTTTGCATATTGTCCTTCCCACCCCACTAAAATGTAAGCTCACACATGGTTTTCAGATAGGCACAAAATGTATTAATACTGAACTAAATGGACAGGTATTTGGGGGGTGGGAGCTGCGATTTTCTCTTCAGCTTCCACGTGACATGGCGACCTGGCCTGGTTTGGATCTTACTTGCCTGTGTACTGAAGAAGCCACATGCCCAGCGGCCTCTAACCCCTGTCTGAATAATTTACCGCATACCCGTCCCCACACGTGGCCTCAATCACTCGTCCCCATGTCCCTCCATGCTGCTGCCCCGGAGGTGACCCATCAAGTGACTAGGGACGGAGTTGTGCTTGGGAACTAGGGATGACCTAGTTCCTCCTTTTCTAAGAGAGATGGGGGTTTTCCTGCTTGGGGCCGGGGGGATGGGGGTGGATGGAAAAGTCAAGATTCCCACCCAAGCCGGGGGAAGGGGCGGGGAAGGGTGTGTCTATAAATTTTAGGCCTCAGGCCTGTAGCCTGCCCCGGAGGCGGCTGGGGAGCCGCGTGGGCGAGATCCCTGCGGGGTACCCACTGAGAACCTCCAGTGGACAACCCAGGGACCCGGCACAGTGCCTGACGCCCCGCTGCTACACCTCGCGGCCCCCTCCTCTCTTTGGGAAGCCTCGGGGCGGGGTTTGTTTACTCCTCGCACGCACCGCAGGCCTGGCCAATCCGTGGGGAGAGGTGCCGTACGACATTCATCCCGAGGGCCAATCGGCGCTCACCGTGCTACTCCGCCGCCAAAGCTCGCGCGGGGGAAGCGGGGCAGTGGCTTGGCCGGGCGAGGGCGGACGAAGCTGCCAGCGGTCTCTGCTGCAGCCGCCGCCGCCGCTGCTTGGTACGCGGGCGCGCCCTGACCCTTCCTCTTTGGGCAGGCTCAGGGGCGCGCGCGCGGTCGGCGTCCCGGGGCCTCGAACTCCAGGGCCTCGACTGGGCAGGCCGCGGATCGCCCAGCCTGCCCGGCGTGTGAGTCGGCCGGGACCCGGCCGCCGCCGCCAGCCGCGGGCGCCACTGGAGCGGCAGCGCCCGAAGACGTGCCCCAGGCTCGAAGAACAGCCCTGCGTGGTCGCCTCGTTTTCTGCAGCCAAGCGGCGGTAAGGTTCAGGGTGCGGGCGCGGGCTCCGTGCCGAGGGCCTCTGGACCCGACCCGGCGTGTTCCTGGGCAGGTTCCCCTCCCTGCGCCTCCGGGTCCTCGTGTCACCCCGAGTCCCATCTGTTTATTCCCACGCATTCTTCCAGGCCTGGCCGAGTAACCCTTGAGTGTCTGGGGGAAGAGAGTCGGAAACCGGAGACCGCCCCTCCCCCCCGGTCCCCCCCAGCCGCACACAGACACACAGAGCAAATTGGGGGAGTCACCGTCCCTGAGTCACGCCTCATGGAAGAGAGGAAGGGCTGCTTTCTACTTTCTCGGTATTTTCAGGGGAGAAGCATGGCTTCTAAGTCTGGTTTTCCATCTCTACCAGGTGTATTTCAAGAGTTCCAAAGCCTCGTGCGCTTGGAAGAGCCTCGTAGCCTCTATAAGGGAACTTTTCTCTCAAGTAGAGGGTCACTTTTGGGGCCCAGACTCCTTTGAGAAATTCCGGAGAGCCAAGGTCTCTCTCCACAGAAAAGGGTAAAGGTTTTTATAGGCTCTTGCAGGGAGACAGTGCAACTAAGGGGATGAGTGCTCAGTCTCTGGTACCAGTCTCTGTTACCTGGCGTTGTGTGGTCTCCGTTTCTTCATCTGTAAAATAGTATCCACCTATTGAGGGTGTTGCCAGGAGGAAATGGACTAATCGGTGTCACGATTTGGAACAAAGCTCACCTCCTATTAATTGCCCTGCCCTGCTTGAGTTAGGCATTTAATTGACCCCCGTGAATGATGGTTTAGAAAAGTTCCCCGTATTGTTTCTCTTTTTCCGTTGAAACAGTTAACAGGCTCATCCCTTTCCGTATTCACTGCTGAAGCTCCCTATGAGCCTTTGAATACTTTTCCTCATTCTGGCTCTGAGCGCTCAGACACCCTGTCCCACTTCTTTGCTCTCTTTTTAGTAAGTCAGTAGCTCATTCCCTTCCTTCCCCTTTCTCCCCCAAATCTTAGTGTTGTGTTTTTTCATTTGATTTCTATAGCCTAATTTTTTTCTGGGCCACTTTTCTCTTAATGGCTTGAAATCACCTTCACCTAATAGGTATAGTTGAGGTTATTCATCTGTCCTCTGTACGGTGTAATCATGACCCTACCTCTGTACAAAATTATACAGAAAATAATTTAGTTGATCTGATATTGCATGTTGCTTTTCCATTTCATTGGTTGGCCTATAATTTAGCTAAAGCTTTATCACTATCCTGTTACTGTAATAAATCTTTAATGGCAGTGTCCATTCTCAAGTAGCACCTGGAGAAAAATCAAATTGCCTAGACCCCGGATTCTGTCACACTTCTGTGCTGGCTCTTGATGCATTTGTTATTTATTAGAACATCTTGTGCCTGGAACTAGAGTCTAGTCTCATGGCAGACATGGTGTCTGTAGCCCTGTTCTGGCAGTACAGTTGCAGTTTCAGCAATGTGGTGCTTATATTTAATAAGGGCCCAAGACTTATTAAACTCTTATTTTTGAGTTCTCTTTATGTCTAGTTGTTTAATTAAGAGGGAAAACAGAATTTTCAAGTGTTTAATACTTCACGTTACCGTTTTGTGATCATGTACTTTTCCCCCCAACTCTTGGAAATGTGTCATCCAACTGGCACCTTCAGGTTTTTCCCTTGCACCCAAAATTCTTAACTGTGAGCTACGTCCCCTCAATAAAACTTGAAATTGGGTGCACAGATATGTTTATCCTTAATATGGAAAGCATTTGTGGATGGAAATTATACATTAAAACACAACCTGAAGGATTCAAAGATTGCTTTTTGTAATTGAAATGTGAATATACATTTGCTTTTTTTTTTTTTTTTTAGCATTGTGGAAAGACTGGCTGTCTTTTCTTGCTATTGATATTTTATGTTTTATGCTTATAATGCATGAGTCGTATATGTACATTGCGCTTCACCATTTTTATTTATTTATTTTTTTAACATCTTTATTGGAGTATAATTGCTTTACAATGGTGTGTTAGTTTCTGCTTTGTAACAAAGTGAATCAGTTATACATATATCAGTTCCCATGTCTCTTCCCTCTTGCGTCTCCCTCCCTCCCACCCCTCTAGGTGGTCACAAAGAGCTGATCTCCCTGTGCTATGTGGCTGCTTGCCACTAGCCACCTATTTTACGTTTGGTAGTGTATATATGTCCATGCCACTCTCTCACTTTCTCACAGCTTACCTTTCCCTCTCCCCATATCCTCAAGTCCATTCTCTAGTAGGTCTGTGTCTTTATTCCTGTCTTGCCCCTAGGTTCTTCATGACCTTTTTTTTTTCTTAGATTCCATATATATGTGTTAGCATACAGGTATTTCTTTTTCTCTTTCTGACCTAACTTCACTCCGTATGACAGACTGTAGGTCCATCCACCTCACTACAATTAACTCAATTTTGTTTCTTTTTGTGGCTGAGTAATATTCCATTGTATATATGTGCCACATCATCTTTATCCATTCATCTGATGATGGACATTTAGGTTGCTTCCATGTCCTGGCTATTGTAAATAGAGCTGCAATGAACATTTTGGTACGTGACTCTTTTTGAATTATGGTTTTCTCCGGGTATATGCCCAGTAGTGGGATTGCTGGGTTGTATGGTAGTTCTATTTTTAGTTTTATAAGGAACCTCCATACTGTTCTCCATAGTGGCTGTATCAATTTACATTCCCACCAACAGTGCAAGAGTGTTCCCTTTTCTCCACACCCTCTCCAGCATTTATTGTTTCTACATTTTTTGACGATGGCCATTCTGACTGGTGGGGGATATCTCACTATAGTTTTGATTTGCATTTCTCTAATGATTAATGATGTTGAGCATTCTTCCATGTGTTTGTTGGCAATCTATATCTTCTTTGGAGAAATGTCTATTTAGGTCTTCTGCCCATTTTTGGCTTGGGTTGTTCGTTTTTTTGTTATTGGGCTGCATGAGCTGCTTGTAAATTTTGGAGATTAATCCTATGTCAGTTGCTTCATTTGCAAATATTTTCTCCCATTCTGAGGGTTGTCTTTTGGTCTTGTTTATGGTTTCCTTTACTGCGCAAAAGCTTTTAAGTTTCATTAGGTCCCATTTGTTTATTTTTGGCTTTATTTCCATTTCTCTAGGAGGTGGGTCAAAAAGGATCTTGCTGTGATTTATGTCATAGAGTGTTCTGCCTATGTTTTCCTCTAAGAGTTTGATAGTGTCTGGCCTTACATTTAGGTCTTTAATCCATTTTGAGTTTATTTTTGTGTATGGTGTTAGGGAGTGTTCTAATTTCATACTTTTACATGTACCCGTCCAGTTTTCCCAGCACCGCTTATTGAAGAGGCTGTCTTTTCTCCACTGTATATTCTTGCCCCCTTTATCAAAGGTAAGGTGACCATATGTGCGTGGGTTTATCTCTGTGCTTTCTATCCTGTTCCACTGATCTATGTAGCCTGCCCTGGAGGTGGCTGGGGAGCCGCGTTGGTGAGATCCCAACTTTTTTGTGCCAGTACCATACTGTCTCGATTACTGTAGCTTTGTAGTGTAGTCTGAAGTCAGGGAGTCTGATTCCTCCAACTCCATTTTTCGTTCTCAAGATTGCTTTGGCTATTCGGGGTCTTTTGTGTTTCCATATAAATTGTGAAATTTTTTGTTCTAGTTCTGTGAAAAATACCAGTGGTAGTTTGATAGGGATTGCATTGAATCTGTAGATTGCTTTGGGTAGTAGAGTCATTTTCACAATGTTGATTCTTCCAATCCAAGAACATGGTGTATCTCTCCATCTATTTGTATCATCTTTAATTTCTTTCATCAGTGTCTTATAATTTTCTGCATACAGGTCTTTTGTCTCCTTAGGTAGGTTTATTCCTAGATATTTTATTCTTTTTGTTGCATTGGTAAATGGGAGTGTTTTCTTAATTTCACTTTCAGATTTTTCATCATTAGTGTATAGGAATGCCAGAGATTTCTGTGCATTAATTTTGTATCCTGCTACTTTACCAGATTCATTGATTAGCTCTAGTAGTTTTCTGGTAGCATCTTTAGGATTCTCTATGTATAGTATCATGTCATCTGCAAACAGTGACAGGTTTACTTCTTTTCCACTTTGGATTCCTGTTATTTTTTTTTCTTCTCTGATTGCTGTGGCTAAAACTTCCAAAACTATGTTTAATAATAGTGGTGAGAGTGGACAACCTGTCTTGTTCCTGATCTTAGTGGAAATGGTTTCAGTTTTTCACCACTGAGGACGATGTTGGCTGTGGGTTTGTCATATATGGCCTTTATTATGTTGAGGAAAGTTCCCTCTATGCCTACTTGCTGCAGGGTTTTTATCATAAATGGGTGTTGAATTTTGTTGAAAGCTTTCTCTGCATCGATTGAGATGATCATATGGTTTTTCTCCTTCGATGTGTTAATATGGACTTCACCATTTTTAAAGGCTATTTAGGTATATGAAAGTTCGTAGAATGTGGTGAGGAAACAGACTAAGCCAAAATTAAATTCATGGCAAAAATAGTGAAGTAGAACCTAGTATTCTGGCTTCTAGTCCATTGTTTCTTAGTTTGTCAACCTTAACAATTAATTGGGACTAAAAGATAAGAAGGGAGAGTTTAAGATGAAGTCTTAAAGGCAGAGGGGGAAACTTTCTAATTTGGGCATTAAATATTAGATATTGAGTAGTATATTAGCACCTCATTTTTTAATATTTAAACTTAGGTATGTTTCTTTTAAAGATGAAATAGTAAGCCATTATTACTTACAGTCAGAGCTTACTTATGGTCAGTTCACATTGTCGCTTGGCAAACTTGATTTCACTTTTTTTCTGAACCTGTCATCATATTTTAAGCTCTTATTGTAAGATGTATCTTAATGTGTCTTAGAGGAAACTAGAAAGCATGAAGATCAGTGCTTTTTAGATCATAAAGTTTTAAGCTGTAATCAGTTTTAAAGATTATTAAATATATTTGCCTCTTCATACTTGAGTCTTTTCCGTTTTAATCTGGGATAAATGATTCTAAGGATGGGGCATGAATACATTAAAAGTAGATTTGTGAACCCTTGGAAATTTTATGTGCATTTGTATATTTTTCTGGAGAGAAGATTCATAGTTTCTGAGGCAAAGATATTTGGACAACTCTAATTTTTATAAAATTATTTCTTTTACTGAACTAGAAGTTATATCTTCACTGGTTTTAGTTCTGTCCCCTCTGTAGTGGGTTTTCAAATATTTGAAGATACTTCCTATACTCTCCTGATTCGTTTCTTTTCTAGACAAAATATTCTCAGTCTTTAACCTCCTCTAATGATTTTGTTGTTTTGATTTGCACCTCCTCAAATTACTTATGGCTCATTTGTGAGTTTGTGTCAGTTCATCCATATTCTTCTTAAAAGTGTAGTACCCATAATTAGATATTAACCAGTAGAGAAGACCATAAGTTACCTCTCTAATTTAAGATTAAGGGTTGACTTGCTTCTTTGGCAGTCACGTGGCACTGTTAATTTACAATAATGTCCTGTCAAGAAGGCGAACTCTGGGGCTAGCCTGCCTGAGTTTAAATCCTGGTTCTACAGTTTATCAGCTGGGTGACCTTGAGTAAATTATGTAAACATTTTGGGGCCTCAGTTTTCTCATCTGTAAAATGGGGTTTATCATAGTCCCTATCTGATAGGGTTCTTCTAAGGAATAAATGAATGCATATATGTAAAGCATTTAGAATAGTCCCTGGCATTTAAGTGCTATGTGCATTACCCATTATTGATTTTGTAGTCAACTAACATTCTTGAGTTGTTTTGTTTCATGCCCTCCCAGTTCTTTAATAGAATATTTTTTGGTAGGACTTCATATTTATCCCGATTAAATTTTATCTTGTCAGATTGGTTCCAGTATGTTGACTCTAAAAAAAAGAAAAAGTCTTGATTTAGTCATTCAATAAAAAAGCTTATTTGTTTATCCATAGATTTGATAAACTATAATTTGGATAATGCTGACATAGCCTTCATACAAATATTATTAAAATGTTGACTAGGTGGGCCTAGGAGCAGAGCTCTTACCCTGCTAGAGACCTCATAATGTTGATTTTTAAAAACCTGTTAATTCTTTGATTCAAGTTGTTCAGCTAATTAGAAATCCAGCTAATTTATCATTACCTACCTCAAATAGTTCTCGGTTTTCACAAGGAAAATATAAGGAACTGTAACAGTTGCCTTCCTAAAGCCCAGGTAACTTTATATACTTCATTTAAAAAAATCCTGTCTGTTTAATAACTGTCAAGAAAAAAGAGCATTCATCTGTCATTACTCATCCTTAATGAAACTATACTGATTTCCAGGAGCATAGGTTGGTTATTGCTTTTTCTGTGTTCATAGACTTCTCTCAGTAATGACTCTAAAATCTTGTCTAGAGTTACATTTAACTTCAGTGATCAATAGTTGGCAGGATCCCCGTTCCCCAGCAGCTGCATAGACATTTCGTCGGGAGTGATATACCCTGTTGAAGATTTCCTTAGAGCAGTTAGGAACTCTCTTTAGAATCTTCTCATCTATATTGAGCTTTGGTTTCCATTAATTCATTGATTAAATTTATTAAATGCCCATTTTGTGCAAGATACCAATGCTCGTTTAACCCCATCCAATCTGAAGAGAACTTTTCTTGATAGAGATACCTGAAACAAAAAGGTAATCCATGTCCATTTCTCGCCATTCCTACTGTTGTTACCATAGTCTGAGCCTCCATTCCTTTTCTCTACAATAATAGCTTCCTTTTGAACTTCCTTCTTTGATCTTTTTCTGTCTCCAATCCTTAAGCATTGCAGCCAGAATCATCTTTTTTGTTTTGTTTTGTTTTTCTGCTGGACTGCTCAGCATGCAGGATCTTCGTCCCCAGACCCGTGCCTTCTGCAGTGGAAAAGTGGAGTCTTAACCACTGGACCACTTGAGAAGTCCTTCATGTTTTTTCTTTAAATTAATTAATTAGCTTTTGGCTGCGTGGGTGTTTGTTGCCGCGCGTGGCCTTTCTCTAGTTGTGGCGAGTGGGGGTCGCTTTTCGTTGCAGTGCGTGGGCTTCTCATTGCGGTGGCTCCTCTTGTTGTGGAGCACGGGCTCTAGGCACGCAGGCTTCAGTTGTTGTGGCATGTGGGCTCAGTAGTTGTGGCTCGCAGGCTCTAGAGCACAGGCTCAGTAGTTGTGGCGCACGGGCTTAGTTGCTCCGCATGCGGGATCTTCCCGGACCAGGGCTCGAACCCGAGTCCCCTGGATCGGCAGGCAGATTCTTGACCACTGCGCCACCAGGGAAGTCCCTGTTTTTAAAATGCATGTATTTCTTTAAAGTCTTTTCTTCCCCACTGGAAAAATGTTTAATGATCTAATTAGATTTTAATTTTTGACTACTTTCCAACTCCCTTATTCTGTTTTCTGTTTACCAGCCTTTTAAATTCAAGCCTCCCCTGCCCTCTTTATTTTTTACCTTATTTATTCTTAGAGATGATATGAACCATCAGCCAGATAGTAGGCGTGGAGCAATGGTGATTCCTCACCAGCTGGTCTGTGTGTGAGTCACTCAGCTGACAGATATGGAGTGCTTACTATGTTACAGGCACTGTGTGAGCCACTGAACTGACAGAAGAGCATGACATAGCCTCAGCCCTTGCAGAATTCTAAGTGCAGGGAAAGATAGAATAGGGGAAAGTATTTGGAAAAGAGAAATCTTTCTTTTTTTTTTTCTTTAATACTCAAAAGCATAATAAGTTTATGTAACAGATTCCGTTTTACTTTGAAAAGAGCCAAGTATGTTGTTATTAAAGAATGAGTTTGTGGGACCTGCCTGGCGATCCAGTGGTTAAGACTCCGTGCTGAGACTTCCCTGGTGGCACAGTGGGTAAGAGTCCGCCTGCCAATTCAGGGGACACGGGTTCGATCCCTGGGCTGGGAAGATCCCACATGCCACTGAGCATCTAAGCCCGTGCGTCACAGCTACTGAAGCCTGCTCTCTAGAGCCAGCAAGCCACAACTCCTGAGCCTGTGTGCCACAACTACTGAAGCCTGCAAACCTAGAGCCCGTGCTCCGCAACAAGAGAAGCCGCCGCGGTGAGAAGCCCGCGCATCACAACGAAGAGTAGCCCCCGCTCGCCACAACTAGAGAAAGCCCATGTGCAGCAAAAAGACCAGCGCAGCCAAAAATAAATAAATAAAAAAAAAAAAAAAAAAAAAGACTCCATGCTTCCACTGCAGGGGGGGTGGTTCGATCCCTGGGAAATAAGATCCCACATGCTGCATGGTGCAGCCAAAAAAAAAAAAAAAAACTGGGGGTGTAATGTACACCATGATAAATATAATGAACACTGCTCTATGTTACGTACGGAAGTTGTTAAGAGAGGAAATCCTAAGAGCTGTCATCACAAGGAGAACAATATTTTTCTGGTTCTTTAGTTTTGTATTTGTATGAGATGATGGATATTCACTAGGCTTATTGTGATAATCCCTTAATGATGTATATAGATAAATCATCATGCTGTCCACCGAAACTTTTGCAATGCTTTTGACAGCTATATCTCAATAAAACTGGAAGAAAAAGAACATATGCAACTAACAAATAGCAGTCAATAAAATGATTTCTAGGCTAAAGAAAGTTTGGAAAAACTGTTAGATAAATGATTCTGCACTAATTGATACATTTTAAGCTACAGAGTCTTTACAAGTAGGAACATTTTGTGAGCATAGTGATTATGTATTTTTTTTTTAAATTTATTTATTTTTGGCTGCATTGGGTCTTTGTTGCTGTGAGTGGGCTTTCTCTAGTGCGGCGAGCGGGGGGCTACTCTTCATTGCGGTGCACATGCTTCTCATTGCAGTGGCTTCTCTTGTTGAGGAGCACAGGCTCTAGGCGCGCGGGCTTCAGTAGTGGTGGCGCACGGGCTCAGTAGTTTTGGTGCACAGGCTTAGTTGCTCCGTGGCATGTGGGATCCTCCCGGACCAGGGCTCGAACCCGTGTCCCCTGCATTGCGGTGCGTGGGCTGCTTATTGCGGTGGCTTCTCTTGTTGTGGAGCACGGGCTCTAGGTGTGCAGACTTAAGTAGTTGTAGCTTGTGGGCTCTAGAGCACAGGCTCAGTAGTTGTGGTGCACGGGCTTAGTTGCTCCGCGGCATGTGGGATCTTCCTGGGCTCGAACCCATGTCCCCTGCATTGGCAGGTGGATTCTTAACCACTGCGCCACCAGGAAAGCCCCGTGATTATGTATTTTTAAGTTGAACACATCAGTGTTCAAAGGTAACAGAATATATTACCCGTGGAGACATTCTAAGAAACATACACTGAAAATCTTTGTGAAAATCGCCATAACTTCTTCCATTGACCTTAAGATTTGAGCAAATACTTGCCAACTTAATTAATAAACTAGTTAATTACAGTGTAAAAGCAGCTAAATATTTCTTATAAATGAGCTCTCTCTGAAAGAACTTAAAATATTCCTTCTTGGGCTTCCCTGGTGGTGCAGTGGTTGAGAGTCCGCCTGCCGACGCAGGGGACACGGGTTCGTGCCCCGGTCCGGGAAGATCCCACATGCCGCGG
>NW_006771578.1:3013341-3022545 GCF_000442215.2 Lipotes vexillifer
AAAAAAAAAAAAAAAAAAAAAAAAAAAAAAAATTCCCTCTTCCCAAGTCAAATTATTTTCTTTTATTGTTATTATATCAGATCCAGCAGTATTCTTGTGATAATCTAGACTATTAGATACTACAGCTCTAAAATCTGTTCCGAGTTATTAATTTCATAGGCTAATTGAAGTTACACTCTGGGGGAAATGTTCAAGACAATTGAATTTCTTCTCTTGATATAAGTGACATAAAATAGGAATAAATTTCAAGAAACTGAAATACTAAGCAAAAGCATGTGAAACTAATGCTAAGGAAAAGACTTTTTAGAAGGGGGTCACTACCTACAAAACCCTTCTTCCCAATAACAGAAAGTAATTTCAAGTGAAATGAGAGAGATCATAGTAAGTAAAGAAAATAAGAGATTCTAATATAAGCAGCTCATTGAAAAAAGTGAAATCCTGTTTACAAGGCTGTTCTTTCATAACCTACAAAATGTAAAAGACCACAGCATGTTTTCTAGGATTAAGTGAGAAAATAAAGATCCAAAATCTGAAAGCTTTGTATTCATTATGAATTTTAATGGCTTACTTTGCAAACACTGACAATGTGATGAGGACCTCATGTAGTCCTGCCCAGCAGTGTGTGAGATAGGTTTAATTTTTTTTCATTTTATAGGTGAGGACATAAATTGTTTTACTGGGATTAGAAAGATAGTGATGGCAGAGCTGGGGCTCAAACATGAATCTATCTGACTGTAGTGCTAGCCACTCCACTATATTGCGTCACTGAAATGTTTAGGCCTTTTCTTCCGTATTTGGCTGTACAGCAGATATTAGCACAATCTTGTAAATCAGCTATACTTCAATTAAAAAAAAAAAGTTGGGCTTCCCTGGTGGTGCAGTGGTTGAGAGTCTGCCTGCCGATGCAGGGGACACGGGTTCGGGCCCCGGTCCGGGGAGATCCCACATGCCGCAGAGCGGCTGGGCCCGTGAGCCATGGCCACTGAGCCTGTGCGTCCGGAGCCTGTGCTCCGCAACGGGAGAGGCCACAACAGTGAGAGGCTCCCCCCCCCCCAAAAAAAAAAAAAAAAAAAAAAAGTCACTGATCACCCAGCAAAATAAATAAATAAATAAATAAAAGTTCTGCAAAAATAATAATAAAATAAAATACTTAGGCCATCAACATTAATGCAAGAACCCAGACATCTTTATAGGGTCTTCTTAGTTGAGTCTTCCCAGTGTAGTTTCTGTTTTTCCTAGAGCATTGTGAATTGATCCAAATATAAGTAAGTGATTTGAAAATTAGCCACCGTTTTTGATTATCATCCTTTATCACTGTTTCTAGGCTAAAGAAAGTTTGGAAAAACTGTTAGATAAATGATTCTGCACTAATTGATACATTTTAAGCTACAGAGTCTTTACAAGTAGGAACATTTTGTGAGCTGTTTACTATCACTGTTTACTATAATTTAAAAATAGACCATTTCTGTATAATGTTGTGATTATCTTCATTTCAGTTAATTGGTTAAATCCTGATTATGACTGTGTGAATCTGTTATACTGACTGGTTTACTGTGAATAGAAACAAGGTCATGCTTAGATTAAAAGACGTTAACCTAACTCCTTTGTAACATAAATTTTTAATTTATCTTAATGCCTATGTTATATGCTACATGTCCTTTTGACTTGTTTAAAAATTAAATACGTATGGGCTAAAATAAAAAAAGTTGGGTATTATGAAATGATGTAAAATCTTAAAGTTGTGACGAAAGAAGAGGAAAAGGCTAAAAGTGTTCTGAAAAGTAAGAAAAATAAAAATATAATAGCAAATAATAGGGGCAGTGTTTGTTGTTCGTCACAGAGCAGGAGCGCATGTATTTCATAGTCAAAAAAAGCAGTGGGTAATGATGCTGTTATCAACAGGGCTGTGGATATGCCTGGTGAATTGAATATGCAACAAGGAATGTGTTTTGTTGTTTTTTTTTTTAACATCTTTATTGGAGTATAATTGCTTTACAATGGTGTGTTAGTTTCTGCTGTGTAACAAAGTGAATCAGCTCTACATATACATATATTCCCATATCTCCTCCCTCTTGCATCTGCCTCCCACCCTCCCTATCCCACCCCTCTAGGTGGTCACAAAGCCCCGAGCTGATCTGGAAAATAAGAATGATAGTACATATCTTTTCACCAAAGTAGAAAATATTGTACAGAAGGATTTTTTTTTTCTCTTCACGTTTAACTCTAGGTATATATCGAAGCATTCTGATCAACCGTAGCATAGAGCTCAGACTGGCTGTTAGGTATTATCTTAGGGTCAAAAGCCTCTGACTTATTTAATACCTCTTCCTGTTTGTGTAAAATTCACTCCAGTACTCACCCTGGAAAGAAACACTTTGACTCAGATTGACCTTGAGTGGAAACAGGGAACTGTGACACTCATTTGACTTAGTAGTTTGTGTAAAACTTTTTCTGACTGTTTTTTATCATCCTAATTATCTCAGGGTAGAGTAATTCTCAGCTCACCATCTAGTTATATTTTAGACTTATTTTTTCATGTTGTGACTACTAGCAACTTTGATGAATTTTTCACATTGAATCTACATCTATCTTAAGTAACCGGTGTGTGTTTGGTAAAATTTTTGTGTCCAGTATTAGAAGCTCTCTCACAGTTTACATTATCTAGTGCTTACTGTGTGAATCTTGTTGTGTCTGATAGTTCCCTTGAAGATATTCCCTGTTAATTAATTAATTTATTTTTGCTGTGTTGGGTCTTCGTTTCTGTGCGAGAGCTTTCTCTAGTTGTGGCAAGCGGGGGCCACTCATCATTGCGGTGTGCGGGCCTCTCACTATCGTGGCCTCTCTTGTTGCAGAGACGCGCAGGCTCAGTAGTTGTGACTCACGGGCCTAGTTGCTCTGCAGCATGTGGGATCCTCCCAGACCAGGGCTCGAGCCCGTGTCCCCTGCATTAGCAGGCAGATTCTCAACCACTGCCCCACCAGGGAAGCCCGATACTCCCTGTTACATCTACTCTTAGTCTTAGCTCTTGGTTATCTTGCACAAATCCCACTTTTTCTCAAGAGGAATATAGGAGATCAGTTGCTGAGGATGGGGAAATAAAATAGACCAGTTGTGCTCTCTGGATTCTTCTGGGCTTAGGGTCTCCTGCTTTCCTTTCTGACTTCTTGTATTAATATTTGGCAGTTACCAATTTAAAAGTTTTTGAAAGAAGAGTCTTCTTCATTTCTTATCTCTCACTATCCAGAGGTAAAACTATGTTTTTAAAAAGTACTTTTTTACCAAAAGATGATAGATATCTAAAATTGGGCAAATTTTCACTAACTAGATAACACATCAGTGTAACTGGCACCCTAGATCCAGAAACAGACAATTAACAGCATCCTACTGACCCTTTCCAGTCACGAACACCTCTTCCCCAAGGGGAACTATCTTGATTTCTAACAGCATGAGTTAGTAAAACTACCTTTAACCATATCTGCTTTTAGTTCTTTTGATGGTTATCACTCTTAGCGGTATAATTATTGCTGTATTTCTTTTTTTAAAACTTTTTTACTTTAAACTAATTTTAGACTTCCAGGAAAGATAACAACTTCCTAATGTTAACCTTTTCATAACCATTGTATAATTATCAGGAGCAAGAAACTAACATCAGGACAATATTATTAACTAAACTACAGACCTTAATTTGAATTTCATCATTTTTTTCTGTAATGACATTTTTCTGTTCCAGGATCCTGTCTAGGCTCCCACATTGCATTTAGTTGTTTCTCCTTAGTATTCTCTATTCTCTAACAGCCTTCAGTTTTTCTTTGTTACATGACCTTGACACTTCTGAAGAGTACCGATCATATATTTTCCAGAATATCCTTTATTTGACTTTGTCCAGTGTTGTCTCATGATTGGAGTATGGTTATGCCTTTTTACTAAAAATACCACAAAAAATTATGTGTCTTTCTTTCACAGAGCTCATCAAGGGGTTCGTCATGTCAATATGTCTTATCCTTGGTGATATTTACCTTGGTTATCCTTGTTTACCTTGGTTAAGTTGATGGATGCCCACTTTCATTTTTTAAATCTTGATCTCTAGTCCTTTTGGAGTTTATTAGTGTGTCTGGTGTGAGATATGGATCTAATTTTATCTTTTTCAGGATGACTCCCCAGCACCATTTATTAAAAAGTTCATCTTTTCAGTTGATACCAAAAAGTATTTGACGAAATTCAACACCCTTTATGATAAAAACACTCAACAAACTAGGAATAGAAGGCCCTACCTCAACATGTAAAAAGGCCCTATCGGAGAAGCCCACAGCTAACATCACACTGAGTTGTGAAAGACTGAAAGCTTTTCTTCAAGTTCAGGAACAAGACAAGGATGTCTGCAGTCACCAGTCTATTTAACATAGTACTGGAAGTCCTAACTGGAGCAATTAGTCAGGAGAAAGAAGGAAGATGTCTATCTGAATTGGAAAGGAAGAAGCAAAATTTTCTCCATTGGCAGACAATATGATCTTTATATGTAGAGAACCCTAAAGATTCTACATACCCAAACCTATTAGAATTAATGAACAAATTCAGCAAAGTTGCAGCATAAAAAAATCAACACAAAAGAATCAGTTGCATTTTTACACACTAACGTAGTGAACAATCCAAAGGGCAAGTTAAGAAAACGGTTCCATTCAGGATAGCATGAAAAAGAAAAAAGAATAAAATACTTTAGGAATAAACTTAATCAAGGAGGCAAAACACTGGTACATGGAAAATTACAAAACATTGCTGAAATTAAAGAAGACACAAATAAATAGACAACCTGTGTTCCTAGACTGGAGGACTTAATATTGCTAAAATGTCAATACCACACAAAGTGATGTACCGATTCAGTGCAATCTTTATCAAAATCCCAATTTCTTTTTTTCAACAGAAACAGAAAAATCCATTCTAAAATTCATATAGAATTTCAAGGGACCTCACATAGCCAAAATAATCCTGAAAGGGAACAAAGCTGGCGGACTCAGACTTCCCAATTTCACTACTTATTACAGAGCTACAGTAATCAAGCAATGTGGTACTAGCATAAAGACAGACATAAAAATCAGTGGAATATAATAGCCCAGAATAAATCCTTGCATATATGGGCAAGTTATTTTTGACAAGGGTGCCAAGACCATTCAATGGGGAAAGGGTGGTCTTTTCAACAAATGATGTTGGGGAAACTGGATATCCATGTTGAAAAAAAAAAAAATTGGGCCTTTATACCATATGTAACAATTAACTCAAAATGAATCAAAGACCTAAACTTAAGAGCTAAAAGTATTAAATTCTTAGAAGAAAACATAGGTAAGAATCTTTATGATTTTGGATTTGGCAGTGATTTCTTGGACATGATACCAAAAGCACAGGTAAAAAAAGTAAAAATAGATAAATTGGACTACATCAGAATTAAAAATGTCTGTGCATCAAAAGATACCATTAAGGGTGAAAGGCAGCCTATGGTATGGGAGAAAATATTTGCAAATCATATGTCTCATAAGGGGTTAATATCTAGAATATATAAAGAACTTCTACCAGAACCCAAACAACTTGATTCAAAAATTGGCAAAAGGACTTCCCTGGTGGTGCAGTGCTTAAGAATCCGCCTGCCAGTGCAGGGGACATGGGTTCAATCCCTGGTCCGGGAAGATCCCAGATGCCGTGGAGCAACTAAGCCCGTGCGCCACAACTTTTGAGCCTGCGCTCTAGAGCCCGAGAGCTTCAACTACTGAGCCTGTGCCACAACTACTGAAGCCCGCACACCCTAGGGCCCGAGTGCCACAACTACTGAAGGCCGCATGCCTAGAGCCCATGCTCTGCAACAAGAGAAGCGACAGCAATGAGAAACCCATGCACTGCAACAAGGAGTAGCCCCCACCGCTCGCTGCAACTAGAGAAAGCCTGCGTGCAGCAATGAAGACCCAACACAGCCAAAAAAAAAAAAAATTGGTAAACGACTTGAATAGACATTTCTCCAAAGAAGATACACAAATGGCCAAAAAGCACATGAAAACATGTTTAACATCCACTAATCATTAGGGAAATGCAAGTCAAAACCGCAGTAAGGGGCTTCCCTGGTGGCGCAGTGGTTGAGAGTCCGCCTGCTGATGCAGGGGACACGGGTTCATGCCCCGGTCCGGGAAGATCCCACATGCCGCGGAGCCTGCGCGTCCGGAGCCTGTGCTCCGCGATGGGAGAGGCCGCAACAGTGAGAGGCCCGCGTACCCCCCCCCCCCAAACAAACAAACAAACAAAACAACGCAGTGAGATACCACCTCATACCTATTAGGATGATGCCTATGAAAAAAAAAAACCCCAATAAACAGAAAATAACAAGTGTTGGTGAGGATTGGAACCTTGGTTGGTGGAGAAATTGAAACCCTTACACTGTTGGTGGTAAAATTTATAAAATGGTACAGCCAGTGTTGAAAATAGAAGTTCCTTAAAAAATTCAAAGTAGAATTACTATGTGATCCAGCAGTTCCACTTATGGATATATACTCAAAAGAATCGAAAGCAGAGCCTCAAAGAGATATTTGTACACTCATGTTTACACCCATGTTTATAGAAGATAGAAGCAACCCACGTGTCCATCAATAGATGAATGGACTAGCAAAATGTAGTATATACATACAGTGGAATACTGTTTAACCTTAAAAAGGAAGAAAATTCTTACACATGCTATAACATGGATGAAACCTGGGAACTTGATGATAAGTGAAATAAGCCCGTGACAAAAAGACAAACACTGTATGATTCCATTTATATGAGGTACTTAGAGCAGTCAAACTCATAGAGACAAAGCAGAATGGTGGTTGTCAAGGGCTAGGGGGACGGGTGAATGTGGAGCTGTTGTTTAATGATTATGTAGTTTCAGTCTTTCACGATGAAAAGAGATCTGGAGATTGGTAATACTGCAGTGTCAATGTACTTGATGCTGCTGAACTCTAAACTGAAAAATGGTTAAGATAGTAAACTTTATGTTATGTGTATTTTACCACAATTTTTAAAAAATCTGAAAAGAGTCCATCTTTACCCAATGATTGGGGATGCCAACTTTGTCATATACTAAATTTCCATATGTATTTAGGTCTAATTCTGTACTTTCTATTCTGTCCACTGGTCTACTGGCCTATTCGTGCATCTGTACCACAATGTTTTAATTATAGAGGCTGTATAGCATATTTTAATATCTGGTAAGGTTATTTTCCATTCATAGTTTTTCTTTTCCAGTACTTTCCTAGTTATTCTTGCATGTTTGTTTTCTATGTCAACTTTATTTTTTAAAATTTTTAAAAAATTATTTATTTATTTATTTGGCTGCGTTGGGTCTTCGTTGCTGCGTGTGGGCTTTCTCTAGTTGTGGCTAGCGGGGGCTACTCTTTGTTGTGGTGCGCGGGCTTCTCATTGCGGTGGCTTCTCTTGTTGTGGAGCATGGGTTCTAGGCACGTGGGCTTCAGTAGTTGTGGCACACAGGCTCAGTAGTTGTGGCTTGTAGGCTCTAGAGCACAGGCTCAGTAGTTGTGGCTCATGGGCTTAGTTGCTCCGTGGCATGTGGGATCTTCCTGGACCAGGGCTCAAACCTGTGTCCCCTGCATTGGCAGGTGGATTCTTATCTACTGCGCCACCAGGGAAGTCCCTCTATGTCAACTTTAATATCAACTTGTCTAATTCTATAAAATGGGTTGTTAGTATTTTTATTGGGATTACATTGAATTTATAAATTAACTTAGGGAGAATTTATATCCTTATAATGTTCACTTGTCTTATCCAAGAACAGGGTATGTCTTTCCATTGTTCATATCTTCTTTAGGAGTATTGAAAAATTTCCTCGTTTTTTAAAAAAATTTTTAAATTAATTAATTAATTTATTTTTGTGGTACTCAGGCCTCTCACTGTTGTGGCCTCTTCCGTTGTGGAGCACAGGCTCCGGGCGCGCAGGCTCAGCGGCCATGGCTCACGGGCCCAGCCGCTCCGCGGCATGTGGGATCTTCCCTGACCGGGGCACGAGCTGGTGTCCCCTGCCTCGGCAGGCAGACTCTCAACCACTGCGCCACCAGGGAAGCCCCCCTCGTTTTTTTTTTTTTAAAGCTTTATTGCATTATAATTATCATAAAATTCACCTTTTAAAGTATATGATTTGGTGGTTTTTGGTATATTCACAGAGATTTGCAGCCATCACCACCACCTAATTCCAGAACATTCCCAGTACCCTGAAGAGAAACCTGTGCCCATTAGCAGTCACTCCTCATTCCCTTCTCCCTCCAGCCCTGGGCAACTACTAATTTACTTTATGTTTCTTTGGATTTGCCTCCTCTGAATAGTTCATATAAATGAACTATTCATGTATAATATCTAAATCATATTTAAATTAAATCACACAACATGTGGCATTTTGTGACTGCCTTCTTTCACTTAGTGTAATATTTTCTGGGTTTATACATAGTGTAATGTAACAATACTTGGTCTCCTTTTTATTGCCAAATAATATGCATTCCATTGTATAGATATAGCCCTTTTTATTTACCCATTCATCAGTTGGTAGACATTGGGTTTGTTTACGCTTTTTGGCTATTATAATAATGTTGCTATGAACATTTGCGCAGGTGTTTGTGTAGACATGTTTTCAATTCCCTCATACAAGTTTTTATACATTTCTTGTCATTTATTATTAAGTATTTAATCTTTCCTACTATTGGACTTTCTTTACCATTGTAATCCTCCTAGTGTTTATTGATTTTTGTGTTTTTCTGTATTGATTTTGTTGCTGTAT
Organism: Lipotes vexillifer; assembly: GCF_000442215.2. NCBI lineage: Eukaryota > Metazoa > Chordata > Mammalia > Artiodactyla > Lipotidae > Lipotes > Lipotes vexillifer. The sequence goes on from NW_006771578.1 coordinate 3,022,142, forward strand.
GTAAGTTAAACTCGACTGTAGTTTAACATATTGTTCCTATTATCTGGCTTTGGTGTAAAGGTTATACTGACCTCATCAAATGAGGCATTGTTTTGAAGAGAATTCTTTGGAAAACAATGTGTATTCTCCCATTTTGGGGGCAGGTTGGTACATATGTCTCTTAGACCACACTTACTAATTGTGTTGATGAAATTTTGTGTACACCCTTACTGACTTGCTTATTTTGTCTGTTCGACTCATCATTACTGAGAGGTGTATGTTAAAATCTCTTTTATAGTTGTAGATTTCTCAGTTTCTCCTTGTAAATTTGTCTTTTTTTTTCTTTATACAGTTGTGAACTGTTATAAAATACATTCAAATTTAGAATATTTGTGTCTTCCTGCTGCAAAGAACCTTTAATCGTT
>NW_006771578.1:3022555-3052368 GCF_000442215.2 Lipotes vexillifer
CTTTAATCGTTATATCCTCTTTATCCTCTATAATGCTCTTAATATAAAGACCATTTGTCTGTTTATAGAGTCACATTGTCTTTTTTCATTCTATTACTTTCTGTGGAGGTATGTGTTAGATACTTCAAAGAGCAGTTGAATTTTGTTTTCCATTTTATTGTTTATTTTAAACCCAATGTGACAATCTTTTTGACTAACGAGTTTATTTATGTATTTGCATTTCTTTCTACCATCCATTTATACTGCTTTTTCTGTGCTGCTTCTGTTTTTCTATCCTGCCAGCTTTTGATAATTCCTTTATCCTTTAAGTGGTTGCCTTTACATTTTTAGTGAGCATATTTAATTTAACACAGTATTTCCTAAACAGCACAAGGCCCTTTGAATTCTTTAATTCTGATCAAATGCCTCCCTTCTTATATTATTGTTGTCCAGGCATATTTCCTCCTGTCCTCCCCCCCCCCCACTTTCTTCATCTTCTAAAATTATTCAGTGTAACTATCATACAGATGATGTATGTTTATATATACTCGTACCTTTTTTATTTCTCTTCCTTGAATTTCTTTTGCATTTTCAGTTGAGTTTTCCATTTTCCTGAAGTATATCCTTTGGATGCCTCTTTATTGAATGTCTGTTGAAGGTAAACTCACTGAAAATATCTTTTATTTCACGCTTATTTTTAGGTGAAAACTATTCTAAAATAGTTTAGAATTCTAGTTTGCTATTATTTTCCCTTAACACCTTGAGGATATTACTTCACCGTGTTTTTGCTTTCACTGCTGTTGAGAAGTCTTCTGCAGTCTAATTGTCATTTGCTTGTAGATAATGTTTTTCTCTCTGCCTGTGTTTTTTCCCCCAATTTAAAAAAATTGTAGTAAAATACACAAAACATAAAGTTTACTGTGTTAACCATTTTAAAGTATACAGTTCAGTGTCATTAAGTACATTCATATTGTTGTGCAATCATCACCACCATCTCCAGAACTCTTCGTCTTGAAATCTGAAACTCTGCACCCATTTTCCCCTTCTCCAGCCCCTGACAACCACCATTCTACTTTCTGTCTCTATGATTTTGATTTTTCTAAGTAGTCCTATAAATCATAGAAGTAGAATCATCCAGTATTTGTCTTTATGTGATGGGCTTATTTCACTAAGCATAGCGTCCTCAGAGTTCATCCATGTTAGAGTACGTGTCATTATTTTCTTCTTTTTTAAGGTCGAATAATATTCCATTGTATGTGTATATGTAGCATATTTTGCGTATCCATTCATCTGTCTGTGGATACTTGGGTTACTTCCAAATTTTAGGTGTTGTAAATAATGCTGCGGTGAACATGGGTGTACAAATGTCTCTTTGAGACCCTGCTTTCAGTTTTTTCGAGTATATATCCAGAAGTGGAATTTCTGGATCACATGGTAATTCTAGTTTGAATTTTTTCAGGACTTCCCTACTGTTTAAACTCCACACTAGCTGTACCATTTTATATTCCCACTGGCAGTGCACAGAAGTCTCGATTTCTGTACATCCTTGTCAACGCTTGTTGTTTTGAGAGTAGCCATTCTAATGGGTGTGAGATAGAACCTTATGATTTTATTTTGCCTTTTTCTAATGATTAGTGATGTTGAGTATCTTTTCATGTACTTGTTGGCCATTTGTACATCTTCTTTGGAAGAAAGTCTATTCAAGTCCTTCGCCCAATTTGGAATCGGGTTGTTTGTTTGTTTGTTTGTTTTCTTTTTTGGTTGTTGAGTTTTAAGAGTTCTCTGTATATTCTGGATATTCATCCCTTGTTGGATGTATGATTTGCAAATATTTTCTCCTATTCTGTGGGTTGGTTTGTTACTTTGTGGATAGTGTCTTTTTATGTGTAGAATTTTAAATTTTTCATGAAGTTCTGTTTGTCTGTTTTGTCTTCTGCCTGCTGCCTGTGCCTTTGGTGTCATTCTCTGCTTGTTCTTAAGATCTCTTTATTTTTAGTGTTTTGCTGTGTCTGGATGAATTTTTTTTTTTTTAATTGGAGATCATTATGATACCTGAATCTGAGGATTTTTAGGAGACCTCTTTTTCCCCTAGTTTCCAGAGCTAGATAGAGACATTTTCTTGTCTTTGCTGGTGGTTGATTTCCTTCTCCTTCCCTAGTCCATCCTTTCACTGAGAATGTTTGAAACGGGGGTGGGAAAAAAGAAAAAGAAGAAAGGGAGTGGGGGCCTTAATTCCAACTCTTCACTTCATGTGATTCCCAAAGCCTCGTCTCTTGTCACTTTAAGGCCATTAAAAGTTAAAAGTTTTGGTTATTTGTGTTGACAAATTCCTCCATGGCAGCTGAAAACTTTGCTTTCTTGTGAGCTCAGCATTTGAGAGAATATGTATTGTAATTTATCCAACATTTCTAGATATTTGTTAAGGTGAAGTTTACAGACCCTTTAGTTCACTGTGTTACCAGAAACAAATATGTCCTTTTGGGGGTATAATTTCTTTCCTTCTTTTCTCTTTTCTTTTTCTGAAATTCCCTTTTAGTTGGACATTCTAGATTTGTGATTCTTATTTTTTTCTAATTTTAAAAAGCTTTTTGTTCTAGTTCGTAGATTTCCCACTCTTCCTTTGCTTTCTTTCTCTTTCTCCCCTTCTTTTCTTTCTTTCCTCTTCCTTCCTTCCTTTCTTTGCCTTCTTCTGATTTGTTAATTTGGTCTCTTTATTTCATGTTAGAGACTTTCGTCATTTGTTCAGTAAACTTTGGCCATCTGTTTAAAGAGTGAGACAGTAAAAAACTCTGTCCGTGGGGAGTTGTTAACTGCAGGTCTTAATACAGGGTGGTTGAGTGATTGAGGGTCTTTGCTCTTGGGTCAGATTCCCTATGGAGGAATCTCCTAGTCTCCTGCTTGATTGGCTTGTGTTCTGGAAGCTGATTTGGGGAGGAGGGCTGAGGTCCACTGTTAAGCATGTGAATCTTACTTTAATCTCTTTGTGGTATGCTGTGACACACAACCCCTGGGTGTACCTGGTTTCTACATCCTGTCTAGTTTAGTGTCTTAAGACAAATCACTTGTCTCTTGCTAGGGTGCAGGAGAAGCAGTTTCTTGGCTACATGATAAGGCTTCTGGGTGAAACCTGTTCCTTATACAGCCTTTCAACCAATATTCCTATTTTCAGCCCCGACCCAGATGTCTCCATTCTTAAGCCTTTCTGTTGTGTTTGCAGCTTATTGGTTTCATACCCTCACCTGCCCTCACATGCATAGGGTTTGGCTTGTTCTATTTTACTGAGCCAAGTTCAGCTACCCTCTATCTAGCTTCAGTAAGCTGTATTTATGTCCCTGATGTTTCCGTTCATGCTACATATGTATATGTTTTAAAAAAATATATTTATTTATTTATTTGGCTGTGCTGGGTCTTAGTTGCGGCATGCGGGCTCTTACTTGTGGCATGCGGGATCTAGTTCCCTGACCAGGGATGGAACCCGGGCCCCTTGCATTGGGAGCGTGGAGTCTTAACTGCTGGACCACCAGGGTAGTACCAATATGTATATTTTTTTGATGGTTTTGTCCTTTTTTAGTCCTTTAGCTTCATTTTAGTGTAGTTTCAAAAGAGAATGGATATAAACCTGTGTTTTCATATTTAACAAAAGAACCTTATGGACAACTACATATAAAAGAAAGATATTAGAACATTTTTTCACACCATATACAGAAATAAACTCAAAATGGATTAAAGACCTAAATGTAAGCCTGGAAACCATAAAGATCCTAGAAGAAAACATAGGCAGAACATTCTTTGACATAAATTGTAGTAACATGTTTTTGGATCTGTCTCCTAAGGCAAAGGAAACAACAGTAAAAATAAACAAATGGACCTAATTAAACTTAGAAGCTTTTGCACAGCAAACGAAACCATCAACAAAACGAAAAGTTAACCTACTCTATGGGAGAAAATATTTGCAAATGATATGACTGGTAAGGGATTAATACCCCAAATACATAAACAGTTCATACATGTCAATATTAAGAACAAACAACCCAATCAAAAAATAGGCAGAAGATCCAAACAGACATTTTTTCCAATGATGACATATAGATGGCCAACAGGCACATCAAAGGATGTTCAGCATTGCTAATCATCAGAGAAGTGCAAATCAAAACCACAATGAGATATCACCTCATACCTGTCAGAAATGCTGTCATCAAAAAGACCACAAATAACAAATGTTGGCCAGGATGTGGAGAAAAGGGAACCCTTGTACACTGTGAGTGTAAACTGGTGAAGCCACCGTGGAAAGCAGTGTGGAGGTTCCTCAAAAAAGTAAAAATAGAACTACCATATGATCCAACAATTCCACTCATGCGTATATATCTGAAGAAAATGGAAAACACATTCAAAAAGATGCATGAACCCCAGTGTTCATAGGAGCGTTATTTACAATAGCCAAGGTATGGAAGCAGTCTAAGTGTCCATCAGCAGATGAGTGGGTAAAGAAGATGTGGTACACGTATTCAATGGAATACTACTCAGTCGTTAAAAAGAATGAAAATTTTCCATTTGCAACAACATGGATGGACTTGGAGGGTGTTATGCTTAGTGAAATAAGTCAGACAGAGAAAAACAAATACTGTATGACATTATTTATATGTGGAATCTAAAAGATGAACTAGTGAATATAACAAAAATGAGCCAGACTCAGATATAGAGAACAAACTAGTGGTTACTAGTGGGGAGAGGAAAGGGAGAAGGGGCAAAATAGTGTTAGAGGATTAAGAGGTACAAACTACTGTGTATAAAAATAAATATGCGGGGCTTCCCTGGTGGCGCAGTGGTTGAGAGTCTGCCTGCCTATGCAAGGGACACGGGTTTGTGCCCCGGTCCGGGAAGATCCCACACGCCGCGGAGCGGCTGGGCCCGTGAGCCATGGCCGCTGGGCCTGCGCATACGGAGCCTGCGCTCCGCAACGGGAGAGGCCACATCAGTGGGAGGCCCGCGTACCGCAAAAAAAAAAAAAAAAAAAAAAAGGGGCAATATATATATATATGCTACAAGGATATATTATACATCACAGGGACTATAGCCAATATTTTATAATAATTATAAATGGAGTATAATCTTTAAAAATTGTATATCACTATATTGTATACCTAAACTTATATAAAATTGTAAATCAACTACAATTTTAAAGCGAAAGGAACCTTATAATACGTTTTAAATATGTTGTATTCACTTAAAATAGTACTGTTATAAACTCAGGAATTTCTTCTATCTTCCTTTTCCGCTAATGTTTATTTCAGTTTCATATCTTGGGTGAAGAGTAGAAGGGATAGGTAAATATAGGCATGAATGCAGAAGGGCAACAGGAGAGAGACAGAGAGAAAAGGAAAAACAGGTCTCATTAATAAGACCTTGAGAGACTTAGATGTAGGTACCAGTGAGACTTTAATGAAATAATAGTGCCATCTTCTGGCTTTTTAAAACCTGTGTTCCTGTAATTTTATCTTGGAATCCCACGTCCTGCATTGCACTGTGTGTCAGATATGGTGAATTTGGTCTTGTTTAGTTCTCTACCTTATTGTAGAAAAAGGCTTTTCTTTACATAGGATTTGATTAGAATACAATAATTCTGTTTTTTCAAGCTCCTTAAGCAAGGATTCTATCTAAAATGTTACAAAAACCATACCCTGACTCTGTACTTCAGATATTATTTCTACTTAGTTTTTGAAAGCAGTATCGTTTCTCTCTCTCTCTCTTTTTTTTTTTGGCTGCATTGGGTCTTCATTGCTGCCCATGGGCTTTTCTCTAGTTGCGGTGAGCGGGGGCTGCTGTTTATTGCTGTGCATGGGCTTCTCATTGTGGTGACTTCTCTTGTTGCAGAGCACGGGCTCTAGGCATGTGGGCTTCAGTAGTTGAGGCACGTGGGCTCAGTAGTTGTGGCGCGTGGGCTCTAGGGCACGTGGGCTTTAGTAGTTGTGGTGCACAGGCTCAGTAGTTGTGGCTCGCAGGCTCTAGAGCGCAGGCTCAGTAGTTGTGGCCCACAGACTTAGTTGCTCCACAGCATGTGGGATCTTCCCGGGCCAGGGATCGAACCTGTGTGTCCCTTGCATTCGCAGGTGGATTCTTAACCACTGCGCCACCAGGGGAGTCCAGAAGTATTGTTTCAGTATGAAGGAAAATACAGAATTAAAAATTAAATTGGTGTGATACATAGGTACTTTGTGTTTATAGGAAAAATACAGAATGTATAAAGGATGTAAGTAGCTCATCTTATTATTTCATTAAAATTGATCAAAGAAAAGAAAAATGTGTTCTTCCCGCTCTTTGCCATATATCCAGCCAGTTCCTTGCCTAGGCGGTAGTATTTTTATACAAATGCTAGTATGCTACACGTACGTCTCTTTAACTTGCTTCCTTTCCCTGAAAGGTTTACATTGGAGGTCATTCTTTATCCATTCACAATGCGCTCGATCCCTTATTTCTTGTTTTAGGCCATGATTTGTTTAACTAGTCTAATATTGGTAAACAGGGTTTGTCTTAACTTTTGCTATAAAAGTGACACCATAGTGAGTATCCTTCATATCTACGGTTTCACATGACTCTAGAAAAAAACCTCATGGGATATATGCATGTATAATTTTCATAGATATGGTGAAGTTACCCTGCATAAAGATTGTACCTATTTATTCTACCACCAGCAAGTATGATAAAGTCTGTTTTCCCTCCTTTTTCTCAGTACAGTATACCAGTGTCAATATTTTTGATCTTGTATATTACAGCTTTATTTTGTATTTCTCTTACGAGAGAGGTTGAATATATTTTTTTATGTTTAAAAGCCATTTGTGTTTTCTGTTATGTATCTTTTGCCCATTTTTCTTTAGACTCTATTTATGTTCTGTTTATTTATAGGAGCTTTCATAGGTTAGAAATTAACTCTTTTTTTGGAATGTGAATTGCAAATACTTCTTTCCAGTTTATTTTTCTTATGACTTGCATTGTGGTGTCTTCTCTAAATGTAAAAAAATATAGTCATATCAGTTTTCTTCCTTTGATGACTCCTGGGTTTGGGTTCATATCTTAGAAGAGGTTTCCACACAGATTAAAAAATCAAGCTCCCATGTTTTCTTCTAACACCTAAACAATTGCATTGGATTTTTTGATCCATCTGGAATTTGTTTCGAACAAGGTACAAATTATGGCTCCAATTAATTTTTTTATATAAATTTATTTTATTTTATTTATTTGTTTTTGGCTGCGTTGGGTCTTTGTTGCTGCGCAGGGGGCTTTCTCTAGTTGCGGTGAGTGGGGGCTACTCTTCATTGCAGTGCGTGGGCTTCTCATTGCGGTGGCTTCTCTTGTTGTGGAGCACAGGCTCTAGATGCGCGGACTTCAGTAGTTGCAGCATGCAGGCTCAGTAGTTGTGGCTCGTGGGCTGTAGAGCGCAGGCTTAATAGTTGTGGCACACGGGCTTAGTTGCTCCACGGCATGCGCGATCTTCCCGGATCAGGGCTCAAACTCACGTCCCCTGCATTGGCAGGCAGATTCTTAATCACTGCGCCACCAGGGAAGCCCTTCAATTAATTATTTTAAGATGATTACTCAATTGTCATGTATCCCATTGCTATTTATTGAGTAATCTACCTAAACCATTTATACCTAACTAATTTGAAGTGTCAACTTTGATATATACTAAATTTCTTTGTAGATTTAAATCTATTCTTGTGCTTGTTTTTCGGGTCCATCCATCTATACGCTTTTCCATTTACAGTATATAACATTTTAATTGTTGTAACTTTATAACTGGTTTTAATAATTAGATGGGGCTAATCCTTACTCTGTATTTCCAGAATTTGTGTGGCTGTTTTGCTTACTTTTCCGTGTAAAGTTTTTTGTTTTTGTTTTTGCTCATCCCCTACTTTATTCTCTATCCATTAAAGAAATTTTTTTTATTGTGGGTAAAATACACATAACATAAAATTTACCACTTTAACCCTTTTTTAGTATGTAGTTCATCATATCCATAACTCTTCATCTTGTAAAACTGACACTCTATACACATTAAACAGCAGTCCCCCATTTCCATCCCCTGTCCCCCAGCCCCTGGCAACCACCGTTCGGTATACTTTCTGACTCTGTGATTTTGCCTACTCTGAGTACTTCATGTAAGTAGAATTACAGTATTTGTCTTTTTGTGACTGGCTTAGTTTGCTTAGCAGAATGTCCTCACAGTTCATTCATGTTGTAGCATGTGTCAGAATTCCCTTCCTTTTTAAGGCTGAATAATATCAGCCTGGGAGCAGATAAATTGAGAACCTGAACAAAATGGATGATTATCCAGGAAAATATAAACTACCAAAAACTACCTCCAGAAGAGGTAAAAAGTCTAAGCTCTCAAGTTACCATAGGAAAAATAAAGTTGTCAAAGTGTTGCCCATCTAAAGAGCAACTGGGGCCGTACTCTTACAAATAAGTTCTATCAATAAGAAAACATTTTAAGTACTTATTAGTAATTATTATTAATTTTAACTACTAATGCCTTTTAAGCAAATGCTAAGATATCCTTTTAAAAGATTTGATAAGGTTTAACATGCATTCATTATACAGTCTTGTTAAATTCTCATTATAAATATTTAGTAAGAGAAAATGATTAATATTTAGTAAGATTATATTTTATGAAGAATGCATATGGAATCTTATCAAATGCCCTTTCAGCACCTATGGATATATTTTTCATTAAGTATCATTAAAGGAACAGTCTGATTAAAGAATAATAAGAAAGAATGTCTATTATTACCACTCACCACTATTATTTAATATTGTACTGCAGAAATCAGCCAGTGCAATCAGAGAAAAGAATGATAGAAGTATATAAAGTGGCTGAAGAGGTAAAGTAATCATTACTTACAGATGATCTGACTGTTTACAGAGAAGCCCCAAGAGAATCAACTGGAAAGCTCTTTCAAACAAGTGATATGGCAGATTACAAAATTCATACTCAGAAATTCACAGCTTTCTTATGCATAAAAAAATATGCCTTCTAATAACAACTAGTTAGAAGAAATAATGGTGAAAATTTCCCCATTTACAGTAGCAAGGACAAAAAAAATCAGGAAAAAACTCAACAAGAAAAATATAGGGATTAAAAAAAAAGAGGAAAAAATGCCAAGTTCTTGAATAACAAAATGCAAAATCATAACAAATAAATTTCTCCCAAAATGACCAGCACATGTAATGAATCACAATAAAATTAACAATATCTTACTTTTCTAATTAGATCAAATGACTTAAAAATTAATATGGAATGTAAGACCTAAAACTATAAAACTCTTAAAACATATGCAAAAGTTGCATAACATTGTATGTTGCAATGATTTCTTGTATATGACACCAAAGGTACAGATGACAAAAAAAAAAACAAGTGGGACATCATGAAAATTAAAAAATTTTGTGCATCAAGTGACACTACCCACAGAATAAAGAGCAGCCCACAGAAGGGGGAAAAATTTGCAATAAAAATCTGATAGGGATTAATATCTAAAATATATAGAGAACTAAAACTCAATGACAATAAAACAATCCAGTTTGAGAATGAGCAAAGGACTTGAATGGACATTTCTCCAGAGAAGATATACAAATGGCCTATAAGCACATGAAAAGATGCTCAACATCACTAATCATTAGGGAACTACAAATCAGAACTACAATGAGACACCACCTCGCACCCAACTGGCTAGTATCAAAAACAAAACAAAACAAAACAAAACAGAAAACATTAAGTGTTAGTGAGGATATGGAGAAAATGGAACCCTTGCACACTGTTGGTGGGAATGTAAAATAGTATAGCTGCTCTGGAAAATGGTACAGCAGTTTCTCAAAAAATTAAAAATTAAAAACAGAATTATTATACAACCCAGCAATTCCACTTCTGGGTACATACCCCAAAGAATTGAAAGCAGGGTCTCAAAGAGATATTTGTACACCCACGTTCATAGCATTATTCACAGTAGCTAAAGCATGGAAGCAATCGTGTCCATCAACAGATGAATATATAAGCAAAATGTGGTGCATATATACATACAATGGAATATTATTCAGCCTTAAAAATGAAGGGAATTCTGACACATGCTACAACATGAATGAACCGTGAGGACATTCTGCTAAGCAAACTAAGCCAGTCACAAAAAGACAAATACTGTAATTCTACTTACATGAAGTACTCAGAGTAGGCAAAATCATAGAGTCAGAAAGTATACCGAACAGTGGTTGCCAGGGGCTGGGGGACAGGGGATGGAAATGGGGGATTGCTGTTTAATGTGTATAGGGTTTCAGTTTTACAAGATGAAGAGTTATGGATATGAGTGCTGGTGGTTACACAACAATAGGAACTACATACTAAAGAAGGGTTAAAGTGGTAAATTTTATGTTATGTGTATTTTACCCACAATAAAAAAAATTTCTTTAATGGATAGAGAATAAAGTAGGGGATGAGCAAAAACAAACAAAAAACTTTACACGGAAAAGTAAGCAAAACAGCCACACAAATTCTGGAAATACAGAGTAAGGATTAGCCCCATCTAATTATTAAAACCAGTTATAAAGTTACAATAATTAAAATGTTATACACGGTAAATGAAAAAGCCTATAGATGGATGGACCCGAAAAACAAGTGCAAGAATAGATTTAAATCTACAAAGAAATTTAGTATATATCAAAGTTGACACTTCAAATTAGTTAGGTATAAATAGTTTGGGTAGATTACTTAATAAGTAGCAATGGGATACATGACAGTTGAGTAAGCATCTTAAAAAAATTAATTGGAGCCATAATAAGTATACGGAATAGTATAATGAACCACCTTCATAAGCTATAAACTCTGCTTATACAATCTAACATGTAGCTGAAACCTTTGTTCCTCAGCTTAAATGCTTTCCTTCTTTGATATGGGGAGGAGAAATTTGGTGTCTGTAATTCCTGTGTGCTTCTTAATTTTTACTCTCTAAGCATTATGCATTTTTTATGGCTTAACTTATGTAAATGTAATCATGTTGTATATATACCTTTTAACTTGTTATTACATTTGCAAGGCTCATCCTTGTTGTGGCATGTTACTCAATGAATTAATTTTCATTGCTATATAATTGTAGTGGATATTCCGGTACTCTGCCTAGACCTTCTCTTCGTAACCGAGTTACCGCATTCTCCACCTACGCAGGCTGGTGGCTCATAGCTGCATCCCTTACTGGGAATTGCCCTTGGCCAAGGTTATGCTCCCTCCCAGAGGTGTCCTATGAGAACTAACTGGGTCTACAGGCATGTAAGATCCAACCAAACTTGCCTCTGTTAGGGACAACTCTAAAGGGCGTCCCAGCTCTAGAGCTCTATTAGCATCAGCTGAAGCCCCAGCTGCACCCTCCTTGGGCCAATTTCTCCCCATTCCCGTTTCTGCTTCTTTCACTTACTTACAGGTGTGTCTTCTGAGTGCATCTCCCAGGAAACTTCCTGCATGCTAGTCATCGGGCATCCTGTCTCTTTTTCAAAGGAATGAATTTAAGACAAGTTGGTATTTTCTTTCAGATGGATAATGAATGGATAAGTAACCCTTTATTAAGTCATCTTTACGAGGCATACATACAGTATATTATATACCTTATAATGCTACACACTATTTGTTATTACTATGTGTATTGCATTATATTTACTGTCTTTATATGTTCTCTTTGCTTTTTTTTTTTTTTTTTTTGCGGTACACGGGCCTCTCACTGTTGAGCCCTCTCCCGTTGCGGGGCACAGGCTCCGGACGCGCTGGCTCAGCGGCCATGGCTCACGGGCCCAGCCGCTCCGCGGCATGTGGGACCTTCCCAGACCGGGGCACGAACCCGTGTCCCCTGCATTGGCAGGTGGACTCTCAACCACTGCGCCACCAGGGAAGCCCCTCTGCTTTTTTTAAGCATCTCTTTTGGTATTTAGGAACATTTGTATCTTTATTCTAATAGTAGTATTATGTTAGTAATTTTTATAGTGCCCTTAATCTTTTTTCTTACTTAGCTTTTTACTATCAGTTTTAAATGGTATCATCTGACTCCCATCTATTAACTATATAACAGTCAGTGATCTTATTCTACTTTCCTCCTTTTCTCTCCTCTCTCTTCCCAGTTCTTTTTATTAATATTATTTGGCCGTGCCACACACCTTGGGGGATCTCAGTTCCCCGACCAGGGTTTGAACCTGGGCCACAGAAGTGAAAGCCTGGAATCCTAACCACTAGGCCACCAGGGAACTCCCTCCTGGTTTTTAGTTGCATTCTTTCTACTTTGTCAGAAAATATAATGTTTACACATTGTCCTTCACTCCATGACCTCAATCTTGTTTTAGTTTTACCTCTACAGTGAATATATAAAATGCTCACTGCCGGTCTTGCAAAATTTACCCAGGCAGGGACTTGCCTGGTGGCACAGTGGTTAAGAATCCGCCTGCCAATGCAGGGGACACGGGTTTGAGCCCTGGTCCAGGAAGATCCCAGGTGCTCCACAGCTAAGCCCATGCTCCACAACTACTGAGCCTGTGCTCTAGAGCCCGTGAGCCACAACTACTGAGCCCACGTGCCTGGAGCCTGTGCTCCACAACAAGAGAAGCCACCGCAGTGAGAAGCCCGCACACCACAACGAAGAGTAGCCCCTGCTCGCCGCAACTAGAGAAAGCCAGCGCGCAGCAACAAAGACCCAATGCAGCCAAAAAAAAAAAAAAAAATTACCCAGGTGTAAAATTTTGGTTTGATGAAGCTCATTCTGTAGCAGATTCCTCAGAAGGGGCACACATCAGTAGTATTCCCATTAAAACTATTTATTTCCAGTTTTATTGATGTAATCGACATATAAAGTTGTATGAGTGTAAGGTGCACAGTATATTGATACAAGTTGATATTGCAGATGATGACCACGATAAGTTTAGTCTATCAATAGTTAAAAAAAAGTTTTTTCTTGCGATGAGGACTTTTAAGATGTACTCTCTTAGCAAGTTTCAGATGTGCAATATAGTGTTGTTAACTGTAGTCACCATGCGGTACATTACATTCCCAGAACTTATTTGTCTTATAACTGGAAGTTTGTACCTTTTGACCACCTTCACCCAGTCTCCCCCTTCCCACCGCCCCCTAGCAACCACCAGTCTGTTCTCTGTTTCTGTGAGTTCATTTTTTTAAGATTCCACATGCAAGTGAGATCATACAGCATTTGTCTTTCTCTGTTTGATTTATTTTGCTTAGGGTAATACTACCTCAAGGTGCATCCATGTTACTGCAAATGGCAGGCTTGCTTTCTTTTTTTGTGGCCAAATAATATTCCATTGTATATACACCACATTTTATTTATCCATTCATTCATTAGTGGACCCATAGTTTGTTTCCATGTCTTGGTTATTGTAAATAATGCTGCAATGACCATGGGGGTACAGATATCTCTGAGATGGTGATTTTATTTCCTTTGGACATATACCCAGAAGTGGAATTGCTGAATCATATGGTAGTTCTATTTTTAATTTTTTGAGGAAACTTCATGCTGTTTTCCATAGGGTCTGCACTAGTTTACACTCCCACCAACGGTATATGAGGGCTCCCTTTTCCCCACACCCTTGCCAACACTTAGATAATAGCCATTCTAACAGATGTGAGGTGATATCTCATTTTGGTTTTGATTTGCATTTCCCTGACATCTAGTGATGTTGAGCACTTTTTCATGTACCTGTTGATCGTTTGTTTGTCTTCTTTGGAAGAAATGTGTATTTAGATCTTCTGCCCATTTTTAAAATCTGATTATTTGGGGGGTTTTTGCTATTGAATTGTATGAGTTCTTTATATATTTTAGGTGTTAACTCATCAGATATATGATTTGCAAATATTTTCCCCCATTCAGTAGGTTGCTTTTTAATCTTATTGATGGTTTCCTTTGATGTGCAGAAACTTTTTAGTTTGGTATAGTACCACTTGTTTATTTTTGCTTTTGTTGCCTTTGCTTTTGGTGTCAAATCCAAAAAATTTTTGCCAAGACTGATGTCAAGGAGCTTACCCCCAAAGGTGTTTTTTTGATGTCCTTGAAACTTGAAGTACAGCTGGGCAGGAAATAATATCCTTGGTTTATATTTTCTTAAGTTTCTTGAAAATGCTGTTTTCTTTCTACTGTTTTCTTGCTTTATATGTTATTTTTGAGTCATTTGATGCTGGTCTGTTTCCCTTGCCTTTATAAATTATTTTATCTTTTTGCCTGAATGCCTTGAAGTGTGTTTTTTGTTTTTGTTTTTTTCCCTTTAAACCATATTATAAGGATATGTGTCACAGTTGATCATTCAGGGTCCATTTTCCCAAGTATCTGTTAGACCTTTTAAACATGTAGATTCAGGTCTTTTATTTCTGGAAAGTTTTCTTGTGTCATAGTTTTAAGCTTTAGTGCTGACCCATAGTTTTGATTTTCCTCATTAGGGACACCGGTAAGGTTCTACCTCCTCTGCCTATCATCTGTGCCAACCAGTTTCTCTCTGACCCTTTTGTTTCTTTTCTTTATTTCATTTTCATTCTCTTTATTGTTTTCCTGCTTCTCTCTAACACCCTTTGTTAAGTTTTCATTAAAATATATTCTCCGTGTGCCTTATAATTTAGTTTACATTTTTATATGATTTTATCTTCTGTTTCTTTCTGAATTTCAGTCAGCTGTATTTAATTTCTTTCTTTTTTTAAAAAAAAATAATTTATTTATTTATTTATTTTTGGCTGTGTTGGGTCTTCATTGCTGTGCCAGGCTTCCTCTAGTTGCAGCGAGCAGGGGCTATTCTTTGTTGCAGTGCGTGGGCTTCTCATTGCGGTGGCTTCTCTTGTTGTGGAGCATGGGCTCTAGGCGCGTGGGCTCAGTTGTGGCTCACAGGCTCTAGAGTGCAGGCTCAGTAGTTGTGGCGCATGGGCTCAGTTCCTCTGCAGCATGTGGGATCTTCCTGGACCTGGGCTCAAACCCATGTCCCCTGCATTGGCAGGCGGATTCTTAACCACTGCGCCACCAGGGAAGTCCCTTCTTTCTGTTTTTTTTCTTCCAGTTTTATTGAGATATAATTGACAGACAGCACTGTATAAGTTTAAGCATAATTATTTGACTTACATACATCACGAAATGATTACCACAGTAAGTTTAGTGAACATCCATCATCTCATATAGATATAACATTAGCGAAGTAGAAAAATAATTTTTCCTTATGATGAGAATTCTTAGGATGCACTCTCAACAACTTTCGTATATAATGTACAGCAGTGTTAATTATATTTATCGCGTTGTACATTACATCCCTGTCTTTCTGGTTTTGTCCATTTTAGTTCTTAGTTTTTTAATTTCTGACTCAAGGTTTTTTTTATATCTGTAAAATCTTTTTTGAGAATATTTAATTCAATATTAGGTGTGAGTTCCAGTTTTTTCCAACTTAATAGTTGGTTTGTGGGGAGAAAACCATCGACACAAACTCTTTCAGTTGTGTTTTTCTGACTTCTGCCAGCACTTTTCGTGGTGTCTGTTCAATTTTTGGATGGAGTTCCTAGCTTGCGAGTTCTTCTTTTGTCACTCTTCCCTCTTCTGTTCAGTATCTTTTATAAATTTGTGGTGCTGATGGTGAGGAAGAGGGACAGAGGAAGGCTTAGTATGTTTTGTTTCTATTTCCTTTCTGCAGGACCGTTAATTTCCCCCCCGTTACTGTCTATTTTCCATTCATTGCCTTGTCTCCAAGAGGTACCCTCTCTTCTCTTCCATCTATATAACCCGATTTTCTTCCAAAAGCAGTTTCTTGGAGGCTGCCACTGCTGGTCTAGCAGTTTCTAGACCCTTTCACTTCACTAGGCTATGAACTATAAGTCCCGTACATATAAACGAGTTCAGTTCCGAGAGCTCGTTCTTAAGTCCAATTTGTTCGTAAGTCCAACAAAGTTAGCCTGGGTACCCAACTAACACAATCAGCTATATAGTACTGTACTGTAGTAGGTTTGTAATACTTTTCACACAAATAATACATAACAAACAAACCCCCCAAATAAAGGAAACATTTAAAATTTTATAGTACAGTACCTTGAAAAGTACAGTAGTACAGTACAACAGCTGGCATACAGGAGCTGGCATCGAGTGAACAGGCAAGGAGAGTTACTGTCTGGAGGAGGGAAAGGAGGTGGGAGATGGCATAGCTGAAGGATCGTCAGCGATAGGAGACGGAGGGCAAAATGCAATTTCACTCACGCCTGACGTTGATGGCACTGGGTTCTGGTTCCTCGCTGGATTCAATTCTACCCTCTTGAAAAAACGATCCAGTGATGTCTGGGTAGTACTTCTTTATTCTCGTCATAGATGACACGGTAGCGCTGGACTGCATTCTGCACGGCTGCTGCAGCCTTCGTGTACCTTTCTACATTCGGGTCCTGTGTCTCGAAAACTAACAGTGCCTCCTGAAATAAAGGAAATCCCCTGCCGTTTCCTGCGTCGTGAATCTCTTTGGTTCTTCAGTTACTTCTTCCTCTTGTCTCTCTTTGGCCTTTCTCTGGGCCTCTAATTCCATCAGGTCTTCATTAGTAAGCTCCTCGTGTTGCAGAGCAAGGAGTTCAATGAAATCATCCTCTTACAGATCTAGCTGCAGCTTCTCATTGAGGGTCACTAGTTGCTGAAGACCTCTTTGGATGCCTCATCCACCTTCTCAAATTCACGAAAATTGTGAACAGACTGTACAGTAAAGTACACAAAAGCACAACCACTTGCAGAGGATGCACGCATGTGACAATGTACGCCAGACACGTGGACTAACTTATGTGACTGGACGTGTGAACGCACGTTTGCGTCTTTGAAAGTTTGCAACTTGAAGGTTTGTATTTAGGGGACTTACTGTATCAAGTTCTAATTTTGTATTTTGGCTGCGCCTCGAGGCTTGCAGGATCTTAGTTCCCGGATCAGGGATTGAACGCGGGCCCACAGCAGTGAAAGTGCCGAGTCCTAACCACTAGCCTGTCAGGGAATTCCCTTTCAAGTCCTAACTTGTGTTCACTATTTTTTCTTTTATTGTTTTACACTTTCTGGGGGTGATTTTGTCTGTGCTTCCTGTAAGTCCCCTGGTCCCCTCGGCGCTTTTTCGTGGAGTCTTCTTAGCCTCCTGTCACTCACTCTCTGTGTCTACAGGCTTGCAGAAGGCAGGCACTTGTATTTCTTACAGAATTTCTTTCTTTTTTCTCCCCCTCTGCTTATAGGTAATTCGAAGTTTGCTGTGATCTCTGTCTTCTGGTAATGATAATGTTGAAGGCATGGGTTCTGTGTGGTTTTACTTATTCTCCTTGTTTATTTTATATCTGTTTGGGGAAGTTGAAGGAGAGATTTGTACTTTGAGGGAGAGATGGCTACCTCCGTTGTTCTGCAAGCTTGAAAGGTTCAACTATCCCTATTTTCATATAGTTTTATACCTGAAAAACCCAAAAGAGTCAACTGAAAAACTATCTCAGACAGTAAGAATTCAGTTATATAGTGCTGTATAAAATTAATCAATAGAAATCCATAACTTTGTTATGTACAAAAAGCTTGGAAGATAAGATGGAGAATTCCACGTCTAATAGGAATAACAACCAGCTTAAAAAGAAAAAAACCCAAAACCAAAAATAAAACACCTAGGAATAACTATAACAGGAAATGTGTAAAACCTACTGTATCAGTTTCCTAAGGCTGCCATAACAAAGTACCACACATTGGGTGGCTTATAACAACAGAAATTGATCCTCACTGTTCTGCACACTAGAAGTCTGAGATCAAGGTGTCAGGATCACTCTTCCTCTGAAGCCTTTCGGGAAGGAGCCTTCCTTGCCTTTTTCAGCTTCGGCATTTCTTGATTATGGCAGCCTAATTCCAGTCTTTGCATCTTTCTTCACCTGGCCAACTTCCCGTTGTGTCTTTGTGTTTTGTTTTTGGCTGCGTTGGGTCTTTGTTGCTGCGCGCGGGCTTTCTCTAGTTGCGGCGAGTGGGGGCTACTCTTCGTTGCGGTGCATGGGCTTCTCGTTGTGGTGGCTTCTCTTGTTGCGGAGCATGGGCTCTAGGAGTGTGGGCTTCAGTAGTTGTAGCATGTGGGCTCAGTAGTTGTGGCACACGGGCTTAGTTGCCCTGTGGCATGTGGGATCTTCCTGGACCAGGGATCGAACCCTTGTCCCCTGCATTGGCAGGTGGCTTGTTAACCACTGGACCACCTGGGAAGTCCCCGTTATGTCTTTGCATCACTTCCTTTCTAATCAGATCACGGGTCATATTGGGTTAGGGCTCACCCTAATGCCAGTAGGACCTCATCTTAACTCGATTATGTCTGCAAAGACGGTCACATTCATAGGTACCAGGGGTTAGCACTTGAATAAGGTCAAATAAGGTCACATTCATAGGTACCAGGGGTTAGCACTTGAATACATCTTTTGGGGGGAAACAGTTCAACTCATAACACCTGTATAAGGACAAAATTTAAATACCCTTGAGGGGCACAGAAGTAAATTTGAATAAATGGAAATATATACTATGTTCTTAGATAAGAAGACTCAACATTTTTAAGATGTGAAACTTATAAATTAAATTAATTTAGGGAGGATTGACATCCAATAAAAACACTGACAAGCTGTGTTTTTTTTTTTTTTTCCCCTGGAACTGGACATGCATACTGCAAAGTTCAAATGGAAAAGTAGACCGGTAATGAGAGTCAAACCCTGTAAAAGAACAAAATAAAATTGCAAGCAAATGCCATTTAAAAAACCTATTGAGTAAACACACTAGTACACACTCTGTAGTGGGGAGGCTATGGAGAAATGGGTACTTTTATGTGCTACTGGTTGGCGTGCAAATTTGTACACTTATGGAGGACAATTTAGCAGTATCTCTAAAAATGCATATATTATTAGATCAAAGAATTCCACACATAAAATTACATAAAATTATTCACTGAACCATTGTTTGTAATAGCAAAAGGTCGGAAACCCAAATTCCAACAAGAGTAACTGGTTAAATAATGTCATATAACAGCATATTAGGCAGTTGTAAAAGGGAATGAAGATATTCTCTTTGTACTGATTTGACAACATCTCAGTGCTATATTAAGTGTAAAAAAGCAAGATATACTACTAAATACTCAGCTTTTTAATTATTATTTTTAATTTTTATTTTTTTATTTTGTGGTATGCGGGCCTTTCACTGTTGTGGCCTCTCCTGTTGCTGAGCACAGGCTCCGGATGCACAGGCTCAGCGGCCATGGCTCACGGGCCTAGCCACTCCACGGCACGTGGGATCTTCCCGGACTGGGGCCCGAACCCATGTCCCCTGCATGGGCAGGCGGACTCTCAACCACTGCGCCACCAGGGAAGCCCCTCAGCTTTTTTAAAAATGGGAAAACGAGAGTGTTTCGTATTACTTGTATGTGCTTAAAAGAAATCTGGGGCAGGTACAGTAGAAACAAAGTACTTTGACTGTCCATGCAGGGGTATAAATGGGGCAGATGGGAAATAGGCAGATGGGGCAACAACATCAGGAGAATAACATTTCTCTGTACATCTTTTTGTACTTTCTGGCTATCTTCTTTTAAAAAATTAATTAATTTTTAAACCAGTGTTAAATAAATCAAATTAAAAATATGTGATAGCTCTAAGTTGATAGAGGGCTCATATAAATAAGACAAATGTTCTTTTTCTAAAAAAATTTATTTATTTATTTATTTATTTATTTATTTATTTAGCTAGCTGTGCTGGGTCTTAGTGGCGTCATGCGGGATCTTTGTTGTCGCGTGCAGGCTCTTTAGTTGTGGGATGTAGGCTCTTAGTTGTGGTGTGCAAGATCTAGTTCCCTGACCAGGGGTTGAAGCTGGGCCCCTTGCATTGGGAGCGTGGAGTCTTAACCGCTGGACCTCCAGGGAAGTCCCAAGACAAATGTTCTTACCCTCTGCCATTTTTCTAGAAGTCGCTTTTAATTAATTAAATTTTTATTAATTTTTATTGGAGTAGAGTTGATTCACAATGTTGTGTTAGTTCTTTAACTTTTATTGAAGTATACAGAAGTTGATTTTAGATCATTTAAAACTATATAGTAGTTTATATTCTTCAATATTTATATACAATACAAACTTTCTTAAATGTTTTTAAAATCTTAAATTACTTTAGAATTAAAACTGCTTGGAACTCATCTTTTTATGATATCATGGAACATGTATGTAGTAACTTTATTGCAAATTTTGGTTGTATATGACCTTGTGCAAGTTATTTAAGCTGACTCAGTTTTCCCTCCTGTAAAATGGAGGTAATAACTATTCTGTAGGTTATTTTGGGTAATTATATAGTAAGTAGCTCTTGTGATGATGCTGGATATAAAATTGTTTCATTTCCATTTGGATATAGATGAAGTATTTATATAAGAACAGTGCTGTTTTAAATGAGGATTAGAAACTGTGCTGTTTTCTTCACTGATTGCTTCCTTTTTTTTTTTAGCTTTTTTAAAAATTAATTTTATTGGAGTATAGTTGTTTTACAATGTTGTGCTAGTTTTTACTGTACAGCAAAGTGAATCAGTTATACATATACGTATGCCCAATATTTTAGATTTCCTTCCCACTTAGGTCACTACAGAGCATTGAGTAGAGTTCCCTGTGCTGTACAGTAGGTTCTTATTACTTACCTATTTTATATAATCAGTTGCTTCCTTTTGATTGCCTCCATTTTTCTTTTCTTCTTGGACCCTTAGGTGAATTGAACATTTTACACTTGCATAGTTTTTTGTACAATACTTTGTCTGTAAATTATATTAATACCCAAATGATGTTTTAAAAACTCATCTAGTCTGTTGTGATGTATCAAGTAGGGATAAATCTTAACATTTGTATTACTTATCTAGAGCTACATTTATCTTTGCTAAAGAGCATATGGACAACAGGTGATCTAATCCATGCATTGTGCATAAATTGATTAATGGTTTAAAATTTGGCTTGTACTACTTGATAAAAGAAGCTTTCTGTTAGGTTCTTGGCAGGATCTTGAAATGTGATTTTTTTTCTAAATTTGGGTAATTTCTTCTGATGTTGCTTGTTTGGTCAGGGCAGAAATAAGTTTTCTCTCTTAACTTTTGTTTTCTGTAATTAAGAACAAATAATAAATGTTATGATCTATGAAAATGTTTTAAACAATAGTATTCCTTAGGTTTTATTGTGAAAGTTTGTATAAGACCATGCATTAATGTGGTTTTGCCAGGGAATGAGGGAGGATTTTTTTTTTTTCCCCCTGCAGTGCCACATGGTTTGCGGGGTCTTAGTTCCCCAACCAGGGATTGAACCCGGGCCACGGCAGTGAAAGTGCAGAGTCCTAACCACTGGACCACCAGGGAACTCCCGGGGGAAACTCTGTTTCAGTGAATTTACTTGGTAAAATATAATATGTCTAGTTTTCCTTAGTATTAAGCTGCCAGTTGTCAGTTACTTTGTCAATGTACTCATCTATAGCAGTGCCTAACCCATTTGCTCCGTTACACACATCCCTTCTACTGAATATAATTGGCTTGAAGCCTGAAAATCAAGATAAGCAAATTTATCAAGAATTTTACGTTAAATAAAATCAATCAAGTGAAGAAAGGCCTCTGTGTACCTGAGTTACTGACAAGTGCATAGGTTTTATGAAAGCTAATTTGAGAGCTGGGGACTTTTTTTTTTTTTTTTGGCTTATTTCTGAGCTTTGAGTTTTGTTCTAATAGGATAAGGTGTTAGATAAATGAATTGTAGATGATGAATATACACTTACCTGGTATAGTCAAGAAGTGAGTGAATATTTCAGTTACCAAAGGATTACAGAATATTATAGGTGATATTACCAGTTTTTAAAGAATTAGAATGCACGTAATTTGTACTTAATCTTTGGTGAATGTAATTTAGGATCTCTGGTTCAGATGTTTGGCTCTTAAAATCTTTCCAAGGCTTCCCACTAATTTAATTAAAAAGAAAAGAAAAAAGTAATGTCCTGCATGATTGGGCCTCCAACCTTATCTCTCAGTCTTTCCTCATCTTGCCCTTTGTTTTCAGGTACATAGATCTTCCTTCAGCTACTGGAACTTGCCATATGTTTTTCTTCCTCTGAGCATTCCCCTGTCATGTTTGCACCCTCTGGCTGTGAGGTCCCCCTCTCTCTTTGCCAGTGGTTTACTCTGTTTGTCTGTTGAGCTCAGCTCAAACTTCACTTGCTCAGAGGAATCTTCTTTAAAACCACCAGAGTTCCAGACCCTTATTGTACGTGCTTCCTTTGCATCTTTTTTTTTGCCTCTGTAGTAGCACTTAGAGTAATTGTAATTACATAGTTAATTGGGAAACATTGTTGAATGCCTACCTTCAGAGTTAAAATGTAGGCTCCATGAAAGCAGGGACCGTCTCATTTCTCGAAGTATCTTTAATGCTGAGCCTACTGTTTGACAAGCAGCAGGCAGTCAGTCAGTATTTACTGAATAAGTGAACCAGTGAGTACTGCTCAGACAACATTATTCGTAATTTCCCTGCACATATGTAGAAGACTGTTAAAAGTTGTTACTGATTGCTTGTAGTATTAACCAGTTTTTATCATTGTGTAGCATCCTGGGTGAAAGCTTATGTAAACCTGAACACATTTTTTTTTTTCAATTAAAAAAGGTGAGCAATGAACATAAAAGCAATTATCTTTTTCTTTTTAAGTGTAAGATGTTTGATGGTTTCTTAGAAGGGCAGCTTGTAAATTTTAACTCTTGGGACTTCCCTGATGGTCCAGTGGGTAAGACTCTGCGCTCCCAATGCAGGGGGCCCAGCTTCAGTCCCTGGTCAGGGAATTAGATCCCGCATACATGCCACAACAAAGAGTTCTCATGTTGCAACCAAGAAGTCCGCATGCCTCAACTAAGAGTGCGTGCCGCAACTAAGAAGTCTGCATGGTGCAACTAAGAAGTCCGCATGCTGCAATTAAAGACCCAGGTGCCACAACGATGACCCCGTGTGCTGCAACTAAGACCCAGGGCAGCCAAAAACAAAAGAAAAGTTAACTTTTGCCTACTGTTCTTTTCACCTTAAACGTCAGTGAAATTAAATATACCCTATTATAAAATTTTTCCCATTTTTTGAAATTAATGAACACAGATATAATGCTGGCTCCAAAACACTTTTTGTTCATGACAGGAAAGTGACACACAACATTCTGCTGTGTAGCTTAGTGGCATTTTGGATGTGTGAATGTGTTCAATGTTTATATGTCTTCTCATTTTCTGCTACCAAGTCATATTAAATGAGATTATCATATATTATTAAAGCATGAAAATAAATAAAATATTGAGTACATAATTAATTTAATGAATATTTCTTAAAAAGCAAACAAAAAACAAATATTTCTTGAGTTCCAACCATGTGCCAGACACTGGGTATACAATAAGTGAACAAAATGGATAGGGTTGGGAATTCCCTGGAGGTCCAGTGGTTAGGACTCTGTGCTTTCACTCCGAGGACCTGGGTTCTATCCCAGGTCAGGGAGCTAAGATCCTGCAAGGCGTGCAGTGCGGCCAAAAACCAAACAAGCAAAATAGATAGGGTCCCTGCCCTCATGGGATTTACTCTTCAGTTGTAGAGATGGGCCACAGTCTGATAATCACACAGATAAATGATGACAACCAGATGTGTACTATGAAAGGAGAAGGTAAGAGAGCATTAACTGGAGACTCCTGACCTAATCTGGGTAGTGGGAGGAGGACAGTTTTCCCTGAGAAAGTGACATTCGAGAGGAGATCTGAAGGAAGGAGTGTTAACTGCTGGGGAAAGTTCCAGGCAGAGAGAACAGCATGTGCAGAGGCCCTGAGGCAGGAGAGCCTGGCTTTGAAGAACGGACGGAAAGGCCAGTGGATCTAGATGAGAGAAGGATATGGGAAAGTGGTTCAACACAGAGCTGGCAAGGTGGTCAGAGAGCAGATCAAACGTTGAGGATTGAGTCACTAAAATGTGATTACTGTCACCAGTGTAGAAATGCAGGAAATCTAAATGTCCATCAGTAGGGGACTAGTGACATAAGTTATGGTGTAACAATGTAAAGGAATACTATATAGCTGTAAAAAAAAATGAGGACGTTTACTGCCTACCCAGAAAAATAAATGTAAATTTAATACTGAAATTTAAATAAAGAACCTTTAAAAAGGGGAAAAACCTGACCCAATGATACACGATTTGTACTATATGAAAATAATTCTTTGGGTATAATAAGTTATCCTTTTATATATGGATTTATTGCAATAGTAATTATGTATTTTGTTTTATTTTGAGGATCTATTTATTGTATTTCAGGGCAAATATATTTTACAAATTAGCATAGTAGTTAAGAACATGTCTGCTGGTCTAAGATCCTGGCTTCATATTCTGGCATTGCCATTTACACAGTTGAATGGGCAAATTACTTCAACTCTCTAAAGCTCAGTTTTGCCATTTGTAAGATGTGAACAGTAATAACATTTAGCTGATAGAGTTGTGATATGAATTGAATGAGATTATATAGGTGAAGCACTTAGATGTGCTCATCACGTAAGAAAAAGTTATATACTGTCACTTTTTATGAAAATATCTTCTAAATAATACCATTTATCAAAAGTTAGAGTGCAGAAAGAGAATACTGAAGAAAGTTATATCAAAAATCTATGGTAGTCGCTTTTCAGAGGTGGGATTATGGCTGCTGTTTGTTATCTGTTTTATTGTTGTGTATATTTTCCAAACTTTGAAACGTGAGCATGTATTTAAAATTACTGTTGCCTTCCATTGAAATATGCTGGCTTTGCTGAAATTTAATTTTTAGTAACATCTTTTTCAGCAGTGTGAGAAAGTCTACAAACCCCAATTCAAGTGATGTTAGTTCTGTAAATATATTCATAATTATTTTGGCTTTCTTCCTTATATTTTGATTAATGTACCAATTTAAAAGGCTTTGTGCCCACAGCTGCTAAGTTGTGATTGGAAAGGAAAGGGGCTTGCATTTTGAGACCATCTGTGGGAGTTGAATTGTCTGAGTCTGACAAGAGATCATGGCAGATGGTGAGGTCACTAAGGTTGACTTTTTGAGCTTGACATAATGTGTTCATGAAGCTGGAAGAAGAAATCTGACTTATTTTTTTAACCAACAGCAGAGCATGGTGACAGGAAGAAGAGTACCATTGTTGAGTCTGGTTGAAACATAAGGCATCAGTGCACATGACTGGTTTATCTTTGAGAATCACCAATACTGCCAAAGATGGCGGTTTCTTGAAACATTCAGTGCTGCATTTATTTACTTTCTAGGCCCTTGATTTAAGTCATATACTGCAAATGATTTTAGATTGAAGACAGTGTAAAGGAAAGATAAAAGCTTGAAAAATACTTAGAAATGTATATTTTTAATTGAAAGGTCATAGGCTATCACTCAAAGCCAGTACAGCATACTTTTTCATTTTTAATTGAATGAAGATATCTGTTGCAATCCCATTTCTTTTTATAACATTTATCTTAATGTAATTTTATATCATTTAAATTGCACTTGAAGGTTTATGCTTCCTGTTTCTGTCATCTACTAGGACGTCTCCAGTACCTGGATTCGTGTTTTGCCCATAGTGGGTATTCAGTAAATGCTGGATAGATAGATAAATTAATGAATGAAGTTATTGCCGACTCTTGTTAATTTTAGATGAGTTTTTCTTAACCACAGTTAAACACTTGTTTTTTCTGCCTTAAACTTGGATTTAAATGTAATAGCATTTTACCACATTTAAATGTAGTTTTTATCACTTCAACTACATGTGAATTACGTATTATTTATTTTGGAGGAAGAAACCTTAATTTGTCATGAGTCAGTGAACCACTTTTTTCTTTAACGTTGATTACCTTTTGCTAGGCAGTGTCCTATTTATTTTCCATGTCTTGACTCATTTAGTTAAGTAGATGTACTAATACTATTTTGTAAATGAAGAGATTGAGGCACAGAGATATTAATGTAAATGTGCTCAAAATATTCATGTACTTTGGCTCTATTTCAAACTTTTATCATTTAGGTAACATTTAGAGGTTACAGTTTATCCTTATCTTTGGTGAGAAGATGCAAAGGGAATGCTAAACAAAATTATGTTTTGTCTTATTAAGCTCAGTTAATGTGGCTACAAAGTATTTTTATTGGTTGCCTCCTGTTACAGTGTGTTGAAATAGTAACACCCTGTTAATTTCTTCTTGTTTGCATGAGTAACAGTGTCACTCAACAGCCTGGCCCTTAGGAAATATAATCCCATGCTGAACACTGAGTATAATAAGGAAGCAGATGCATGGAAACAAGGAGCACTAGCCATTACAACCATACTCTGGAAATGAAGAAATGGGGAGGGGGGACAACGGCATTTACTAGCTGAATCTAGTAGCCCAGCCCAATGATGGTCTGCTTTATATTTCATTGGCTAGAATTATGTCATGGTCAACCCATCTGAGGGGGAGACAGAATGTAGTAGTTTCAGTTGGGCATATTACTACCTTCAACTTCTCCTAAGGAAGAGGAGGAAAATGATATTGGGTAGGCAACAGGATCTGCCTTAGGTAGGTACAGCAGGTTTCTAAAATTTAGCAAGTACTTTGGGTAGAAAAGAGTTTATTTTATTGTTGTTGTTATAACTGTATTTCAATAGGTCATAAGACCATCTAAAAAATATTTAAAACCGATTTTTTTTGGCTGTTTGGAGTGTTCAGTGTTTATGTATTTATAAATTGGAGGACATGTGTTACATTGGCTTGGGTGATCTGTTGCTTTTTACTTTGACACAATGTATCTAACTTACTCCTAATGAAACAGCACAACTCAGATGGGACTTGAATCCACAAGTCGGGCCTCAAACCCAGCCAAAACCCAGACTGGGACTCGAACCCACAGGCTGGGACTCAAACCCAGCCAAAACCCAGATTGGGACTTGAACCCACTGTCTTTTAATTGAGATCACACATCTGGTCTCAGGATGTAATGAAGCTCAGGTTCTTTATGTCTCGTCACAGAAAGAATTTAGTGAGAGGCAAAGTGATAGGTAAGAAGTGGATTTATTTAGAGAGATACACATTCCGTAAACAGAATGTGGTCCATCTGAAAAGGTGAGAGTGGCCCTGGGGGAAACACACTCCACGGACAGAGTGTGGGCCATCTCAGAAGGCAAGAGGCCCCAAAATATGGAGTGGTTAGTTTTTATGGGCTGAGTAATTTCATAGCCTAATGAGTGGGAGGATTATTCCAACTCTCTTGGAGAAGGGACGGAGATTTCCAGGAATTGGGCCACCACTGTTCACTTCTTGGCCTTTTATGGTTGGCCTCGGAACTGTCATGGCGCCTGTGGGTGTGTCACTTAGCATATGCTAATGTATTACAATGGGCATGTAGTGAGGCTCAAGGTCTCCTGGAAGTCGAATCTTCTGCCCTCTTGGACCTAATTGGCTCTAACCTGTTTTATGTCCTAACCTCAAGGGCTATGTCATTCTTTCAAAGGTTGTGCCCTGCCCCCTTCCCTCCTGTTTCACTAATATAACCCTGAAAAACTCTGTATACCTATTTTTCAAATAAGGACACTGAAGCTCAAAGAGGTTAAGTCACTTGTTCAAGGTCACACAGCTAATAAGTGTCAGAGCTCAGACTGAGCCTAAGTTAAAAAAAGAAAAATCATACTCTTTTCACTCCGCTACACTGCTGCTTACTATATGTCTACTTCAAGCAGGACACTTAGAACCAGTTGTTATTTTGATTTTTTTTCCTATTTCATTAATTCTTTTTTAAAAAAATAATTTATTTATGGCTGTGTTGGGTCTTCATTGCTGTGCACAGGCTTTCTCTAGTTGCGGTGAGCGGGGGCTACTCTTCTTTGTGGTGCGCGGGCTTCTAATTGCGGTGGCTTCTCTTGTTGCGGAGCATGGCTCTAGGCACGTGGGTTTCAGTAGTTGTGGCACGTGGGCTCAGTAGTTGTGGCTCACGGGCTCTGGAGCGCAGGCTCAGTAGTTGTGGTGCATGGGCTTAGTTGCTCCTCGGCATGTGGGATCTTCCCAGACCAGGAATCGAACCCGTGTCCCCTGCATTGGCAGGCAGACTCTTAACCACTGCACCATCAGGGAAGCCCCCTATTTCATTAATTCTTCCTCTTCTGTTTCTTTTCTTCTTTCTTTGAGTTCCCACTGATCTTTTTAAAAAGCTTTTAAGTTGATTACTTAATGAATGAAGAGAAATGTAAATTTACTTCTAAGTACTATTTCAGCTGCACTTTACCGTTTTTTTTTATTATTGTTTTCATTGTCATTCAGTTCTCAGCATTTTAAATTTCCTTCTCTAATTCATGGATTGTTTGAGCCATGCTATAGTTTTATTTTCTAAATATACAACTTTAGAAAAAAATGACTCCTAATTTAACTTCATTGTGGTCAGAGACCATAATCTGTATAATATTAATATTGTCTCTGAAATTTGTTGCTACTCCGTTGGTGATTTTGTATGTGGACAAATTTTGTAAGTCTGTGCTTAAAGAGATGTTTCATATCTGTTAGCTGCAGAGTTTTGTGTAGATATATTAAATCAAACTTGCTTAAAGTATTAATCTTCAAAATGCAATACTTACATTTTAGCCTTAAATTCCTTAGTTTGAATATGTCAGGTAGTTGGGTGAATGGGATGTCGTGAACTTGTGCTTTATTATTTACGTCATATTTGTAACACTGAAGAGGACATAACAAATAACTGATAAATGTGAAGCAGTTCCAGTGTAGGAACTTGATTTTCATATTAGGTCATGACAGACGTGAACAAATCTGCAGCTACAGTGGGAAAGCAAAAATCACAGTCGTAGTTCAGGTCTTGCTTGGGTTTTTAAATATATGTTTTCTTTATCATTGAAAAAGTACATTGCTTTACTGAAAAGTAAAAGCATCTCCCCACCCCCCCGCCGCCAACCCCCAACAGTTTGACTTGTAGATTCAAATTCTAGCATAGAAGGCGGACATATGGAGCCTCCATTTCTTTAAGCCCCTATTATTTATGGCCTTTCTGAAGTGAAATTTTATTTTATCCTTCCCCTTGAATGTCTTATAAAAGTTTTAATTTTGAAATAATTTTAAAATAAAAGTTGCAGAAATAGGGCAGAGACCTCCTGAGTACCCTTCACCCAGATTCACCAGTTGTCAACATTTTGCCACATATGCTTTGTCACTCCCACTTTCTCCATATATAGAGATAATATATTTTTTTCATCATTTGAAAGTAAGTAGCTCCTCTCATACCCTTTCACTACTAAATATTTTGGTATATTTTTTCTAAGAATGAGGACATTTACTTAAAAAAAGAGCACAACCCTCTGATCAAAAGCAAGAAATGAAACAATACAGTTATCTAGCCTGTGGACCACGTTTTGATTTCTCCAACTGCCCTTGGTCTTCATAGCAATTATTTTTTGTGGTTCAGGATCCAGTCCGGGATCACGCATTAAATTTAATTTTCATATGACTTTAGTCTTTTAAAATCTGGGCTGTTTCTTTAAGCCTCCTTTGTCTTTCATGATACTAATATTTTTTTAAGAGCTCAGGCCATTATTTCATAGAATGTCTCTCAATTTGAATTTCTCAGTTGCTGCCTCATGATTAGATTTAGATTATACATTTTGGGAAATACCTCAGAAGTGATACTGTATCCATTGCAGTGCACTTGAGGAGATCCATGATGTTGGTTTGTCTCATTGTTGGTTGTCATTTGGTAGCTTTGATCACCTTGGATGAAGTGGTATGTGCCAGGTTTCTGCACTGTAAGATTTGAATTAATAGGTATTTTGTAGGGA
>NW_006771578.1:3052928-3086225 GCF_000442215.2 Lipotes vexillifer
GTAAATATCCCACCAACTTTCATCTACTAGTTTTAGCATCTTTTGGTGATTCTTGCCCAATCCATTAATATCACAGTGTTTACAAATTGGTAGTTTTCTAACTGCTTCATTTCTTTATACATATTAGTTGGCATTGTATCGCAAAGAAGAGCTTTCCCTTCCTCCTTGTTATTTGTTCCTATCAGTATGGACTCCTGGATTATTATTTGATGGGTTTAGATTATAGTCTGTTGCTATCAGTATATACTTAGGTGCTTAATTGCCCCTTTAAGCTGGCTTAAGTTGTCCCTTTAAGTTGTAGACCCTTTAAGCTGGCTCCTGTATACTTTTGATATGTCTCCGTCATTTTTCGAGCCCATACTTACTTTAGGTACAATACAGTGTTCTAGGTTTATCTTATACATTACCTGCCCAGTGCTGGAATTGGCTGTTTCTCCAAGAAGCCCTGGTGTTGCTTTCAGTGGATTATCTAAAACAGCATGGTATAATATTTCAAAGCCCAGTCTTTGTCACTTCTTAGCTGAGTTGATTTGGTCAAATTATTTAACATCTCTGAATCTCAATTTTTATCTGGAAAATGACAGTTAGAATGGTACATATCTCACAGTGTTGTTGTAAGGGTTAATTTAGGTAATTTAAAGAACGATGCATGCCACATAGTAAATGTGATATAAATGTTGCTTATTATTATTATTACATTATTATTCCCTTTTTTCCCTTTAACAGGATGTTCTTTTAAAGAATATTGAAGACGAAGTTTTTTGTTTTGTTTTGTTTTTTTGTTTGTTTTTTAATGGCTTTACAGAATTTTAAATTGAATACAATTTGACATGACGGCAAAAAATGTAAGTATTTGTAAATTTTTAAATGTAAGTATTTAAAAAATGAGTTGTACTTTTTCGTATGCATATTTGCTTTGTCATTCTGATTAATGAAATTCAGTTTACCAGCATTAGTTGATCACTGTTTTTGATCCTGCAAAGAATGAGATAGTAAACTTTAACACTGTTGAATATTATGCTCTTATGACCATTGCAAATCGATGCCAGGTTGCTCCATCTCAACAACTGCAAAATTGCTATCTCCAGAAGGTTTCCCACTCCCCCACCCCTCCTGTTTTGTGTGCTGTGATAAATTTGTTTTGGTGCTTGCTGGAGACTTACTTGGCATTATTGAGAAAAATCACTGTTTTCTTTGGCTCACATTTTTTCTTTTGGGTTTACTGTTGGAAGTGTGTACAGTCAAATGTTGTTCAGAGGAAGCTTGCTGTCCTCCATGAGATGATTTCTGAGGGAACATGAGACTTAGTTTTTTTGGAGAAGTTATTTCTGTTTTTCTTTTGCTTAAGGCTCTCATTTCTGAATCTACTTCCTTTCAAGTTACATTCTTATTATCACCCTGTATCAGTGGATTTATTTCCAGTCATGGTGAAGGATTATGCCAGAAAAGAAATACTACAACATATAGGGAAATAATTTATTATAATTACTGTTTCCAGATTATGTTGGAATATTTGATTACAGGTAACAGAAACCAGCTTGGGCTACCTTAAACAAAAAGGGAATTTATTATAAAGATACCGGATGTCTCAGGGAATTCAAGAGGAGGAATTTAGTGGGTCCTCCGAAAGATCTGAGTCCAGAAACTTGAAATCTACCAGGAATCGAAGCAGTATTTGGTTTCCATTTGTCATCTCTATTTGTTTCTGTGCACTGGCTTCATTACTCTCTGTCTCTCTGCTAATTATCTTCCTCAGTTCTCAGTCAGCATCTTGATCTACTTGTTACAGTACCAGCCTATTCAGAGAGAGAGAGAGAGGAAGGAAATGGGGGCAAGCAGCCTGACAAATCCTGTCTGCCTATGTCAGCTCTAATTTCAGACTCCTTGGGAAGGACCTGTGTCACTACTCCAGCCTGATATCTGCTAGTAGTTGGGCTAGTTGTGACCAGAGGCAAGTGTTACATTGTGTAAAAAGATCTCGTGAGCCAGACAGATAGTTCCAGATACTACCCATTATACATTTAAAGAAGAGCATCAAAAACAAACAAACAAACAAAAAACAGCCAAAAACCAAAAAAACACCCTGATTACTTATCTCTATTTTCCCATTATTGACCTTCTTTTAACACACATGAGTAGCTATAAGCAGATATAGACTTTGGTTCATTATCATCTAATTAATTTTTTAGCATAAATTATCAGGAGTAGTCTGCTTTTTAAAAATTTTTTTCATTGGGGTACATTTGTTTTACAGTGTTGTGTTAGTTTCTACTGTACGGAGAAGTGGTGTTGAGTTCCCTGTGCTATACAGCGGGTTCTCATTAGTTATCTGTTTTATACATATTAGTGTATATATGTCAATCCCAATCTCCCAGTTCCAGCTTTTCCGCCTTGGTGTCCATACGTTTGTTCTCTACATCTGTGTATTTATTTCTGCCTTGCAAACCGGTTCATCTGTACCATTTTTCTAGATTCCACATATATGGGTTAATATGTGATATGTGTTTTTCGCTTTGTGACTCACTCTGTGTGACAGTCTCTAGGTCCATCCACGTCTCTACAAATGACCCAGTTTCATTTTGTTCGTGTGGTATATGTGCCACATCTTCTTTATCCATTGAGAGTAGTCTCTTTTAATCTATGGCTCTTGTATATATTCGTTTAAGTGCTGTCTGGGGAAAAGAAGAAGAAAATTTTTAGTCTGTGTATTGGGAATTTTCTTCCAGGGTATTTCCTTGATTTTCCCTCCTCTAGAAAAAAGAGAGTGTAAAAGTTATCCTGAGCAACAAGATGGTTAACATTCAGCTAGCAAGTATATCTTGGCTTAAAAATGTACCTTAAATCTTCCTAGCCATATGTACAGTTTGCTGTATTAAAAGCTGTTTCCCTAAAGTAACACAGCGTTTGAACCAGTGGTAACTATTCTCCCATTATTTCGTTTGTATATTTGGAAGTAATCAAAGAGTATGCAAACAGTTCCTCTTTCTGCTACAGCAACCTAGGGGGAAAGGGCTACGTCATGAGCTGACCCTCTTCTGATTCCCTGGAGTTGGGGACATGGAGAGGTCAGGCCTCAGACTGGGCTGAAGCATGTGGGAAAGAATTGAAATAGGCTAAACATCTAATCAAGTTCACTAGCCATTCTGTAATAGATAAGAACATTTTTGTGACATATTAATATATTTTGTTGAGGCACTTACGGGAAGGCTCATACCAGTTTACAATGCCATGAACAACTCATTCTCATCTCTCCCCTCCCCATCTCTCTCCAACAAATAGATGTGTCTGACGCTGTTCCGGGCTCCTACCTTCTTGGGGTTTATAGTGTAGTGAGAGAAGATGGTAAATATATAATGTCAGGTAACGATAACTGTTATGAAGAAAAATAAAACAGGGTAAGAGGAGAGAATGTGACAGCGATGGGGGAGATCTCTTTCAACGAGGTGTTCAGAAGAGTCCTCTTTAAGGAAATGATGTTTAGACAGAAGAATGCTCTTCAGCCTCAGTGCAAGAAGAAGGAGCCAGCCATGTGAATACCTGGGGAAAGAGCATTCCAGGTAGAGGTTGTTCAAAGAGCAGCAAAGGACCAGTTGTTAAGACGGAACGGAGTAATTAAGCTGGGGAGCGTGGGAGGATCCAGGTCACGGGGAGCCTCAAACACTGGGGTGAGCAGCGTGTGTTTTAAATGTCAGTGGGGAGCTATAGGGGGTTTTGAGGATGGTTTCATGTCCTGACTTAGCATTTTCAAAAGCTTGTTCTGGCTGCTGAGTGAATAGACTGAAGAGGGGCATAGTAGAAGTGGGGAACTCATTTGGTACTTGTCCCAGTAGTTCAGACATCAGAGTATGGTGACTTGAGCTGGGGTAATGATATTAGAGATGGGGAAAAGTGGTTGAATCTAAGATGTATTTGAAGGGACAGCCACCGGGACTCATTGAGTAATTAGGATATGGGGACAGGGAAGAAGTTAAAGATTTCTCAACATTTGGCTTCTGTAACTGGGTAAGTGCCTTTGCGGTTTAATGAGAAGAGGAACCCTTGGGGTAGTACAGGATTTTGTGGCAAACTCAAAAATTGTTTTGAATATATTAAAGTCCAGGGACCTGAAAACATCCAGGTGGAGATATTGACAAGGAAGTTAATATAATGATTAATAATGACTCTGGAGCTCAGGGGAAAGCTTGGGGCTGGATATAAAAATTTTGGAGTCATTTCATATTAGATTGATTATTTTAAAGCAGTATGATTCCATGAGATTATATAGTTCATGCGTGGCTAGAGAACTAGAGAATACATCAGGACCAAGGTCTGAACGCAGGGAATCTCCAACAATTGGGGAGGAGGAGAGACAGCAAAAGACACTGAAGGAATGGACAGAAAGGAGGAAGGAAAGAACGTTACCCTGATGATGTGGAAGCCAAGTGAAGACAGTGTTTCAGGAAGGGCGGAGGGAGTGATAATTGTGTCACATGCCGCTGAAAAGTGACTCTTAGTTATGGAAGAGATTGCCCAGGTTTTATGGAAGCATTATTATTATTATTTTTGCGGTACGCGGGCCTCTCACCGCTGTGGCCTCTCCCGTTGCGGAACACAGGCTCCGGACGCGCAGGCTCAGCGGCCATGGCTCACGGGTGCAGCCGCTCCGCAGCATGTGGGATCTTCCCGGACCGGGGCACAAACCCGTGTCCCCTGCATCGGCAGGCGGACGCTCAACCGCTGCGCCACCAGGGAAGCCCCTAGGTCTCTTATGGTTGCAGGTGTTAGAAACCCTATTCAGAATCACTTAAGGCAAAACATGGAATGTGTTGATTGGCATAACTGAAAAGTCTGGAGTACTCTGTCTTCAAATACAACCGGGTTCAGGGAAATGATGGGCATCAGGGCTCTGCCTCCCTTTTTCCAACTCTTGGCTCTATATGGTGGCATAGTAGCCTACATTGGCCTCATAATGCTTATCTCAGAAGAAGAGAGGGAACTTTTCTTTTTTAGCATTTATATTTCAAATTCCATGGAGGAGCTTTGGTTGACTCTGCTTGGCCCACACGCTTAGACAAGTAGAGAAGGAAGTAGGGTACCATAAATGGTTTGCTGCTTCATTGTGGGTCATGGGTCCACTCCTATTGTCATAGCACATTTGAGGCTCTAAGATGAACAGCCCTACCAGAACTGCGTGGAGTGTGGGATGTTTCATTTTGCAAAAGGAAGTTCTGCAGAGCTGGCAATATATTCATTGTATCTGGGATAAAATTGTTATCCGGTAGTATCTAGTATCCAGTGATACTCTTCTAGACCAAAAATGGAGATGTGTTCTCACTTAAGTTCACTTAGTATACAGTAAAGAATTTGAAAGATAATTTGAGGTGTAATTTTTTGCCTTGTCAAAGAATCTTTTAACAATATGTAAGCCATAATACTCATTACAGAAAAATTAGAAAGTACAGATAAAGAAAAGAAACTAGCCTAGAGATTATCAGCAGAATTCTGCCTAAGAACACATCTGGTACACACACACACACACACACACACACACACACACACTCTATATATATATATATATATATATATATATATATATATACACACCAAAATCTATGTATATTATATATTTTTTAATAAAAATGAGGCCAGACTGTTTTGTAACCTACTATTTAGTTTAGTCTCTATGATGAAAACCTTTTCTTATCTTGATAACTCTGTAACATCATGTTAAATGGCTCTTTTATGTTATCTGTTCTATGGACATTACACTAGTTTCCTAATATTGGCCGTTACTTCCATTTTTCTCTTTTTTTAACTTTTTGTTTATTTTTGTTTACTCATTGGATTATTTCCATGAAACCAAAGTCTTATGAAATTACTGGCCCAAAGAGTATGTACTTTTTGGACTCTTGATTCATATTGCTAAATTGCATTTCAGAAAGATTGCACCAATTTACATATTCACCGGTGGTGTATGAGAGTGCCATTTCCCTTTATTTTCTTTCTAATCTTGGTCAATCTAATCAGCAAAAAAAATGGTATGTCATTTACTACATTTCTCTAATTGCTAGTTAGGTCAAATTGGTATTCTCCGTGTTTATTGGTCATTTGTGTCTCTCTTATGAATTGTCTAGGTCAGTGTTGAAGTAGGAAGGCCATTGCCCTTTGGATTAACGACCCAAACTTGAATATTGCTTTGCCATTAACAAACATGTTCACATAATTATTTAATTTGGTCTAAAGAGCTGTCTGAGTTTGTTGTACACATGTGTATTGTCATCCTCATTTTGCAGTGACTGTTCCAAGAACACCTTGCTTGTGAATGAATGGTAGAGCTGAACTTTGACCACAGACCATCTCGCTTTGTATCTTTCAGTTATATCAATCTGAAATGTTAAAGATCAGTGAAATTATAATGCTGTTATTGGGGAATACCGTTTGTCTCTTAACATTTGGGCTTTGGATATTTTTTATTCAATAGACATTTAGTGACTGCTTACAGTATGCAACACAGTGTTTGAATATCCTGATAGAAAACTTTTCTCAGGATCTTATTAGATGAAAAATTTTACATAAAATTAGTTTACTTTTTTCTCTTGATCTGAGAAACATTATGTAGAAAGATCCTTTTTAAATGGACAGTAAAGAAAGAATAACTAATATTTTTAAATGCCTTTCCTACCCAACTTTTTCTACTTGCATATCTGCATTTTCTTTGAATCTTTAAACTATACAGTGTTTATGAAAGCAGAAATTAATACATTTTTGAAGTTTTAATTAAATAAATTTTAGTAGTGTTTATTTAAGCTCTGAATACAAACACCTCCCCTCCATCCATGAGACCAAAAGTACACACACTATTGATTTACAATTGACTTTTATCTTTTTGGGGTATAACCTGTTGTTCACTAAGGTGCAGGTGTACAGCTGCTTAAAACATTTCCTAATACGTTTGCTGCTTCACTCAGAAGTAGCAAAAGTTGAACAGGAAGAGCAGGTGTTTAAATGAAACAGTAATCCAGTAACTGAACCCTCGTCTGTGAGTATGTGGTTTTGGTTGAGGTTTTTGCCGTTTATCTCTGTATAACAACAAAAAGGTATAAACTGATACCTTTGAAGTTATTGTAATGTATTAAGTAACCACATAGTATTAAGCATGGAATATATTAAAGGCTGTCTTTGCCTTCTTTGCTTTCTGTTTACAGTAGAGCACCAACAAAAATTTTGCCGTTCTCTTTTTTTGTAGTAGAAGAGCTTAAAAAGGAGAGGCATGTTAGTGATGCCACAGTAAACTCTTGGCATCTACAAATTGAACGCTTAACGTTAGTATTTGTGAGCAACTCTGGAAATCCATGCAGTGGTATTTTGTTGGAAATTGTGTTGCAAAAGGTTTCCTTTACTTCACTTCTAATAGAATACTTACGAGAAGCTAGACAGGATTAAGGATCTGCACCATTATCTACATAGAATTAAGAGGCTATGTTTTAGATGCCTCTGTCTTCAGCTGCTTCCATAAAAATTTAATATTAGATGCCAGACATAGGTTTGCATCAGAATTACTTTTCTATGATGTGAATGATATGTAGAAATATTTCTGGTAGCATCTCTTGAAAAAAAGAAATAGCTATTAGTAGAACATCTGAATTCCCAAATAATGAAATAATTAGCTCTTATATTATGAAATTATAAAGTATCAAATGAGTGGTTTTGAAGAACATACAGTGTTAAAGCAGTGGATAGTTTAAAAACATAAAGCAAGTACACAGATAGAAACTTACAGAGCTTTGTGTGCCTTAAAATCCTTTCAGTGTGTTAGTACTTTGAGAGGATGTTTGGGGTACCAAATTAGCATGGATGTTTCAAGGTTACAAATCTACAAGGATTAAAACAATAATACAGTAGTAATAGTAGAACCATTTATTGGATACTTGCTTTGTGACAAGTTTTTAAAAATAGAGGGTTTTTTCCTGCTGGCTCTATCTATAATGAAATTTTAAAACTCCGCTTGATGATACTACCATATTCAGCTTATGATTCTGAGTAGTCCAGTAGACATCACATTAAAAGAAATATATTGTCTGAAGGAGAATTTATAAACACACTTGCTTTAGGTAGTCCCTCAAGTATCTTAACAAACAGTAATGAACATTCAAATGGATTGAGCACTTTGTGCCAAGCCCTGTGCTTTACATGAATTCTTTTTCTTAATCTTTCTAACAACCTGAATTGGTAAGCACCTTTAGCGGCCTCTAATTTATGGATGAGGAGACCGAGATATAGAGAGCTTGTGTGACTTGACCACGGCCATACACATAATGGGTTTGATGAACTGCAGGATGAACCCAAGGCCAGTGGACCTTATGTCTGCGTTGTGGTATTAATGGTCTTTATTTGGTCCATTACATGTCATAATGTTTAAAAGCATTATATGCAGTGATTGTGAACAGTAAAAATTAAGGGCAGCAATGAGGGTGGAATTTTGGTATATCTTTTGGCAACTTCATGGTTGCCAGATTACTTGCTTTCAATAAAAAACCATCAGTGAAATCTGTAGATCTCACATCTGCTCGTAAGTAACATTATTTCATTAATTTTTATCTTGATCTGGACAGTGCATTATTTTTCCCATTTCAAGCAAAATGACAATGTGTTAATCCAGCTCCTATAGTTGATATCATTAACTCATCTTTATGTGACAATGTATAATATTTGATATGGACCTCTGGTGGAAAGTTATTAATAATAGCTTATTAAGTGATCACATATTATTTAAGATCCTATGTATAATTTTTTAAACTATTTTATTCAGGTTGGTTTGACTTCCACAAATGCAGAATTAAGAGGATTTATAGATCAGAATCTCAGTCCGACAAAAGGTAAGGACAGTTGAATAAAAATTTTGTGCTTTGAGCTAGTTTTATTGCATTTGTTATATAAAATAAGCAGTTAAATGAAGAATTACTTTATGTATAATAATTATATAATATTACTGTGTTATATTCCAAAGAACTGTCATATTCCAAAGAACTTTTATCATATAAAAGTCAGTTACCTCTGAGAGGTGGAGAGAGGGAGAGGGAGAGAGAGAGTGTGTGTGTGTGTGTGTGTGTGTGTTGAGAGACCCTATTTGCTAGTGGTTTAACTTGTAAGGAATACAGTAGAATGAATGAATATATATATAATTCCTTTGTGTAATAGATGGTTACTGGGGGAATACTTATATCAGAAATCTGATCCATCCATACAAGAATTTGTGCAGGACACTTGTCAGTATCTTTCACTATGTATCTTTCAACAGTATCTCTTAGTATGTAGAAATAACATCTGAAATCTTTATGGTTGAAATGATATGGTGTTTGGGATTGGCTTCAGAATAATCCAGTGAAGGAAGAAGGGTAAAGTGAGTGGAATTATAGATAAAACAGAATTCTCTGTGAGTTGGTTAATGGTTTAAGCTGGGTGATAGTTATACGGGGTTTCATTATTCTTTTCTCTCTTCCTTTGTATATGATTAAATTTTTCCATTATATATAAAGGTAAAAACAAAAGTGTCTACTATTACAATACAGATAGCTATGAGAGAAACATCAGCTTCCTCAAAGGCTTTATGTCTAAGGTGGGCTATGTATGTCTAAGGTGGAGAGAAGGCTAGAGAAATCTGTATTTCAGTATAAAAATTGCTAGCTTAAGTGTAGAAATGGTCTGTAGAAGTATTCTAAGAATTTAAATGTATTAAGAAGCAATGAGATACTTGAAGCCTTGATGCTTGTCATTTTTTCCCCAATTTTTTTTTATTGTGGTAAAACACACATAACATAAAGTTTACCACTTCAACCATTTTTAAGTGTCCAGTTTGGTGGCATTTAAGTACATTCATATTGTGCCACCATCACCACCATTCATATCCGAAACTCTTCATCTTGCAAAACTAAAATTCTACACCCATTAAACAACAATTCCCTATTTTCACCTCCTCCTTTAAACCTCTGGCAAGAACTATTCTACTTTCTGTATCTATGATTTTCACTACTCTGCGTACCTCATATAAGTAGAATTATACAGTATTTGTCTTTTTGTGACTGGCTTATTTTGCTTAGTGTCCTCAAGTTTCACCCATGTGGTAGCATATGGCCGAATTCCCTTCCTTTTTAAGGCTGAATACCATTCCATTTTAAGTATGTAGCACTTTTTGCTTATCCATTCATCCATCAGTGGACACATGGGTTGCTTCCATATTTTAGCTATTGTGAGTGATGCTGCTGTGAACTGGGAGTACAGATATCTTTTTGAGACCCTGATTTAGTTCTTTCGGATATATTCCAAAAGTGGAATTGCTGGGTCATATGTCATATGGGTCAAATAACAGAATTATTTTTAATTTTTTGAGGAATTGCCATTTCGAGTTTTACAGCAGCTGTACCATTTTACATTCCATCAGCAGTGCACAAGGGTTCCAGTTTCTCCACATTCTTGCCAACACTTATTATAGCCATCGTTATAGGTGTGAAGTGATATCTTATTGTGGTTTCGATTTGCATTTCCCTAATGACTAGTAATATTGAGCGTATTTTCATGTGCTTATTTGCTATTCATATATCTTCTTTGAAGAAATGTCTACTCAAGTCTTTTGCCCATTTTTGAATTGGATTTTTTGTTTTTTGTTGTTGAGTTCTAGAAGTTTTTATGTGTTCTGGATATTAATTCCTTATGAGATAATTGATTTGCAAAAATTTTCTCGCATTCATCAGGTTGTCTTTTTGCTTCCTTGATAGTATCCTTTGATGTGCAAAACTTCTTTGTTTTGATGAAGTCCAGTTAATCTATTTTTTCTACTATTGCCTGTGCTTTTGGTGTCATTTCCATATAGTGGTTGCCAAATCCAGGGTCACGAAAATTTTCCCCAATGTTTTCTTCCATGAATTTTAAAGTTTTAGCTCTTAGGTTTAGGTCTTTGATCCATTTTGAGTTAGTTTTTGTATATGATACAAAGTCAGGGTCAAACTGACATAAGGATATCCAGTTTTGCCAGTACCATTTGTCAAAAAGACTGTCCTTTGACCACTGAATGGTCTTAGCACCCCTGTCAAAAATCAGTTGGCCGTATATGTGAGGATTTATTTCTGGACTTTTTATTCTATTGCATTGGTCTATATGTCTGTCCATACGTCAATACCATAATGTTTTAATTACTGTAGTTTTGTAGTATGTTTCAAAGTCAAAAAGTGTGAGTCCTCCTACTTTATTCTTCTTCGAGATTGTTTTGGCTATTTAGGATCTCTTGCAATTCCGCATGAATTTGAAGATTACATTTCCCATTTCTGTGGAAAAGGCTGTTAGATTTTTAAAAAATTTTTATTTATTTATTCATTAACTTTTGGCTGCATTGGGTCTTCGCTGCTGCACGTGGGCTTTCTCTAGTTGCAGTGAGCGGGGGCTACTCTTTGTTGCGGGGCACAGGCTTCTCATTGTGGTGGCTTCTCTTGTTGCAGAGCACAGGCTCTAGGCGTGTGGGCTTCAGTAGTTGTGGCACACGGGCTTCAGTAGTTGTGGCTCATGGGCTCTAGAGCACAGGGTCAGTAGTTGTGGTGCACGGGCTTAGTTGCTCCGCGGCATGTGGGATCTTCCCGGACCAGGGCTCGAACCCGTGTCCCCTGCATTGGCAGGCAGATTCTTAACCACTGCGCCACCAGGGAAGCCCAGGCTGTTAGATTTTTGATAGAGATTGCATTGAATCTCTAAATCACTTTGGTTTTATTGACATCTTAACAATGCTATGTCTTCTTATTTATGAACATATTCAACGTGTCTAAGCCTTCTTTAATTTTACCATTTCTTTTTGAAGTCATAAAAAGGTTCTGGAAATAGTGGTTGTAGCTATATAACCTTGTGTATATGCTGGAAATCAGTGAATTTTGGGGTATGTGAATTATACCTTGATTTAAACAAAAAACATTTTCTTCAACTTAATCTCTACTTCCAGCCCTCATTTGTTCTCCCCATCATCAGACTTCTTGAAAGAAGCTATACACTTACAGTCCCATTCTCAGCTTTCATTCACTTCTCTGCCCAATGTAATCTGGCTTTTGACTCCATTAATCCATTGAAACTGCCTTTGATTTTGTCTTTTTTTGTTTTCGGTTTATCAGCTTTTGGCACAGTTAATGTGCCCCCCACCCTTTAAAAATAACCTTTTAATTTTAGAACAGTTTTAGGTTTATAGAGAAATCACAGAAATAGTACAGAGAAGTCTCATAAACCTCTCACTCGGTTTCCCTACTGTTGACATCCTACATTATTCTAGTACAGATTTTATAATTAATGAGCCAGTATTGATACATTATAATGAATAGAAGTTCATACTTTATTCAGACTTCCTTAGTTTGTAGCTAATGTCCTTTTTCTGTTCCAGGAGAGCATTCAGGATACCACATTACATTTCATGATC
Organism: Lipotes vexillifer; assembly: GCF_000442215.2. NCBI lineage: Eukaryota > Metazoa > Chordata > Mammalia > Artiodactyla > Lipotidae > Lipotes > Lipotes vexillifer. The sequence continues at coordinate 3,065,353 of NW_006771578.1, forward strand.
ATGCATCCTTTGCTTCTTTTGGCTGTGACAGTATCTCAGACTTTCCATGTTTTTAATAACTTGACAGTTTTGAGGTGTACTGGTTGGGTATTTTGTAGAATGTCCCTGAATTGGGATTTTTCTAATTGTTTTTCTCATACTTAGATTGGGGTTATAGGTTTTTGAGAGAAAGACCACAGAGATAAAGGGTCGTTTTCATCACGACATATTAAGGGTATCAACATGACTTATCATTATTGGTGTGAACCTTGGTCACTTGGCTGATGTAGTGTCTGTCATGTTTCTCTACTGTAGAGGCACTCTCTACCCCTTCCCCCTTCCCGTACCATAGTCTTTGGAAGGAATTCATTATGTGGAGCCCACACTTGAGGAGTGGAGAGTTTGCTCCACCTCTTGGAGTTGTGAATATCTACATAATTTGTTTGGAATTCTTCCACCCTAGATTTGTCTCATCTCCTCCATTTATTTAGTTAGTTAGTTAATTCTCTCTTTATACCAGTATGGACTCAGGGATATTTGGTGTATAGTCTGGGTCATAGTCCAATACTATTTCAGTTTCTTTGCTCAGATTGTTAGGACTGTGGCCATTGGGAGCGTTCAGTTGCTTTTCCGTGTCCCTTTGACATGTTTCCTGCCCATTCCTCAGATCAGCCATTTTCCGAAAGAGTCCTGATTCCTTTTTATGGAGAGTGTGGTTAGAAATCAAGGTCTTGGTGCTAAGCGAGCTCATCGTCACTAGGGTGGTGTCTTTCTTTTTGAATCACTGTTTTTCTTTGTGTCTGTGATGCCACACCTTTTAAGTCTTATAGGAAGCAGTACAGTGTAGCGGTTAAGAACAAGGGCTCTGGAGGATGAGGGTGTAATCGTGGTTGCACTTCTTATACTCCACCAAATGTGTAAATCTGAGCAAGGTGATCTCTCTAAGCCAAAATGTCCACATCTGTAAGGATGCAGATAACAGTGGTAAATTGCTCATAGGGTATGTAAGGATTAAATGAGGTAGTGCCCGTAAATCACTTAGTGCAACACCTAGCACATAGTAAGCATTCATTAAGTGCTTACTCCTTTTCCTCTTGTTAATATTTTCATCTTCCTTTTTGGCCATTCCCTTCAGTCTCCTCTCCTAGCTCTTCTTTTGTTTGTCTTCTAAATGTTAGTGTTCCATGGTTTTTTTTTTTTTTTTTTGCGGTACGCGGGCCTCTCACTGTCGTGGCCTCTCCCGTTGCGGAGCACAGGCTCCGGGCGCACAGTCTCAGTGGCCATAGGCTCACGGGCCCAGCCGCTCCGCGGCATGTGGGATCTTCCCGGACCGGGGCACGAACCCGTGTCCACTGCATCGGCAGGCGGACTCTCAACCACTGCGCCACCAGGGAAGCCCTCCATGGGGTTTTTGTCTTAGTTTTTTTTCCTCACCTTGTACATTTTCCCTAGGCAATTTCATCTATTCTCACTGCTTTTACTTTGTGTATGGTTGATTCTCAAATCTGTACCTCCAGCCCAAACCTTTGTCTTGAGTTTTTGTATATTTAACTGCTTATGGGACACCTTCATTTGAATAACTTATATGCATCTCAGACTCAATCTGTCCATAATTAAAGTGATTATTTCACCCTCTCAAAACCTACTTTCCCTTTTCTGTCTTACTGGCTAGTACAGTAGTACCTTTCACCCGTTGCCCAAACCAGAAACTGAAGCATCATCTTTGACTCCTTTTTTGACGTCTCTACTCCCAGTCAAATCACTTACAAGACTTGTTGATTCCAGCTAAATATCTCAGTTCTCCCCACCCACTTTCTCTATTCCATTGCTATTATCTTAGTTCAGACTACTATAAACTATTTCCTGGATTACTGTAGCTATTTTATTTGCTTTGAGATTTTATTTCTTTCTGTTTCATTCACTGTACTATAGCTACATACTTTTTCTCAAACACAAATCTGAACAAGTCTTCCCAAGTTAAAAAAACATTTTTTGTTCCTTATTGCCCTCAAGATAAAGTCCAAACTCCAGTTTAAAAGATCCCTCATGATATGGTTCTTGCTTTCATCTTTGGCCTTATCTCAGACATTTATGCTTCTGCTACACTGAACTACATTCTGTCTGTCTCTCCCTCCCCTCCCCTCCCCTCCCTTCTCTCTCTCTCTCTCTCTCTCACTTTCTGTATTCTATTCTCTGTACCTATAATGCCATACCTCTCTGACAGCATCCTCACTTCACTCCTGATAGATATACATTTCAACTGGCTAATTTCTGTTCATTCCTAGCATCTAAGTTTAGGTCTTACACCCACTTGGCCCGTAAGCCTCTAATACTCTCTGCTTATCCCGATTGCAGTATTTATCACACTGGACTTTAATTTTACTGATTTACTTATTGGTCCCCACCTGACTCCATGAAGTCAGAGACTTTTTTATCTTATTCATCACTGTTTCTGTAGAATAGATATTTCAAAGTAACTATTCCATAGTAGCTGTCCCAAACTGGAACTTTGTTGAAAGAATGCGTGTCTTTCCTTCTACCTGTAATTCCCTTGGCCACTGGGCAAATTCCTGTTTATGCTTTAAAATCTAGCTGAGCACGAATTCCTCTGTACCTCCTTGTTACTGAGGCTCCTTTGTGTTAACCTTTGGACCCTGTAGAGACTTTGCGATTGTCCTTATCACATTATATTGTGTTTCTTTATAAGACTGTCCTTTCGTTTTTTACTAGACTCTGAGCTCTTTAAGGACAGGGTCTTTTTTTTAATATATATATATTTATTTATATTTAATTTATTTTATTTTTGGCTGCATTGGGTCTTCAGTTGCCGTGTGCGGGCTTTCTCCAGTTGTGGCAAACGGGGGCTTCTCTTCGTTGTGGTGAGCACAGGCTCTTGTTGCTGAGCACGGGCTCTAGGAGCACATGCTTCAGTAGTTGCAGCACGTGGGCTCAGTAGTTGTGGCTTGCGGGCTTAGTTGCTCCGCGGCATGTGGGATCTTCTTGGGCCAGGGCTCGAACCTGTGTCCCCTGCACTGGCAGATGGATTCTTAACCATTGCACCACCAGGGAAGCCCAGGGTCTTTTTTCATATTTTTGTCTTTATAGAGTCTAGCTTGGCATCTAGCTCAGTTATATATATTCAGTAAATTTTTAGAAGTTTATTTTTTATTGAAATATAGTTAATTTACAACATTGTGTTAGTTTCTGGTGTACATCAAAGTGATTCAGTTATACATATAAATATATTCTTTTTCATATTATTTTCCATTATAGATTATTACAAGATATTGAATATAGTTCCCTGTGCTATACAGTAGGACCTTGTTGTTTATCTATTTTATATATAGTAGTTTGTATCTGCTAATCCCAAACTCCTAATTTATCCCTCCCCTCCCTCTCCTTTTGCATACTAAGTAAATATTGAACTGCAAGAGCTTGTTTTGCCATAGCATTTCCAGACTTTTAATGCAAGTATTTATTTATCTAACCTTTGAGAAATGTATGAAGAAGGAACTTGCCTTGAATGCTTTTTGAAACAAAGTGTTAAGGTATTCAGTGAGGAAGGTTTCTGAGCTTTTTGTCTTAGGGCATCTATCTAAGAGTTGGAGGTCTAAAAGTTACATAATTAATTAAAATAAGAACAAGCTTGGAGATGATTTTATTCCGCCATAACCAGGCGAGTAGCAGAGGATTCGAAAGCAGTTGAGTATTCGTATATCCTTGTCATAAATCATGTAATTGTGTATTATTTTTTATTTTATTTTACTTTATTATAAATTTATTTATTTATTTATTTTTGGCTATGTTGGGTCTTCATTGCTGCGCGCGGGCTTTCTCTGGTTGTGGCGAGCGGGGTCTGCTCTTCATGGTGGTGTGTGGGCTTCTCATCGTGGTGGCTTCTCTTATTGTGGAGCATGGGCTCTAGATGTGTGGGCTTCAGTAGTTGTGGCTCTCGGGTTCAGTAGTTGTGGCTCACGGGCTCTAGAGCACAGGCTCAGTAGTTGTGGTGCATGGACTTAGTTGCTCCGCGGCATGTGGGATCTTCCCGGACCAGGGATCGAAACCATGGCCCCTGCATTGGCAAACAGATTCTTAACCACTGCACCACCAGGGAAGCCCTGTATTATTTTTTTAAATGAAAGAAAAAGACAGTGTAACTCAGGGCTTCATTATCTCTAGTGTTGAAAGCCCAGTGGAACCTTTGTTGAAGTCAGGGATTCCTTCATTATCTGAGAGGTACATGCTGTTTCTTGGGCTATATCTTTGGGTGGTTCTGGCATGTGAAAGAGGCCATATTTGCCTGTAAGCTGTATGCGTTTCTCGGGCAGCTGCTGTGGGCTGAATTGCTTGTGTCTCTGCAGGTAGATGAGACCTGCCGTGTATCCTCCTCTTGCTCCTTTATGTCCTCAGCAGAGCTAGCAGTGCCACTTTGCCAGCTCCTTCATTGCTTGCACATCAGATTGAAAATATGTGTATCTTTTACTCACTGCCAGTTCCGCACTGTCCAAGAGATTGCCCTAGCCTACAGCTATGGAAATGACAACCTACTAAAAGGAATGCAGCAACTCAAAAGAGGGAATGTCCCTGGATAATCAGATTCCTCCTATGGAGGCAGAACTAATGGAAAGGTAAGAGAGAGCATGAGAGCAAGAAAGAAGAATGGAACTCTCAAGAGGATACAGTTGGAACACCTAGAAAGTTGTTTTGGAACTAAAAATATATTCAGAAGTCTTGAATCTAAGGAAGATTAAAAACAAAAAAATGGCCGAAGATGTACCGTGAGCAAAACAATATTGATACTAAATAGATATACTAACAGCCTCAAGCTATTAAAGGGACAAAGAGAAATATTGTATTGTGATGAAAGGAACAATCTACCCAACAGTCCAATTTTTAGGAAATGGGTAAAACTTATGAATAAACAGTTCACAGAAAAATATTAATGGTTCTTAACACAGATAAAAAGGCACTCTGCCTCATTCACAAACCATACGTAATTTAAAATTACACTTGAGTACCATTTTTCACTCTATAAGGCTGGCGAGTATTAAGAATTTTGATAAAACACTGTTGTCAAGGGTGTAGGATAATGTGCTCTCTTATACTGCTGGTGGGAGCATAACCTTTATGGGAAGCAATTTCACAGTATTCATTAATTTAACATTCACATTTCCTTTGACCAAGTGGTCCCAATTTTAGGAATGTATTCTACTGATATGTTTATAAATTTGGGAAATAACATTTAATCTTTGTAGTATTGTATGTAATAGCAAAATATTGGCAACAGTGTAAATCCATCAGTAAGATCTGGCTAAATAAATTATGTTCAAAACATATAATGGGGTACTCTGCAGGTGTAAAAATGGGAGTGAGAAAGCTATGTACAAGTATGGAATGATCTACAAAGACACGTTATTAAGTTAACGGAAGAAAAGTGCAGAACAATGTGCCTAATAACCATTTGTTTAAAAAGAAGTGGCATAACAAACACACATATCATGTTTCTTGTAAGGATACACAAAGACTTGACATTCCTTATCTGGTAGTTAGAGAAACAGTATCTTTCACGGAGAAGTTTTCATCTTAATGAAGTCCAACATTAAAGCCTCATTTTTTTTTTTTTCATGGATCACACTTTTTGGTGTTGTATCTATAAAGTCATTACCACACTGAAGGTCAGTTAGATTTTTCTCTTATTTTTCTTCTAGGAGTTTTACAGTTTACATTTAGGTCTGTGATCCATTTTGAGTTAATTTTGTGACAGGTGTAAAGTATGTGTCTAATTCTTTTTTTTTTTTTTCTGCATGTGGATGTCTGGTTGTTTCATCCTCATTTGTTGAAAAGACTGTCCTTTCTCCATTGAATTGCCTTTGCTCCTTTGTCAAAGTCTAGTTGAAAGTATTTGTGTAGGTCTTTTTCTGGGCTCTCTATTCTATTCCACTGATCTATTTTCTTATTTTTTTGCTGATACCGCACTGCCTTGATGACTGTGAGTGTTGGGGTTGGATGGTGTCAGTCCTCCAACTTTGCTTCTTCAATACTGTGTTGGCTATTCTGGGTCTTTTGCCTCTTCGTGTAAACTTTAGAGTCAGTTTGTTGATATCTACAAAATAACTTGCTGGGATTTTGATCGAGATTGCATTGACTCTGTACATCAGTGGGAATAACTGACATCTTAACAGTGTTAATTCTTCTATGCATAAATGTGGACTTCTCTCTCCATTAATCAGATCTCTGATTTCTTTCATCACAATTTGGTAGTTTTCCACATATAGATCTTATATATATTTATTGGATATATCCTTAAGTGTTTCATTTTTTGGTGCTAATGTGGATGGCCTTGTGCTCGTAGTTTCAAACTCCAGTGATTCATTGTTGGTATATAAGAAAGCAGTTGACTTTTATTTATTAACCTCGTATCCTGCAACCTTGCTCTAAGGTTGTAGTTTAGTTCCAGGATTTTTTTTTTTTTTTTTTTTGGTAAATGATATTTTTGTTATTGGTGGTGTCTTTTTTCTTCTTTTCTTTTTTTGGCCACGCTGCGTGGCCTGTGGGATATAGGGTCTTAGTTCCCTGACCAGGGAGCAAACATGTGCCCCCTGCAGTGGAAGTGTGGAGTCTTAACCACTGGACTGCCAGGGAAGTCCCTGTAAATGGTATTTTTAATTTCAATATCCAGTTGTTCTTCGCGAATATGTAAACACACAGTTGGTTTTCATATTTTTTATAGCCTGCTCCCTTGTGAAACTTATTTCTAGTAATTCTTCTGTGGATTTTTAGGATTTTCTTTATATACTCTTACGTCATCTGTAAATAAAAAGTTTAACTTTTCCTTTCCAATTTGTATTTCTTTTTCTTTCCTAACGTCACTGATTAGGACTTCCAGTTCAAGGTTGAGTAGAAATGGAGAGAACAGAAATCCTTGCCTTGTTCTTGATCTTAGGAGGAAAGTATTAAGTCTTTTATTATTAGGTATGATGTTAGCTGGTAGAGTTTTCATAGCCACCCTGCAACTGGTTGAGTAAGTTTCCCTTCTAAGTTTTCTGAGTGTTTTGATAATGAATGGTGGATTTTGGTAAATGTTTTTTTTCTGCACCTATCGCAGTGATTATATATGGTGGGAGTAATTTTAGCCCATGAATATGGTGAGCTACACTGATTGATTTTCACATGTCAGAAAAACTTTGGATTCCTTGCATAAACAGCACTTAATTTTTTTAAAAATTAATTAATTATTTTTTGGGCTGTGTTGGGTCTTCGTTGCTGTGCGTGGGCTTTATCTAGTTGCGGCAAGCGGGGGCTACTCTTCGTTGCAGTGTGCGGGCTTCTTATTGTGGAGGCTTCTCTTGTTGCAGATCACGGGCTCTAGGCGCGCAAGCTTCAGTAGTTGTGGCACGTCAGCTCAGTAGTTGTGGCGCACAGGCTCAGTAGTTGTGGCACACGGGCTTAGTTGCTCTGTGGCATGTGCGATCTTCCCGGACCAGGGCTTGAACCTGTGTCCCCTGCATTGGCAGGTGGATTCTTAACCACTGCGCCACCTGGGAAGCCTAACACCACTTAATTTTGAGAGGAACTTATGAGTTCTCCATTTGGAGAGTATTGTTGATTAGAGCCTGTTTTGTACTATTTTTAATCCCTTATAATCTAGAGATGACTCTGAAATCCCTGTGTAACAGCAGGGAACCAGTTGAGGTTAGACAGGGTACATATGTTTATAGTGGAACCGATTGTTCAGGTTTTGTAACGTTTTTTGAAAAGATCTTCACAGCCTGGAAACAGAAATAAAAGAAAGCATTTTTGTGGGTAAGGCAGTAGGAAGAGAAGGACTTCAGAGTTTTCCCAAAAGTGTTGCTGGAATGGCTCCTTATAGGGGCCAAATGAATGCATGTCTGCTAAGAAGGGAATGTGAGAACTTACCTTTCTTGATGAGAAGTTTAAAAGGAGCTGGAAAGGTGAAAGGGTAAGGAACTGGTGTTAGAGATTATTTCAGTCCTCAGAATCTTAAAAAGAGAGTAGCTTGTATATTTTGGAGTTATATGTTTCATTAAAAAGGCTGCTAACGTTTGCCCCATTTTTAAAAAATTTTATTTAACAAATTTAAGTCCTCAAGTATCTAGTAAGCTTTGTTTTATTTTATATTTCTTTGAACAGTAGGTATAAACGACATTTGGTTGCTATTTCTATGAAAATTCTTTGGCAGGCTTCTAAATCTGAGGTCATGTTAGGGTAAGTTTGGCCTCTCTTGCTGCGTGAGGCTTACTGAGAGATTGTGTTTTAATAAACACAGTGAATGGTTCTGGCTTTGCCTTTTGAATCTGAATTTGTTTTCAGGATATTTAAAAATATCTTAATGATCTGATAATAGACTAACCCATTCTACAAGTAGTTTTACTGACCTGTTCAATCCAGTAGCTTGCTTCTCCTGTAGGACCGGTGCCATCTGATCTTTTTCTCTTTCGTATTGTTCTGATCTTTTTTTCTCTTGTGTTTATCTACAAGGTAAGTTTTATTTAAATAATCATGTTTAGTTTACCATACTACATAATTAAATACTAAAATTAAATAAGAATTATCTTTTAGAAATAAAAGTTAAGTTCCTGATTTAAAACAAAAAATAAAGGAAAAATTAAAATGTTTTTAAATAGACTGTGCTTACTTACATCTTTTATCTTCCTGTTAACTGCTTTCACAATGTATACTGTGGTTAGGTATAATTACATAACTTTGTTCTGTGTTTGGATTGCATGTTGTAGATTTATAAATAATCTTGATAACACAGTATTTTGTACCTGAGACCAAATAAAATGGGTTTTTTTCCCCCAGTTTTTTTTTTTTTTTTTTTTTTTTTTTTTTTTGCGGTATGTGGGCCTCTCACCGTTGTGGCCTCCCCCGTCGCGGAGCACAGGCTCCAGACGCGCAGGCTCAACGGCCATGGCTCACGGGCCCAGCCGCTCTGCGGCACGTGGGATCTTCCCGGACCGGGGCTCGAACCGGTGTCCCCTGCATCGGCAGGCGGACTCCCAACCACTGCGCCACCAGGGAAGCCCTCCCCATTTTTTAATATACATTTTTATTCTCTATTCTGATAGTTAATATAAATTGCTTTATTATAGAGTGTGCCACGATGATACCTATTTTTAATATCTTGAAATAGCTAGTCACTATTTCTTATGAAGGGATGATAAATGGATATTATTCTTTTTGGAGGAAAGGATATCTGCAGTCTTGTTTCTGTAGTATTTCAAAGTTCATTTTCAGTGAATCATTTTGTAACTTAGTTGGCAGAGTAGAATACTGTTGATGTTAAAAAGTCCTTCTTTATGTGATTTCTTATTTGCTAGGTAGTTGGAAAATGGAGTTGATCTAATTGCCAGTTTTTATTTCCTATTCCTATATGGCTCACTGTCTTCTAGAAGAAAACTTTTCCACACCTTTAACTTAGCTAGCCATCTTGCTTACTATTGGTAACAACTATTGGTACTGGTTAATTTCAAACCCACAGCACTAAGGGAAGATGATAATTTTGATTGTCAATTGGAGTTTAGTTCTAAAATCAACTTCTTAAATGTTTTCTTTTTTTGAATTTCCTCATTTAAATTTATCTTGTTTATGACTAATGTAAAATTTGCATGAGTTGCCAAATCTAAAAGCAAAATATCGAAAATCGTGCCTTAAAGTTGTTTAACAGCTTTGTTGCCTACACAGTGTTTTGGCAATTTAAATTGCAAATGTTATTTAGGAAAGATTAAATTGCCTCTTCTGAATTTAACCTGGTTTCTCCTCTTCTTTATAAATTACATAGTAAATAAAAATGGTAGCTGTGTCTTTAAAAAATACTAAACAGGAAAACTATTAAAAGTTGGTAAAACTTTACTAACTATATTTCTTTAGGAGTTTTTTATTCATTCTAATGAAAACACATTGTATTTTGCTTCATGTTGTAAAGTAAGTTTGATATATTTGAAAAGGGTCAGGTTTTGGAATCATTGGAGCAGAGCTTCAAATTTCAGCTTTGCTATTTACTAGATGTACAATTGATAACATCGAAAATATACTAAATCTCTCTTCTGATTTTCACATTTGTGCTTTGGTGATTGTAATACCTACCTTGGAGGGATTATATTTTCTTGTTCAACTCTCATGTGTAAAGCTTTATGCATAATACTTAGCATGTAGTGGGTGCTCAATAAAATATTAATTCTCTTCTCCTTTACCTCCTTCATTGTTCCTTTGATATTTGAGCCTTTCCTTATCATTGTATCAGTTATGTAGAAAATGTCTGCAAGTTGCTGGTTAAATTATTGAAAAAGACCATCCTGAATACATTTAATTACAAGCTGTATTTTGAAGTAAAAGGAAATTGCTATCAGGATTTACTGGTAATACAAATTACTTCTTTCATTTTCTGCCTGTGAAACTAATTAAATCCAATTTTTTGCATATCTCAGAATAAGCTAGCAACTGTTTTGTCATCCCTTTCTTCAGTGACATCCTTTACATCCCCTTTAGTGAGTCCATTTGGGACCCATTAAAGTGTGACGAGTAGCATGACTGACACTGCACACATGTAAATCACAAAAGAAGTGGAACAGAAGATGAAAACATTTATCTAACACGAAGGCCCTCAGTCTCTCAGATGAGCCAAGTAGCAATTAGAATGCTAGTTTCTAAAAATTATTGATCTTTTTTCCATTCCTTGATTAATAAAGGTGATGTTTTCTTAGTATGCCTGGAGGTTTAGAGTGCTTTAGTCCAGTAGTTCTTAAATTTTAGCAAGCAACAGAATCACCTGGAGGGCATCTCATAAAGATTGACTCCAGAGTTTCTGATTCAGTAGGTCTGGGGTGGGGTCTGAGAATTCATATTTCTAACAGGTTCCTAGGTGAAGCTGATATTGCTAGCCCTGGACCACACTTGGAGAATTACTACTCTAAGTGTATGTAGAAGAAGTGGGGATTAAGCAAAAGGTAGAGAATCAGACTGACTTTTCTGCCTAAGATTTTTCACTCAATTCAGAAAACTTTTTCCAGTACCTTCTATGTGTCTAGTACTGCGGTATCAGCAAGCCTCACGTCTTAGACTTTCAAACCACAGATTTTTGCTTTACGAAAGGACTTTACTGCCTAAGGAGCACTTCTAAAAGAAAAGACGAGTGAGGAAAGGAGAATAGGCTATCCATTTTGTTGCTTTTTCAAACCTCTGTCCTCACGTGATAGCAATATTTTATCTTTTGCTAATTTTAATGCAAAAACATTGGCTCTTGTAATTCTATCTCTAGGTATCTCTCCTAAGGAAGTAAATTTTGACTTATAATTAATATAGACAAAGACATATTTATCATAGCATTGTTTGTAAATAGCAAAAAAGTAGCTCACACACAGCAGTATTACTAGGTGATTTTAAAGTAAATTGTGTTTGTATGTATATGATAGCTAAATTTGTAGTCATATTTTGCTTATGAAGAAAAACATTTTGAAAATAGAAAATGCTTTATACACATAATTATTTTATGTAGGTATGTTTTGATATAATTTAACTTCACATTTAAGTAAAATTGTATGTATTCTATGTTCTTAACCATGTGACATTTATAGAAAAATGAGGAAATGCATCAAATTACAGGTACCTTTTAGAACATGAGATTATGATTGATTGGTACTATGTATTTTCTGCATTTTGTAATGTATCCAGAATGGGGTATTTACTTTTATAATGAAAATATTCATGTCGTATATTTATATATATATATATATATATATATATATGTATGTATGTATGTATGTATATATATATCATTTAGTTGAAATATATAGAGAAAAGTACAAATATAGGTGTACAGTTCAGTGAAATTTCACAAACCAGCACTCGAAACTAGAAGCAAAACACCAGCATCCCAGAAGCGTGCCTTGTGCTCCCCTTGAAGGCTAAGTGCTGTCTTGACCTCTAACAGGATAGACTATTTTTGTCTGTTTTGGTGCTTTACATATGGAATCATACAGCATTTATTCTTTGTGACTTGCTTTTCTTGCTCAACATGTTTGTGAGATTCATCCATATTGTTTGTAGTTGTAGTTGATCTTTTCTCATTGCTATATAATATTCCACTGTGTGACTAAACCATAATTTATTTATTCATTCTAATGCACTTGGGCATTTGGGTAGTTTTCAGTTTGGGGATATTACAATTAGTGATCTCACAGTATAATTTTAAAATACCGAGTCTGTCAAGTGTATTTTCGTAATTGAATTTCATTTTCCTATTGCCTTATATTATAATTGAAGTTACGTTCTCATATGAAAACTCTTCAGTAGAATGTGTTTAAATTTTTTTGGCAAAGACAGGTAAGTTGATAGACTGTTGGCAGTTGTAATCAGGAACATTACTAGACTCAATACTTTTAAAGCACTACACAGATATAAAAAAATTTTTTTAATTTAATTTTATTTATTTTTTTATACAGCAGGTTCTTATTAGTTATCCATTTTATACATATTAGTATATAAATGTCAATTCCAGTCTCCCAATTCATCACCCCCCCCCAGCTGCTTCCCCACCTTGGTGTCCATATGTTTGTTCTCTACGTCTGTGTCTCAGTTTCTGCCCTGCAAACCAGTTCATCTGTACCATTTTTCTAGGTTCCACATATATGCGTTAATGTACGATATTTGTTTTTCTCTTTCTGACTTACTTCACTCTGTGTGACAGTCTCTAGATTCATCCATGTCTCTACAAATGACCCAATTTTGTTCCTTTTTATGGCCAAGTAATATTCCATTGTATATATGTACCTCATCTTCTTTATCCATTTGTCTGTTGATGAGTATTTATGTTGCTTCCATGACCCAGCTATTGTAAATAGTGCTGCAGTGAACATTGGGGTGCATGTGTCTTTCTGAATTACGGTTTTCTCAGGGTATATGCCCAGTAGTGGGATTGCTGGGTCATATGGTAATTCTATTTTTAGTTTTTTCAGGAACCTCCATACTGTTCTCCATAGTGGCTGTATCAATTTACATTCCCCTCAGCAGTGCAAGAGGGTTCCCTTTTCTCCACACCCTCTCCAGCATTTGTTGTTTGTAGATTTTCTGATGATGCCCATTCTAACTGGTGTGAGGTGATACCTCATTGTAGTTTTAATTTGCATTTCTCTCATAGTTAGTGATGTTGAGCAGCTTTTCATGTGCTTTTGGCCATCTGTATGTCTTTGGAGAAATGTCTGTTTAGGTCAGCTGCCCATTTTTGGATTGGGTCGTTCTTTTAATATTGAGCTGCATGAGCTGTTTTTATATTTTGGAGGTTAATCCTTTGTCCATTGATTCCTTGGCAAATATTTTCTCCCATTCTGAGGGTTGTCTTTTCGTCTTGTTTGTAGTTTCCTTTGCTTTGCAAAAGCTTTTAAGTTTCATTAGGTCCCATTTGTTTGTTTTTGTTTTAATTTCCATTACTCTAGGAGGTGGATCAAAAAAGATCTTGCTGTGATTTATGTCAAAGAGTGTTCTTCCTATGTTTTCCTCTAAGAGTTTTATAGTGTCTGGTCTTACATTTAGGTCTCGAATACATTTTGAGTTTATTTTTGTGTATGGTGTTAGGGAGTGTTATAATTTCATTCTTTTACATGCAGCTGTCCAGTTTTCCCAGCACCACTTATTGAAGAGACTGTCTTTTCTCCATTGTATATCCTTGCCTCTTTGTCATAGATTAGTTGACCATAGGTGTGTGGGTTTATCTCTGAGCTTTCTATCCTGTTCCATTGATCCATTTTTCTGTTTTTGTGCCAGTACCGTATTGTCTTGACTACTGTAGCTTTGTAGTACAGCCTGAAGTCAGGGAGTCTGATTCCTCCAGCTCTGTTTTTCTCCCTCAAGACTGCTTTAGCTATTCGGGGTCTTTTGTGTCTCCATACAAACTTTAAGATTTTTTTGTTCTAGTTCTGTAAAAAATGCCACTGGTAATTTGATAGGGATTGCACTGAATCTGTAGATTGCTTTGGGTAGTATAGTCATTTTCACAATATTGATTCTTCCAATGCAAGAACATGGTATATCTCTCCATCTGTTTGTATCATCTTTAATTTCTTTCATCAGTGTCTTACAGTTTTCTGCCTGCAGGTCTTTTGTCTCCCTAGGTAGGTTTATTCCTAGGTATTTTATTCTTTTGCAATAGAAAATGGGAGTGTTTCCTAATTTCTCTTTCAGATTTTTTCATCATTAGTGTATAGGAATGCAAGAGATTTCTGTGCATTAATTTTGTATCCTGCGACTTTACCAGATTCATTGACTAGCTCTAGTAGTTTTCTGGTGGCAGCTTTAGGATTCTCTTTGTATAGTATCATGTCATCTGCAAATAGTGACAGTTTTACTTCTTCTTTTCCGATTTGTATTCCTTTTATTTCTTTTTCTTCTCTGATTGCCGTGGGTAGGACTTCCAAAACTATGTTGAATAATAGTGGTGAGAGTGGACATCCTTGTCTTGTTCCTGATCTTAGAGGAAATGCTTTCAGTTTTTCACCATTGAGAATGATGTTGGCTGTGGGTTTGTCATATATGGCCTTTATTATGTTGAGGTAGGTTCCCTCTGTACCCACTTTCGGGAGAGTTTTTATCATAAATGGGTGTTGAATTTTGTCAGAAGCTTTTTCTGCATCTATTGAGAAGATCAGTTGGTTTTTATTCTTCAGTTTGTCAACATGGTGCATCACATTGATTGATTTGCATATATTGTAGAATCCTTGCATCCCTGGGATAAATCCCACTTGATCGTGCTGTATGATCCTTTTAGTGCGTTGTTGGATTCTGTTTGCTAGTATTTTGTTGAGGATTTTTGTATCTATATTCCTCAGTGATATTGGTCTGTGATTTTCTTTTTTTGTAGTATCTTTGTCTGGTTTTGGTATCAGGGTGATAGTGGCCTCATAGAATGAGTTTGGGAGTGTTCCTTCGTCTGCAATTTTTTGGAAGCGTTTGAGAAGGATGGGTGTTAGCTCTTCTCTAAATGTTTGATAGAATTCACCTGTGAAGCCATCTGGTCCTGGACTTTTGGTTTATGGAAGATTTTTAATCACAGTTTCAATTTCATTACTTGTGATTGGTCTGTTCATATTTTCTGTTTCTTCCTGGTTCAGTCTTGGAGAGTTATACCTTTCTAAGAATTTGTCCATTTTTTCCAGGTTGTCCATTTTATTGGCAGAGAGTTGCTTGTAGTAGTCTCTTAGGATGCTTTGTGTTTCTGCAGACTACACAGATTTTTGTATTACTTTTAGAGCTTTGATAACTTTAAAATGTTCTTATCATCTTGATTTTCTTTCTGTTTCATCCACTGGTACCCTTATTCTGAATTCTAAAAGTATAGTTCTTAGAATTTATTCCCTTCTTCCTATTGGCTGAGTCTTTAGAACAAGGTGGAAAGCACAAAATAATTAAAATTCTCCAGTAAAAAAAAAAAATCCAGTTTATATATATAATATGTAAGTTATACTTTGTATAATCTTATTAGCCTCGTTGGTATTTTAAAATTATATTGTAGTGGCAGGTTCTTGAGACAAAGTAGGACTTGTACCTAGCACAGTGCTAGGTAAGTGACTCTCAGGGGCTTAACATCTATCTATCTGTTGAGTGGATGAAGCAAAGACAGAATTCCACTATCAAGTTTTTCTCTTCTCAGGTTTTGTTGGCGTTTCCACTTGTCCACTCCCCTCAAATTTTGTATCTTTAGTTTAAAAACAGGTATTTGAAATGAGTAAGAGAAAATTATTATTAGTGGAAATTTTTAAAGTGGAACTTTTTCTCAAGATAACCCCATAGACAAGTCAGAGGAGAGAAAGGTAAAATCGTGAAATCACTGGAGATATTATACATTTTAGTGATTTTTTTTTTATAGTTCCAATTTTGGAAGAATCTATTCAAATTCCCATTAAAATAAAAAACAAGGTTAGTGTTATCATAATATTAGTTAAGGTGTATCAGTGAAGTAAATTCTACAATATATATTGGCTACTTATGAACAAAGAGAACTAGGGGAAACAATGCTTTAAGAGAAGGAAAATAAAAGAAGTTCTAAATACAAGGAAAGAAAGCTAGAGGCAGAGAGATCGGGAACAGTGAAACTGACCAGCATCTGTTATCCTAGATGATATTAAAGAGCTTTGTGTTGAAAGTTTTCTTCCTCAACTCTCGTCTACTTTGGATCACAAAATTTTATAGTGTATTGTTTAGTTAGAAAAGACAGCTAATCCTCTAGAAATTGTTATTTGCTGCCAGTTTTTAAAGCTTTCCTTGGTTTTTGGTTCCAGATCTTTAAACCTCACTATGAACCAACCCAGTTGTTGAGAAACATTGGATACAGTCATTGGAAAATCTTAACCATGTGTGTTAGAGTGGCTACAAAGAAAATGCACAGGGCTTAGGCCTGAAACTTGAGTGCTTTGTTTAATGTGTGTTTCAATTTTATATAATTGATCAAAGCAAATATATAAAACTGCTACTTAATTTTGTATAAAAATATCTAAGTAACTGTTGCTTTATTCTGTAATATCAGATACTCAAATTCAAAGATAGTCTAGATTTTATTTGTTTAGGTCTCTGTGTTCTCTCTTGGATTAGTATCCCAAGGTAATTGTTAAATGAACTGGATATTTTAAAACTTGTCAGCTTATACATGAAACTAATGTAATATTTTAAATCAACTAACTTTAATAAAATAAATAAAATTTAAAAGTTTACTTTAAAATATTAATTCACATAGCAATTTCTAGAAAACGTAGATCAGGCTTTATTTACATCAGTGAATTGTACTATCCTAGAGAGGTAAGCTTTTTAAGGCAGTATCCTTATCTCAGTTTCTATGAAATTTGATTTGGGGATCTTGTTAAGATAATTGTGACTGTTTTGCAAACCATGAGGAGAAAAGTAACATCTGGTATATCTGGAGCACAGACTTTAAAGGATTCCAGCATTAACTCATACTAATAAGCTCAGTTGGTGTTGAACTGGCCTGGGGAATAATGTGTCATAATAGCATATGACCTCTGAGATGGTTTGGATAGAAAACCTTATTATATAAAGCCAAGGAGGCTGAGTCTGGGGCCTGTGGTCAAAGAAAGTTTCTAGCTTCTCCCTGCAGCCACATTTAGTTTTACTGTTATTACCTACTCCCTTCCAACTCATCCTATATTTTTGGAAAAGGAGGGAAATGTCTTTCTCTGAGATTTTTCTATTCATATTAGATAATTAGAATGCAATCACTTAAACTTAATCTATTGGAACAGAATAATTCATGGAATTCATAACACTCAAATTGTTTCAACAGATACTCTTAGAAATTCTGGATTAGTTGATTAACCACAGTTCACAGCTCTTCAGTTGCACATTATCCTTAAGTTTCAGAAATTCCTTTCTGGATGGGAGAGTCAAAACAACCCACCCAGGAACAAACTATTTTCTTGGTTGCAGAGCAGTTTCCATTCTTAACGTACATGAAATAGCTTTGCCATTCTTAGCTCTGCTAATTTTTTCTCTTATTTTGCTTGTGTTTCTATTTTCAGACAATTCCCTGAAGTGATTAAGCTGATCTCAGAGAAATATTTTTTATTTTGTAATTTTAGAAAGATCTTTTAAAAGTATTTTGTTTCAGAAAGGATAGGCTGTCGTTAACAAACTTTGTTATCCCGTGGAGGTTGTGGAAATACACCATTCAGATCTCCTGCTTGAAGGGAGGCGTAACTGACTGACAGTGGCAGCTGTGGCCCCTCTGGATCCACTACCTCATTCTTGTTGAGGCCACCCACACTGACTGTGGCTGCTCTCAGCCACGATTGAGCACAATTGAGGACTAGCATAGGCCCGTTCTTACAGGATGCAGAACACCTCTGATGGGCAGAGCATTTCTGTTGCTGCATAACAAATTACCCTGAAACCTAACAGCTAACAACAAACATTTATTATCCCACACAGTTTCTGAGGGCCAGGAGTGGCTTAGCTGGGTGATTCTGCCTCAGGGTCTCTCGTGTATTGTAATCAAGCCCTAGGCCAGGGCTGTCGTCATCTGAGAGCTGGACTATGTCTGGAACATCTGCTTCTAAGATGGCTCACTTATGTGACTTTTGCCATGGGCCCTCAGTTCTTCCCTGGCTGTTGTCAGGGGCTTTCAGATCCTCGCCACATGGGGGTCCCCAAATTTGTTGGGGATAAGTAATACTGATAATTCAGTTTCCATCTTAGGTATCATTTTCTCTAAGCCACTTTTCTAAACATCATCCCCACCCGGGGTTGCCTGATACAGCAAATAAAAATACAGGACAATATTAGGGGCATACTCTAGAAACGTATTCATTGTTTATTTGAAATTCACATTTAACTGGATGTCTTGGAGCCCTACTTCTGGCCTCTCTGGGTTTAATTTGTCTCATCTGTGCTCCTGTGGCACCCTGTGCTGACCTGTCTTTGCATCCACACTATATATATATATTTTTTTTATTGCGGTACACGGGCCTCTCACTCTTGTGGTCTCTCCCGTTGCAGAGCACAGGCTCCGGGCGCGCAGGCTCAGCAGCCATGGCTCACGGGCCCAGCCGCTCCGCGGCATATGGGATCTTCCCGGACTGGGGCACGAACCCGTGTCCCCTGCATCGGCAGGCGGACTCTCAACCACTGCGCCACCAGGGAAGCCCCACACTATATTTTAATTATCTATTTAGTTGTCAGTATCTTCCTACTTGGGTGAAAGTTCCCTTGGGTAGGAACTGTGTCTTGTTTATTTATTCACCGATATATCCCCGGTGCCAAGCGCTGTGTTTGACCTTTATAGGTACTCAGTAAATATGCGTAGGCTATTCAAAGAAGGAAAATACTTGGCCTTGTAATTCAGTGTACTTTTTCTCCTCCTCCATCTTTTTCTCCCATTCACCATCATCATTATCATGATGAATGTCAAAGTAATACTCGTGTAGAGAAAAGGCAGGGAATTCCAGGATTCAAAAACTTGCTTTATCACTTTATATATAAACTTTAGTTTCCCCTTCTGATAGCTGGAGGTAATAACCTGTTTCCTGACTATCTTGGATCATAGCTGCCTCCTGTCTCCCTTAGAAAAAAACTAAAAATTACTAAGCCTACTATTTTCTAGGAAATGTGCTAGTTTCAATAATTGGAAGCTGGGCTTTTATATAGTGGTAATAGGCTTTAAGTAGTGGTAAGGACATGGAATCAAAAGCTCTGAGTTTGAATCCTAGCCTTGCCACACTAATGTCACATACTAGTGGGCAAATTACTAAATTGTGTTCCGGAATGTCAATTTTCTCATCTCTGAAACAGCTGATACCTGATAAGGGCAATTGTGAAGATTAAATGGTACACATGTGACCTTGCACATGTTTTTGGCACATGGTAGGTACACAGCAAAACCCTAATGAAGCCTCTCAGCCTCGCCATATTGTAATTCTTTGAGTGACTTTGGCTTTTGATTTATAGACATTCATAATTCTACCAACTGTAAATTCTCAGCCAAACACATATACAGAATATTTGATCCTGTGGTTTCTCTTATTGAGATGGATTACTATGGCAACAACATATCAGTAGAGTGAAACTAACTTGTTTTATATCAGTCTAAAATAGCTAATTTTCCCTATACGTAGTGCTTGTTGAATCCTGTTCCCAGTGATGGAAGGAAACTACATTGAAGGATCGAAAATGGATGTTTGCTATGATTATTTTTCTGCCCTGTGGTGACTTGTGTGATATCTCCTGCTTAAAAGCCAAAATATAAGAAGGCTCATGAGATCCCACTTTCTCAGTCTGTGGTTCTTCTGAAAAATCAAGTTCAGGTGTAACTTTTGGCCCTTTGCTTCTCAAGAGGTTTAACCGTCCTTACTGGCCTCACATACGTTAGGATTGCTGGTTGTACCCACCCCAAATCCCTAACCCTGTCTTTCCGCATTTTACCCCAATGCTGTCAGTTTATAAGGAAACTTAGTTTCATATAGATTAAATGACTTAACCACAGGTCACCCACGTAGTCAACTGGGATTTGAATCTAGGTATCCTGACTGCATTGTGGTATGCATAGTACATTCCACTTGTTTTATTAAATGAGAATTATGCAGCCTGTGGATTGGTGGACAAATATGTGGTATTATTTTTAGTATTGTGAAGTGCTGTACAGAGATACGCAGTAACCCCTATGGCAGAAGGGTTTGTAGTTGATTTAAGGAGACATAAGTTAAATAACAGAAGGTGGTAAGTGCCAATGATTCATGTAACCAAAAAAAGACTACTGAAAATCAGAATTATTTTTAGCCATATAGAATATTTTAATATATTTTATTAATATCATTTGTGTCTAGATTCTTGTATCAATACTTAGGATAATGCTTTTGAGATTTATTTGTGTTGTGTGTCAGTTCTTTTTTGTTCCATTGTATGGATGTACCACAACTTGTTTATCCATCCATGACTTGATGAACATTTGTGTTGTTTCCAGTTGTCAACTATTATGAATAAGGCTGCTATGATTAACATTCAAATACAAACTTACGTGTTGACATAAGTTTTCATTATGAGTGGAATTCCTGGGTCAATGGTACGTGTATATTTCACTTTATAAGAAATCACCAAAATGTTTCCCAGAGTGTCTGTATAAATCAGTCTTCCCATCAGCAATGTATGAGAGTTCTAGTTGCCTTGCATCCTTGCCAGCACTTGATATAGTCAGTCTTTTTTCATGTTAGCTGTTCTAGTGGGTTTATGTGATATCTCAGTGTGGTTTTAATTTTGTATTTCCCCAGTGAGTAATGATGTTGTGCATCTTTTCACATGCTTATTTGCCATCAGCATATCTTCTTTGAAATAACAGTTCAAATTTTTTTGCCCATTTTTTTTTTTTTTTTTTTTTTTTTTGG
>NW_006771578.1:3086235-3090812 GCF_000442215.2 Lipotes vexillifer
TCAATGCTGTGGCCTCTCCCGTTGCGGAGCACAGGCTCCGGACGCACAGGCTCAGCGGCCATGGTTCACGGGCCCAGCCACTCCGCGGCATGTGGGATCCTCCCGGACCAGGGCATGAACCCGTGTCCCCTGCATCGGCAGGCGGACTCTCAACCACTGCGCCACTAGGGAAGCCCCCATTGCCCATGTTTAAATTGGTTTGTTTGTCTTATTCTGGATACAAGTCCTTTATCAGATATATATTTTGCAAGCATTTTCTCCCAACCTGTAGCTTGCCTTTTAATTTTCTTAACATTAAATTTTGAAGAGCAAATACCTATTCTATTTTCTTTATTTTATTAAAAAATAATTTTTTTTTTGGTTGCACCGTGCAGCTCTTAGGATCTTAGTTCCCCAACCATGGATTGAACCAAGGCCCCCTGCAGTGACAGTGCCGGGTCCTAACCACTGGACTGCCAGGGAATTCCCCATCTTTCCTATTTTCATGTGCAGTTTGTCAATTTAAAAAATAGTTTGTTCTTCTTTATGTCCTATTTAAGGAATCTTTGTCTAAGCCAAGATTACTAAGGTTTTTGCTTATATTTTTTTCTTGGAGTTTTATAGTTTTGGCTCTTAAATTTAAGCTTGGGGTAAGTTTTGAATTAAATTTTTACATATGGATTGAGGTGAGGGGTGAGGTATATCTTTCTTACATACAAATAACCAATCATTATAGCCTCATTTATTGAAAAGATTATCCTTCCCCATAGAATTGCTTTGTGCCTTTGTCAAATATCAGCTGATACATAGTTGAGGGTCTATTTCTAGGTCCTATTTTGTTCCATTGATTTAAATATCTGTCTTTATGACAGTAACACACCATATTTACATAGCTTAGTGGTTCTCAATGAAGGGCAGTTTTGCCCTCTATGAGTTATTTGGCAGTGTCTGGAGACATTTTTAATTGCCACACTTGGGGTGTGGAGGATTTGCTCTGGTAGAGGCCAGGATGCTGCTAAAAATCCTACAGTACACAGGACAGTTCCCCATCACAAAGAATTAGCCAGTCCAAAATGTCACTGGTACCAAGGTTGAGAAACTCTGCTGTAGCTGTATATTAAGTCTTAAAATCAGGTAGTGTAAGTCCCCCAACTTTGTTCTTTTTCAGAGGTGTTTTGGCTATATTAAGTCTGGCGTTTTTATATAAATTTTAGAATCAGCTTGTAAATTTCTACTGAATTGCCTGTTGAGATTTTGATTGGGATTGCATGGAATCTATAGATGAATTTGGAAAGCTTTGACAACTTAATATTGAATCTTCTAATTTATAAACATGGTTGATCTGCCCATTAATTTAAATCTTCTATAATTTGTCTTAGCAAAATATTATAGTTTTCATTGTACGGGCCTTGCACATATTTTGTTAAATTTATCCCTAAGTATTTCATGTTCATATTTGGTATTATTTTGAATTATATCTTTTTTTTTTTTTTTTTTTTTTTTTGCGGTACGCGGGCCTCTCACTGTTGTGCCCTCTCCCGTTGCGGAGCACAGGCTCCGGACACGCAGGCTCAGCGGCCATGGCTCATGGGCCCAGCAACTCTGCGGCATGTGGGATCTTCCTGGACTGGGGAACAAACCCGTGTCCCTGCATCGGCAGGCGGACTCTCAACCACTGCGCCACCAGGGAAGCCCCTATCTTTTTATTTCAATCTCAGATTTTTTAATTGCTAGAATATAGAAAAACAGTTGATTTTTTTAATATTGACCTTGTTGCCTGTGACCTTGGTAACAGACTCACTAGTTTACTAGTAAGTTTTTTAGAGATTACATAGAATTTTCTGCATAGACCAACATTTTGTCTCTTTTACTTATTCCTTTATTTTTATGCCTTTTTTACTTTTTCTTGACTTATTGTACTGGCTAAAACTCCTATTCACTGTTTAAGTAGTGAAAGTGGACATCACTGTTCCTGATCTTAGGGGAAAAGCATTCATATTTTTACTGGTAAGTGTGAGTTTTAGATAAACGTTTTTTGTTTTGTTTTGTTTTGTTTTTTGCAGTACGCGGGCCTCTCACTATTGTGGCCTCTCCCATTGCGGAGCACAGGCTCCAGACGCGTAGGCTCAGCGGCCATGGCTTACGGGCCCAGCCGCTCCGCGGCATGTGGGATCTTCCCAGACCGGGGCACGAACCCATGTCCCCTGCATCGGCAGGCGGACTCTCAACCACTGCGCCACCGTTTTTGTTGTTGCCTTTTAGCACATTGAAGAGGTTCCCATCTGTTCCTTGTCTGCTGAAAGTTATTATCATGAATGGTTGTTGAATTTTGTCAAATACCTTATCTTATGATAGTGTAGTTTTTCTTTTTTATTCTGTTGATATGTGGTGAATTACATTGATTGATTTTTTGATATTAAATCAACATTGCATTCCTGGGATAAACCCCACTTAGGCATGATATATATTATCCTTTTTATATATTCTTGGATTAGTTTCCTAAAATTTTGTTTAGAATTTTTGAGGGATATTGGTCTGTAATTTACTTTTAATGTTTTTGTGTTTTGTTTTCTTTTTATCATGATTCTTTTTCTGAAGTATCATTTGATCTTAGTTGCCACCTTGTTTAATTTCAGCATTTTCAAGGGATTAACACTGAAAGAAGAGGTCAATTTACTTATGATAGAAAGTCTGTTGTGTTTTGAGTGCTATTTGCCAGGAACTGTGCTAAGCTCTTTGTGTTCATTATTTTATGTAATCCTCACAACCTCCTTATAAGTACTATTATTGCAACCATTTTAGAGATGAGAAAACTGAGGCTTTGAGCAGTTAACTAACTTCCCCAAGTGATAGAGGCAATTCAAATCATGTCTTTGAGATCAGAGGTCAGTCTTCTAAACACATTGCTACACATTCATATCCTTCTTAGGAAATTTTTGATTAACATGGAACATTATTGACAAGACCAGAAGTAATTTAAAGAACTATACCCCTGAGTAATCTCAATGCCCCTTGTTATGCTAACTGGTTTTAGTATTATTTGTGTGCTAACTTATTTTTCAATTTATTTGGAAACTGTCTCTGATAGTTGGCCTATTATCTCACCAGTTTATAAGTTTTATCATGTACACTCTATTGTGGAGGAACTTGAATATTTCTAGTTGGTTGCTACAATTGCTTAGGTTTTTTTTTTTTAATTTATTTATTTTATTTTTGGCTGCACTGAGTCTTTGTTGCTGCACGCGGGCTTTTCTCGAGGTGAGGCGCGCGGGGGCTACTCTCCGTTGCGGTGCGTGGGCTTCTCATTGCAGTGGCTTCTCTTATTGCGGAGCATGGGCTGTAGGCGCACAGGCTTCAGTAGTTGTGGTGCGCAGGCTCAGCAGTTGTGGCTCGCAGACCCTAGAGCGCAGGCTCAGTAGTTGTGGCGCACGGGCTTAGTTGCTCCACAGCATGTGGGATCTTCTGGGACCAGGGCTTGAACCTGTGTCCCCTACATTAGGGGACGGATTCTTAACCACTGCGCCACCAGGGAAGCCCATACAATGCTTAGGTTTAAACCTTAGGTCTATTGGCAGTTTCTTGACATTCTGATCTGGATTAGAGCTCCCTTGAGAGAAAAATAACACTTTCCTTTTTAATGTGCTCTATTCTATATGCTCAGTAATATCCATGAACATTTCTGTTTATGTAAATTCATAGTGTGGTTGAAAGTTAAGGGAGGCAAGAGTAGATAAGAAGCTATTTCTTCCGCTTATCTGCTGTTCCCAGGCTGAACACGTGCCAGGTTATTGTAGGGCATTTTAGCCTCAAGATTTCAACTGTGGGAAGCCTGGGTTTCGCTGGCAGCCAGCTAGTGGGACCCAACTTAATTTCCTCTGTTCTCCCATGGTCAAATAGATGAAGATACACAGAGAAGCAGGATTACAAATAGAATCAGAAACTAGAAATACAAATTAAAATGTGCCAGGCATCAGGAGGATTTTCTACCAGTAAAAGTAAAGACAGATCCCCGAGACAGAATAGCGGGACAGGCAGGAAAAAGGTAATTTCCTACTCATCTCTACTGCACACCTACATTTAAGGAAGCAGGTTCTTTGCCAATGAGAGAATTGCCAGCTATCTCCAGCGGTGTTGCAACTGCTATCTGCAGCTTCCAGGGCTCTTTTTCTCCCTCCCATCTTTCTTATCATTACCTCTCTACTTCCCTTGGTGACCGCAGTTCTGTAAAGGCGGGGGCAGAGGTGGACTGGTTATGGTGTATTTTCAGATGTGAAGTAGGAAGAGGCAGGGAGAGGAAAACCCATGGGGTGGTATGCATTTTTTTAGGCCCTATACACAAATAAACTCACAAATAAAGCTTTTTATTTTGAAATTTTCAAATATTTACAAAGAGAAGAAGAATTTGATGAATGCCCTTGCACCAGTCACCAGCTTAAACAACTCTTGGTTAAGCCCTGCTTTGGACTAGGGAAGAACTATATTCTGTTTCAAAGTAACCAGGATTAAATTATCAGTCATATGCATCACATAACAAGGCAACAGGGTCAGGAGAGCCTTCGTTAGCTAATCAGAACCATAGTAAGTGGGGGGGGGGGGGG
>NW_006771578.1:3090895-3092210 GCF_000442215.2 Lipotes vexillifer
GGGGGGGGGGGGGGGATCCTTAACCTAGAATCCATAAATTGACTTCAAGGCATGACAGACCGAATTGGTAATTAAAATTCCATGTTTTGGAGAGAGAGTATGTAATTTTAATGGGATCCTCAAAGAGATCCTTAATCTCCAAAACATATGATAGCGATAATAATGATGTGACTGCCTAACACCGGAAATTTGGCTAAGAGTTGTGTGAATCAATCTTTTCTCCAACTTAAGAACTAAGAGTTAAAAGTCAAATAATGCCCAAAGGGACAGTAAAGGGGAGAGACTAACTAGACTTTGCCTAACTTTTTCTTAGCAAACACCAAACCTAGATAGTTTTCTCAACTTTCAAATAACTGACAGCATTTTTAAAAAAGGCATCATGGGCTTATTAAGAAATTCTGCAAAATAAAAGAAGGAAATTTTATATTTAAGACACAGAGGAAAATCATACTTGGAAAAAATTGCTAAAGGAAATAAGAAAATATTAGATGGGAGTTGCTTTCTTCTCAGAATTATCTAATGAATCTGAAATAGTATGTAAAAGATAACAGATTGACATAAAAGGGAACCAGCTGAGATATTAGTGAAGATTATAGTAATAATAGCTAAATGTTTATTGAGTATGAGATACTGTATTAAAACCCTTCATGAATTAGCTAATTAAATAATTAAATGATTATTCCCAAGAAAATTGAAGTAAATAGGTTAAATTACTTTCCCTGAGATTATACAACTAGTCAGAGGTAGGTTTCATATTTGAATCCAGATAGACTGACTGCAGGGCCCTGGAACTAGAGGAAATAAAGATGATTACAAAGAATCTTGAATCATTTTGTAGTTTTCTGCATTTTAAGTTTTCCTCAAGACTACTCAAAACTCATAAATTATGATATTGAAATTCAATGTACTATTAAAATCCACAATGAAGGAGTCAGAAGATGGTGAATGGTGAAAATCAAGTAAGTGATGTGGAAGAGAAGCTGGAGAAGGTCTTCCAAACTACAGCAATGGAAAAGGGTCAAAAATGAAAATGATAGGTACAGAGGATAAAGACTCAGTATGTAGATAAGTAGTATTCCTGAATAAAGGAGGACATAGATAGAAGAGAAGCAATAATCAAAGGTAAAATGGAAGACTGTTGTCTTCCTTGAGCTCAAGAAGGACCAAAGTCCTATTAATGAATACATTAATATATAAGTTTAAAGAACAGAGACTCAGGTTGGGTCAAAAAACAATACCCAAGACTTATACTACCTGATTTTGAGGCTTACTATAAAGCTACAGTGATCAAGACAGTAGTATAGTATTAGGGAAA
>NW_006771578.1:3092220-3116084 GCF_000442215.2 Lipotes vexillifer
AATAGAAACATAGATCAATGGAGCAGAATAGAAAGCCCAGAAACAGACCTATTTATATATACAAATACAGTGAACTGATCTTTGACAAAGGAGGAAAGGCAGTTCAGTGGAGAAAGGAGAGTCTTGTCAACAAATGAGGCTGGAATAATTGAAGTCCATGTGCAAAAAAAAACTAGATGCAGACCTCACACCTGTCACAAAAACTAACTCAAAATAGATCATAGGGCTTCCCTGGTGGCGCAGTGGTTGAGAGTCCGCCTGCCGATGCAGGGGACGCAGGTTCGTGCCCCGGTCCGGGAAGATCCCACATGCCACAGAGTGGCTGTGCCTGTGAGCCATGGCCGCTGCGCCTGCGCGTCCGGCGCCTGTGCTCCGCAACGGGAGAGGCCACAACAGTGAGAGGCCCGCGCACCACAAAAAAAAAAAAAAAAAAAAAAAAGATCATAGTCCTAAATGTAAACATAAAAAGATAAAACTTATAGGGACTTCCCTGGTGGCACAGTGCTTAAGAATCTGCCTGCCAAAACAGGGGACACGGGTTCGGGCCCTGGTCTGGGAAGATCCCACATGCCGTGGAGCAACTAAGCCCATAAGCCACAACTACTGAGCCAATGTGCCACAGTTACTGAAGCCCACACGCCTAGAGCCCGTGCTTCACAACAAGAGAAGCCACCGCAATGAGAAGCCCACGCACCACAACAAAGAGTAGCCTCTGCTTGCTGCAACTAGAGAAAGCCCGCGCATGGCGCCGAAGACTGAACACAGCCAAAAACAAATAAATAAATAATTTTTAATTAAAAAAAAAAAAGATAAAACTAGTAGAAGAAAAATAGAAGAAAATCTAGGTGACCTTGGATGTGGCAATGATTTTTTAGATACAACAAAACGTATCTTACAAAGGACTTAGTGAAGTTAGCCAATTGCAAAGTTTGGGAATAGTGCACAAAAGGCTGCCCTTAACTTCTGACACCAGTTGTGAATTCACGGTTCTCCAAAGCCACCTTTTAGGTTTGCTAATACTCTGGAAGGGCTCACAGAATTCACTGAAAGCTGTTATACTCACGGTTATGATTTATTACAGCTGAAGTATACAGATTAAAATCAATCAAGTAAAAAGGCACGTAGAGGGGCTTCCCTGGTGGTGCAGTGGTTGAGAGTCCCCCTGCCGATGCAGGGGACACGGGTTCGTGCCCCGGTCTGGGGAGATCCCACATGCTGCGGAACGGCTGGGCCCGTGAGCCATGGCCGCTGAGCCTGCGCGTCCGGAGCCTGTGCTCCGCAACGCAAAAATAAAAAAAGGCACGTAGAGCAGAGTCCAGAAAAGTTGCATATGTGGAGTTTCCCAGTTGTCCTCCCCATGGAGTCATGGACAACATTACTTTCCTGGTATTAATGTTTGACAGCTCATGTGGAGTATTGCCAACCAGAGAAGCTCATGTGAGCTTTATTGGGATTTGATCATGACCAGCTACTCATGTGGCAGATTTAAGTCTCCAGTTCCTCAGGAGGTCAAGCTGATACCACATGACCCAAATGCCCCCAACCTAAATCTCACTGTTGATGTTACTCAGAGCCTCCACCCTAAATTATATTGTTACTATGTGGCTGGCCCAATGCCCCCAGTTAAGCAAAGACACTTTTATCAGACAAGACTTTCCAAGGGAGCAACTAGGCCCGTGAGCCACAACTACTGAGCCTGCGCGTCTGGAGCCTGTGCTCTGCAACAAGAGAGGCCGCAATAGTGAGAGGCCCGCGCACTGTGATGAAGAGTGGCCCCCGCTTGCCACAACTAGAGAAGGCCCTCGCACAGAAACGAAAACCCAACACAGTAAAAATAAATAAATAAATAAATAAACTCCAAGGGTTTAGAGATTACCCCCCAGGAGCTAAGGGCAAATGGCAGACCTGTCTTTGGGTAAGATTAAATTCTTTACTACCTAGACTTGTATCCAAAATATAAAAATAACTTAACAACAAGAAGACAAACCACCCAATTAAAAAGTGAGCAAAAGATCCAAACAGACACGTCACCAAAGAATGTGTACAGACAGCATATAAGCATATAAAAACACACTCAATATCTTTTATAATTAAAGTATTGCAAATTAAAACAATAGTGAAACAGTGCTACATACCTTTTAGAATGAGCAAAATCCAGAAAGCTGACGATACCAAATTGTTGACAAGGATGCAGAGCAACAGGGACTCTCATTCGTGGTTAGTGGGAATGCAAAATGGTGCAGGCACTTTGGAAGACAGTTTGGTAGTTCCTTACAAAGCTAAACACTCTTCTAGAAGTTGTTCTTCTGGATCCCATTATCCTTTATATGTCTACTTATGTGCTTAATCTATTTATAACTAATTTCTCATCTCTGCCACCCCACTAAGTGAACACCTTCCTCAGGTTACTTCAGCTCTATCACTGGGTACCTTACAAAGAATACCCCTTCTCCTCAAGCATTCATGGAACATTTTAAGGTAACCATGCTAAAAAACAGAAAAATCTCAATATAGTCTACAAAGCAGAACTTTGATAGACCACTGTATCTGGCGACAGTGCAATAAAATTTGGAATTAATGAAAGAAGTCCACTTCGCATTTCTTTTCCTAAATAGCTATTAAATCAAGGGAGAAACCTCAACTGCAATGACTATTAAAAATAACAAATTGTTGTTTTATATAAATACACGCATATACACATATTTATAGGATACAGCCAAAGTTGTATATGTGCATTTTTTTTTAATTAAAAAGAAATTTATTCACTTATTTATTTATTTTTGGCTGCGCTGGGTCTTCGTTGCTGTGCGTGGGCTTTCTAGTTGCGGTGAGTGGGGGTTACTCTTCGTTGCAGTGCACGGGCTTCTCATTGTCATGGCTTCTCTTGTTGAGGAGCATGAGTTCTAGGGTGCACGGACTTCAGTAGTTGTGGCGCTAGGGCTCAGTAGTTGTGGCTCGCGGGCTCTAGAGTGCAGGCTCAGTAGTTTTGGCACACAGGCTTAGTTGCTCCACACAGCATGTGGGACCAGGGCTCAAACCCGTGTCTCCTGCATTGGCAGGCAGACTCTTAACCACTGCGCCACCAGGGAAGCCCTGCATTTATTATTTTTAAATGAAAGAAAAAATGTATCCACCTCCCAAATTTAGCCAAAGGTTAGCAACAGGAGGCATGTAATAAAAATAAAAACAGAATTGAGCAAAATCAGAAGATAGAAAAGTGTAGAATTGAAAGATACAGGTAGATTGGCCATAATAAACTCTAGGAAGTCACTTAGCAAAATATTGGAATATTAGAGAAATATTAGAAATATTAGAGGACTTTTAAAATTAACAGAGTATCATATAATGATTATGTGGAAGAATTTGAAAATACTGATAAAAAATTATTTGGAGGAAAATATCAATTACCAAGATTGATTGTTTTTTAAAGTAGAAAACTTGAAAATTCTAATTATGTTGGTAGAAATAGCAAATGTTGTCCAAAGAAGTTACTTTAAAAAAGACTCTAAACAGTCTCTGACAGAGACTAAAAAGACTCTGACAGTTTTATGGGCAAGCTTTTCCCTGTTTCTAAGAACAGATAATCCAGCCAATAAAGCATGCAAAGTATAAAACCAAAGACTTCTAGTACATGGAACAAAACTGATTTAACTCATAAATAAAACTTAACAGTACAGAAAGTTATAAACCAATTACACAACTATAGAAGCAAAAAACCTAAGTATTAGCAAATAAGATTAACATTATATTAAGAGAACTATATGCCATGAACCAGAATTTGCTTCAGGAAAGTAAGGATGGTTCATTTAATATTAAGAAATTACCATTAATATATTTACATAGGTAGATTAAAGAGGAACCATATTTTTGTCTGAAATACTTCTCAGGCTACATTTTAAAAGATTTGGTCACTTTTTAAAAGAATATCCTTGGGCTTCCCTGGTGGCGCAGTGCTTGAGAGTCCGCCTGCCGATGCAGGAGACGCGGGTTCGTGCCCCGTTTCGGGAAGATCCCACATGCCGCGGAGCGGCTGGGCCCGTGAGCCATGGCCACTGAGCCTGCGCGTCCGGAGCCTGTGCTCCGCAAATGGGAGAGGCCACAACAGTGAGAGGCCCGCATAACGCAAGAAAAAAAAAAAATAAATAAAAATAAAAGAATATCCTTATGATCTAGGGATTAAAGATATTTTAAAATATATTTTTAAAATGTCTATCATTAAGTTATTAGTCAATACTATATTTAATACATTTCCATTAGAAACATACTATATTTAATACAGTTCCATTAGAAACAGACATTCTCATTTAAGATAGGAACAAGATAAGGGGATTCAGTGGTACCACTATTATTTATTTGGTTTCCTGTTGTTTTGTTTTGTAAAGTCAGATTTATTGTGGTATGATCTATGTGCAGTGAAGTTTACTATTTTTTGGTGTTTTTTGTTTATTGTATATTTGGGGCCTGCTACCTTGCTATAAACTCATTAGTTTATTAAAATTTATTACTTTTGATAGCTTTTTTGTAGATTCTTTTGCATTATCTATGTCCACCAGCATTCTTTGGATAGATACCACTTGTTCGTAATGTATTATCCTTTTTTATCTATTGCTGGATTAAGTTTGCTAACATTTTGTTAAGGATTTTTTTTTGGTACTTTTTTTTTTTTTTTAAATTTTTTGGCTGTGCCACATGGCATGTGGCATCTTAGTTCCTCGACCAGGGATCAAACCCATGCCCCGTGCAGTGGAAGTGCAGAGTCTTAACCACTGGACTGCCAGGGAAGTTCTGTTAAGGATTTTTTATGGTGGTAAAATATACATAACATAAAATTTACTGTTTTAACCAATTTCAAGTTATAGTTTGGTGGCTTTAAGTACAGTCATAGTGTTTTGCAGCCATCACCACCATCATCTCTAGAACTTTTTCATCATCTCAAAATGAAACTCTACACATTAAAAAATAATTCCCTATTCCCCTTCCTCTAGCCACTGGTAACCATTGTTCTAATTTCTGTCTCTGAATTTGGTGATTCTGGGTACCTTATATAAGTGGAAACATAGATTATTTGTCCTTTTGTATCTGGCTTATTGCACTTAGCATATTGTTTTCAACGTTCATCAGTGTTGTAGCATGTCTTAGAATTTCATTCCTTTCTAAGACTTGTTAAGGTTCATGAAGGATATTGGCTTGGAATTTTCTTATTATTTCTTTGTTTAGTTTTGGTATCAGCGTTGTGTTGGCCTTGTTAAATGATGTGGGAAGTGTTTTCTACTATTCTGTTTTCTGGAAGAGTTTGTATGTAGCCATGTAGGCCTGAAGTTTTCTTTGCGAAGAGGTTTTAAACTGGAAATTCAATTTCTATAATAGGTATAGGGCTATTCGGGTTGTTTTTCCTTGAGGGAGCTCTGGTAGTTTGTATCTGTCAATGGATTTGAAAATGTGTCGTTCAGTTTCTAAATGTTTGGAGATTTTTTTCCAGAGACCTTTTCTGTTACTGATTTCCAGTTCAATTCTGTTGCTATCAGAGAACATCCTTTGGAGATTATTTGAATTGTTTTACAGTTTTGAAGTTTGCTTCACAATCTTTTGCATGGTCTAGCTTAGTAAATGTTCCAAGTGCACTGAAAAGAATGTGGATTTTGCTGATGCTGAGTGGAGTGTTCTATAAATATCAATGATGTCAAGTTGATTGCTAATGTTGATCAGACTTTCTGTATCCTTTCTATCTGTCTGCTTATTCTGTTAATTACTAAGAGAGAAATGTTGGTCTCCAATCATGATGTTGATTTTTCTATTCTGTGAGTTCTTTCAGTTTTTCCTGCATATATTTTGAAACTCTGGTTTTGGGCACATGCACATTCAGGATTGTTATGTGTTATTTTGTTCATTTGTTTGTGCTGTTTTCTTTTATCATTATGTAATACCTGTCTTTATCCCTGGTAACATTCTTTGTTCTGGGAATCTCTGGATTTAATTAGGGTCTCTAGATAATTTATATTTAGTATAATAATTGGTATGTTTGAATTTAAATCTGCCATATTGTTAATTTTTTTCTCTATATCCCATCTGTTTCCTGTTCTGTTTCTTTCTTTTTCTTGATCTATTTTGGATAAATTGAATTTTTTTTGTGATTCCACTTAATTTACATTCTATTTTTGCTTATTTGTTATACCTGTTTTTAAGTTTTTGTTTTATTCTGTTTTGTTATAATCATTTATTGGTTTTATTTTTTAGATTCCACATATAAGTGCATACAGTATTTGTCTTTGTCTTATTTCACTGAGCATAATACCCTCTAGGTCCATCCATGTTGTTGCAAATAGCAAAATTTTATTCTTTTTTATGGCTGAGTCGTATTTTCAGTGTGTGTGTGTGTGTGTGTGTGTGTGTGTGTGTGTGAAACATCTTTATCCATTCATCTGTTGATGGATACTTAGATTGCTTCCATTATCTTGGCTATTGTAAATAATGCTACTATGAACATTGGGGTGCATGTATTTTTTCAAATTGCAGTCTTCATTTTCTTTGGATATATACCCAGTAGTGGCATTGCTGGATCAAATGGTAGTTCTATTTTTAGTGTTTTGAGGAACCTTCATACTATTTTCTGTTGTGGCTGTATCAATTTACATTCCCACCAACAGTGCATGAGGGTTCCCTTTTCTCCACATCCTCATCAATACTTCTTATTTGTGGTCTTTTTAACAATAGCCATTCTGACAGATGTGAGGTGATACCTCATTGTGATTTAGATTGCATTTCTCGATGATTAGCATTGTTGAGCATCTTTTCATGTGCCTGTTGGCCATCTGTATGTCTTTGGGAAAATATCTATTCAGGTCTTCTGCCCATTTTTTGATTGGGTTTTTTGCTTTTTTGATATTGAGTTGTATGACCTGCTTATATATTTTAGATATTAACCCCTATTGGTTGTATCATTTGCAAATATTTTTTTCCATTCAGTAGGTTGTCTTTTTGTTTTGTTGATGGTTTCCTTCGCTGTGCAAAAGCTTTGAAGTTTAATTAGGTCTCATTTGTTTATTTTTACTTTGTTTCATTTGCTTAGGAGACAGATCCAAAAAATATTACTACAGTTTATGACGGAGAGTGTTCTGCCTATGTTTTCTCCCAGGAGTTTCATGGTTTCAGGTCTTATATTTGTATACAGTGTAAGAAAATGTTCTAATTTCATTCTTTTACATGTAGCTGTCCAGTTTTCCCAGCACCACTTACTGAAGAGATTGCCTTTTTTTCCCCATTGTACATTCTTGCCTCCTTTGTTATAGATTAATTGACCATAAGTATGTGAGTTTATTTCTGGGCTCTCTATTCTGTTCCATTGATTTATGAGTCTGTTTTTGTGTCAGTACCATACTGTTCTGTTTACTGTAGCTTTGTAGTATAGTCTGAAGTCAAGGAGTTTGATAACTTCAGCTCTGTTCTTTTTCAAAATTGCTTTGGTTATTTGGGGTCTTTTAGGAGTATTCTAGTTTGTGTAAAATGCCACGGGTATTTTAATAGGGATTGCATTGAATCTGTAGATTGCCTTGGGTAGTATGTTCATTTTGACAATATTAATTCTTCCAACCAGTGAACATAGTGATCTCTCCATCTGTTTGTGTTGTCTTCAATTTCTTTCATCAGTGTCTTGTAGTTTTCCGAGTACAGTTCTTTTACCTTCTTAGTTAAATTTATTCCTAGGTATTTTATTCTCTTTGATGCAATGGTAAATGGGATTTTTTTCACTTAATTTCTCCTCTTCTGATGATTCATTGTTAGTGTATATAAATGCAGCAGATTTCTATATATTAATTTTGTATCCTGCCACTTTACCAAATTCATTGATGAGTTCAAAGTTGTTTAGTGGCAACTTTAGAGTTTTCTATGTATGGTGTCATGACATCTGCAAACTGACAGTTTTACCTCTTCCTTTCCAATTTAGCTTCCTTTTATTTATTTTATTTTTTCTTGTCTGATTGCTCTGACTAGAACTTCCAATACTGTGTTAAATAAAAGTGGTGAGAGTGGGCATCCTTGTCTTGTTCTTGATCTTAGAGGAAAGGCTTTCAGCTTTTCACCTTTGAGTATGATTTTAGCTGTGGGTTTGTCAGAAATGGCCTTTATTATGTTGAGATATGTTCCCTCCAGACCCACTTTGATGAGAGTTTTTATCATGAATGGATGTTGTTTTGTCAAAAGCTTTTTCTGCATCTATTGAGATGATCATATGATTTTTGTTCTGCAGTTTGTTAATGTGGTTTGCCCTAGAGTGTACATCTTTAAGTTATTACAGTCTGCTTTCAAAGAATTTATACCATACCTTGTATACTTCCATTTCCTCTCTCCTCTTTTGTGCTATTGTTAGCATACGTTTTATTTTTACATAGTTATAAGCCCTGTAATACATTATTAGTGTTCTGGTTTAGACTCTCAATTATCTTTTCAAGTGATTAAAGACTAAAGATAGGAAAACATTTTTCTTCCAGTCTAATAATGAGAACGTTTAAATAGTTATTTTAAAGCCCCTGTCTGATATTTTCAACATCCAGGTCACCTATGAGTCTGTTTCTATTGGCTGCTATATTTCTTGGCAGTGGGTTATTTTTCCCTTTTGTGTGTGTTTTACAATTTTAATTTAATGCCTGACGCCTTGTACAGAAGCATAGTAGAGCTTGAAATAAGTAGTATTTATACATGGAAATGGGCACACTTCTACTTCTGATAGGGCAATTGCCTGTGGGATTGAGTCAGTCAGTCAGGAGTTGAGCTGGGTGTGGGTTTTGATGTTGCCATGATTATGTTCATCGTATCTCAGAGGGAAAAAGAGGTTGAACCTTTAAGAAAAATCTTGGTCTTTGGAAAGGGGAAATGATTCTGAATATTGCATGGTGGTAATTACTAAGTTTTGTCTTATGGCCAGACCTATTCAACTCATGTGTGAACCCTATGAAAATAGGGTGGGTATGGTTTTTATGAAGACAACAAAACAGTTATCTTTTAAAACATAATTGAACAAGAATCATCTTGTTAAGACACAAGCAGTGCTGCTTATGTGTATCTCTTATATGGCAGTCTAGTAAGGGAGCAAAATATTCTTCCTTATTTCAAAAAAGGCAAAACTTGAAGCTTTGGCATGTTATGGATGCCTGGTGTTTCTGCAGAGGAAGGGGGAGGTGATCTGTGCCTACCGCAGGCAGCATTGCTCAGCAGTACTTACTGGAAATGAGCTTTCATTGAGGCCATGAAACAGACTGAGGTGGTGTTTCTCTAGCTAAGATACACATTGTAATCACCAGAGACCTTTAGAACGGTACTTCCCACCCTCAGAGGTTCCAATGGAATTGGTTTGAGATGTGACTAGACATGAGATTTTTAAGTTTCCGAGGTGATTCTAATGTGCAGCCAAGGCTGAGGCTCACTCCTCTCAAGGCTCACAGAAATCCCATGGGCTGTTGGAGACTTTGGAGGGTCTGGAAGATTTGCATTAGCAGATGGAGAAAATACTAGTGATATATAAATTACTATCATTGCTGTGATATACAGAAAAGCAATTGTTTTATTATGCTAAGAAACAACTTAGCACAAGGCAAGTCTTGTCTTTTAACAACTCAATAAATGAAAGTTATTCCAGATTCCTAGCAGAGAAAAATAAGTATTTTAAAGTTGACAATTCCTTCCAAAGCAAATAACAGTTATGTAATGCCATTTCAATCAAATATTTTTAGAGTTTTTAAAAGCCAGTAATGGCACTTACTGCCCAGATCTTGGTTTCTAATACCGTTCTCCAATAAAAGCATCCAGGACGCCTTGGAAAAATAGCTAATCTATGTTTGCACAGGAAATATACAAAATGAACATGGTACCAGAAAGTAAGGAAATATTAAAAAAAAAAAAAAAAGTGGAACATGCCAAAGCAACACAGGAGCCAACCTGAAAAAGATCCCAGTGGCCAAAACTGGAGCAGTTTGAGCAACAAAATGAATAACCTAACATTGGATTTTAACCTAAAGTATAAAATAAAAATAAACAAGTACATAGTCATATGAATAAGTGACTAAATAATTAAGTGGGAGAGAAGAGACAAGTCTCCCGTACAGAATTGCAAAAAATTTGTGTAGTTACTCCCCGCTCAAGGAGGTAGAGCTTTAACCCTCCATCCTCTCCTTGAGTGGTGGCTACATTTATTGCAATGCTTCCAAAGAGTGACTTGTGTCTATATGGGGAGGGGGCGGGGGAGTAACTTTACAGTGGGGAAGCCTAGAAACACCAGCTTGTCCAGGTGATCCTCAAAGTTAACATTAGTAGTCATAAGTCATTCTGATAGCACGTGTCCTCGATATGATGTGAAGAGATCTTCCTCCCAGTAACCCATAACCCTAGCCTAACAATGAGGAAAAAAAAAAATCCAAAAAACCCAGATTGAGTGGCTTTCTACAAAATGCCTGATCAGTACTCCTCAAAACTGTCAAGATCTTCAAAAACAAGGCAGATCTGAGAAACTGCTAGAGACCAAAGGAGGCTTAGTAAACACCATAGCTAAATGTCATACAAGTATATAAATTAAATATTGGCATTACAAGAAAAAACGGGGCAGCAGAGTGGGAAATTCACAGAAGAAATGCAAATGGATAATAAAAATATGAATATATATTCAATTAACCAGTAATCAAAATGCAAATTTAAATGACAAAGCCGATGTTTGCCAGTCATATTAGCAAAGTGAATTTTTTGTTAATACTCACTTTGGGGAGGTAGAGGAAATTATGGGAACTCATAGAGTGATACGACCTCTTTGGAGGATAATTTGCTCAGTACCTATCAAAAATCTTAAAAATATGCAACCTCTGACTCAACATTTTTTCTTTTGTGGATTTATCCTAATTAAAGAAAGATCTGTGGGAAGATTTTAACAGAGAATGTTTACCATGGCACTGTTGATAAGAATGAAACATTGGCAGCAGTGTGATAAATGAGTATATTGTGACACTCTTGTATGGTGGTATTCTATAGTTATTATAAACTAAGCAGTTTATTAAGTTCAAAAAGTTAAACCAGCATATACAGTATGATTCCCCCCCTTTTTAGAAGAAGAAAAATATGTAGCATAGAAAAGGACTTGATATATGTATATAAGACATTAATTATAACTGTTTCTGGGTGTTTGAATTATAGATGATTTTAAATTTCTCCTATGTGCTTTCATATATTTTATAATTTTCTGCATTGTACATGTGTAGTATTTTGGACATCATGTAAAAAGCTATTTAAAAACAAAATCTTATGCCTCTATCAAATTAGCAAAGACTTTCTTAAGATTATGACCTGTGTTGGCAAAGGTAAGAAAAGTTGGTTATCTTCATTTCATAGCCACTTCTTCTTATCCTATTTATTCATTTCTTCTTATCTACTTCTTTTAGGAGTGTGAATCAGTACATGCACTCTGTGAGAAAATTGGTAATACCTATCAAACCCCTTAAAGTAATTTATATTCTTTCACCCAGTGGAAACCGTTCCAGGATTTTGTCATTAGAAAAGAAAAAGATTTGAGTGTACAAGTGCTTATTACATAATAGTTTATTAATGCAAAAATATGGAAACTGTGGAAATATCCATTTATAAGGAAATAAAATATGATACATCCACACAGTGGAATATTATGCAGTCATGATTGTGTTTTAGAGAATATTTATTGAGGTTTGATAATCCTTCCTTTTTAGTCTTCTGGTCAGAATGGCATTTATGATCCTGATTTCTTTTTACATCTATATTAGAGTAAAAAACATTTATTGATAGTTGTAATGTATCATTTTATAGATGAGGAAATGGGGGCTTGAAAATGTTAAATGAGGTGCCCAAGTCATGTGGCTAGTAAGTGGCTGAAGTAAGATTTTTATTTATTTATTGGCTGCATCGGGTCTTCATTGCTGAGCCTGGGCTTTCTCTAGTTGCGGCGAGTGAGGTCTACTCTTTTTTGTGGCGCGTGGACTTCTCATTGCAGTGGCTTCTCTTGTTGTGGAGCACGGGCTCTAGGTGCACGGGCTTCAGTAGTTTTGGCACGTGGGTTCAGTAGTTGTGGTTCATGGGCTCTAGAGCACAGGCTCAATAGTTGTGGCACATGGGCTTAGTTGCTCTGCAGCATGTGGGATCTTCCTGGACCAGGGCTTGAACCCGTGTCCCCTTCATTGGCAGGTGGATTCTTCACCACTGCTCCACCAGGGAAGTCCTGTTGTATACTTTTTAAATACGCTGTGTATATATTTTTAGCAAAGTTTTAGGTTCATAGCAAAATTGAGCAAAAGATACAGCTGTTTCCCATATACCCTCTGTCCCCACTCCTATGTGAGTTTCTTTTTTTCTTTCAATTTTTAAAACTGCTGTAAAATACACGTAACAAAATTCACAGCCTTAGTCATTTTTAAGTATGCAGTTCAGGGGTACTGAATATATTCATAATGTTGTGCAGCCATCTTTAAGACAGCCGTTGTAAAGTCTTTGTCTGATATATCTGCCATCAGGACTTTTTCAGGGACAGTTTCTGCTGATTTCTTTTTTCCCCTTGAGTTGGCCATAATTTCCGGTTGTGATTTTTCGTTGTTGAAAACTGGGTGTTTAGATCTAATAACGTAGTAACTCTGGAAATCAGAATTTCCCTCGTCCCCAAGGTTTGCTGTTGTTTGTTAACTGGCTTTGTTCATTTTAAAAAAAAAAAGTTGTTGTGGGCTGTCACTGTGCCAAGGATCAGCCTGAGGTGTAAACTTAAGGTCTGCTCAGGTCTTTTCTGAGCCTTTCCCTGGGCGTGTGTGGTCACTTTCTAATTTTCCCAGATAAGCAATGTCCTAGTCTTTAATGCCTGGCTGTGGAAAGGGTAAAAAGAGAAAAATGAAGGAGGGAGGGAAGGCCAGGAGTCCTTTCAATCCCCTGGAAGTCACTTCAGCTGGAGGGGGGCTGGTGGGGGCTGGGTG
This sequence comes from Lipotes vexillifer, assembly GCF_000442215.2. NCBI lineage: Eukaryota > Metazoa > Chordata > Mammalia > Artiodactyla > Lipotidae > Lipotes > Lipotes vexillifer. Next base: position 3,105,183 of record NW_006771578.1, read on the forward strand.
GAATGATGTGAGGAGGTACAACAGCAGTGCTGCCCACTTCTTTGTCTGCACCTCTGTGAGCAGAAGCAGCAGTCCCCAACCAGGACATGGATGCCTGATATTTGGAGACCGGGCCCTTTTTGCCCACCCTGGCTCCCACATGCTGTGTGCAAACTGCTCCAGGAACAGTGTACAGCTGCCAGCCACATGGCTGGGGTTGGGGGAGGGGTAGCTACTACTGCACCCTCAGCTATAAATTGACCAAAATTAGCTGAAATTTACCATCCAGGCCTTCCTCTGGAAGTTGCAAGACTTCCTTAGACTCCAGAGTTTCAGAGTTTCAGAATCTGTCCATGAGACAGATTCTGCCAGTGCAATTGTTGCCCAGGTAAATAGATGGATTCCTGATGCTTCCTATTCTGGCATCTTCTCAGAATCCTCTTTCCAGCATGAGTTTTTAGGACAGAACTGCAGCAATATCTCTGGCATGTTTGGGAACCTATTACAGAAAATTGTGGATTACTAACAGAGAGGACAGCTAGTTGATGATAATTAGTAATGGAAAGTTATTAGTTATAAAAATTCATCTGGGTCTGATCATTAAGAGCCTGGAAAGCAGGCAAAAGCAGATAAAATTTCTTCTGCTGTCAGTGGAGTTCTTTTAACAGATGGGAAGCAACTGAATGTATTTGATCAGTAAAGGACACTTATTCATTCATTTATTTGTTTAATAGGTATTGTTTGAATATATACTGTGTACAAGACAGTTTTTTAGACAGGAAGGGTACAGGGATGGAATGGGAGGGCTGGAGAGCCAAAAACCTGTTGTGGAGGAATTCACAGACATGTAACTTACAAAGGAATATGATGTGGGAATAGGAATATGGGAACTTAAAATAAGACCAGGTCTGCTTTAGGGAATTAGGAATATCTTAATTGAGGAGGTAACATTTTATGATTTTGGAGGAATACTAGTTTACCAGGTGAAGAATATTGAGAGCTTAACAGTAAGGTCATGGGCTGCTCAGGGAATGGTAAATAATTCATGCCTCTGGAGTTGTGGGAAATAGACCTTGAAAAGCAATTTGGGATCCCATCATTAAGGGTGTAGTGTGATTTATTTTTATTTTTATTATTTTTATTTTACTTTTTTTTGCGGTACGCGGGCCTCTCACTGCTGTGGCCTCTCCCGTTGCGGAGCAGAGGCTCCGGACGCGCAGGCTCAGCGGCCATGGCTCACGGGCCCAGCCGCTCCGCGGCATGTGGGACCTTCCCGGACCGGGGCACGAACCCGCGTCCTCTGCATCGGCAGGCGGACTCTCAACCACTGCGCCACCAGGGAAGCCCTAGTGTGATTTATTTGATGAGGGAACCATCAGAGATTTTTAGGCAGGGGAACTGAAATGATTTTCTTTATTTTTTTCTCATCTGGAATAGTTTAATTGGCATTAATGAACTAATATTTGACATAAAGAACAATACTAGATTTTAGTAAGCCTTTTTTTTTTTTTTTTTTTTTTTTTTTTTTTTTTTTAGGCTCAGCGGCCATGGCTCACGGGCCCAGCCGCTCCGCGGCATGTGGGATCTTCCCGGACCGGGGCATGAACCCGCGTCCCCTGCATCTGCAGGTGGACTCTCAACCACTGCGCCACCAGGGAAGCCCTTAGTAAGCCTTTTGATTACATCTACTCATTGAATTTATATCTCTAATTAATATCCATAGACTTTAAATGTGTGGACTTTAAGAACTGGATTAGAATCATAGTTCTTCCATTTTGTAGCATTTATACAAGTTATTTGATGTGGTAAGCCTCCATTTTCTCATCTGAATAATTGGGCTTAGTTTCTGGGCACATTGACGGGGTGGGGGGAAGTAATGAGATTTCTGTTGAATGGGGAAGAAATCAAGTGAGACTCTCCACTGGATGTAATGTAGTCTGAGTGTACTCTATGGACTGGTTGAAGGCCATAATAAAGGTGTGCATTTTATCTATAAGAGACAATTAGTTCTAAATAGGTTTTTGTATGCTATGCTTAAAGATTTGGAGAAGGGAACCACTGAAGGTTTTTAAGCAGGAATCCATATGATCCAGTTTTTCCAAATTGCTTCAGTTGTATCCCAGTATAATTATTAATAGTGTGCCCCCTTTAACTCTCAATGGTTAACCCAGTGTGGGTAATAAATTTTGTGGCCAGTCACCTTCTAAAACAAAAATATAGTAAGAACAGAGAGCCGTGGTTGAGCCATTTAGAATACAAGTAATGAGAAAAAAATAAAAGGAACCAGCCTAGAAGGTTGGAGTGAAACAGAGAATAGTCTTTACAAAAATCTTTACAAAAGCCAAGAGAGGATAATTTTAATGGTATTAAGAACATGAGATTTGTGAGGTCAGCAAGGTCAAATTCGCAATGTTATGGAGCATAAGTGTACCTTGATTTTCCAAGTAGAGCTCCTTGTCTACTCTAGACAGTACAGTTTCATTTGGGCACTTGGAGAGAAGCCAAATTGGGTCGTTTCTTTGAGCCTAAGGACTCTGCCCTTTATTTTTATATCCCTAGTGCCTAGCACAGTAGGTATCATGTAGGAGGTACTTGGTGCACTTTTTAAGAATTGAAATATAATTAATAGTTTGTAAAAAGGTGAGAGAGCAGCTATGGATATCACACTTTAAAAAAATTCGGTCAGATGGAAAGGAGGATGTTTTTAGTTGGGCAGCAGTTAGAAAGGAAAGATCTCTGCATCTTAAACGTTAAGATGAACTCAGTGAAGAGGGAAAAATGAAAGTTTCTGAAAAGGGAAGGAAGTTTGAAAGCCAAAGTTCTTGCCGCTTAGGGAAGAGTCTATTACAAAGTGAACAGTGTGGCCTTAAAGAGATAAGTGGATAACATACCCTCACCTACCCTCCAACCCCGCCCCCCAACCCCGCCCCCAACGCTTTGATGATTTAGGAATATTCTAATGAAAAGAGTACAGACATCAGAGTCAGAAAACCTAGAGCTAAATCTTGACTTTACCTTTTACTAGATTAGTGGCAAATCATTTACTCTCTTATATTTAAATGATTCAGCTAGAGATTTTAGTGGCATCTGTGAGATGCCTGGAAACCCCTCCACAGATCTCTTCCTCATCTACCTAGCTACTACATTTTCGTGATTATGTCCTTCTGGCCACAGTTGATTGTTCCCCAGCACATCATCGCTTTGACAGCATTTTACTGGCCAGGACGAGCGCCTGACCCAAATTCAGCCAATGAATGTCTTCCTGGTATGTTAAGGCACAGGCTGAGAGAGGGTTAGTGGAATCTGTAAGATGTAAAACTAGTGACACGTCAATGACGATGTTTCCCACCAGCTGAAGAATACTGATCTGTAGTGAAAGAGAATGATGCTGGTGTGAGAGAAAAATCAGAGGTAAAAGAAAGGAGTCAGACAGACCCAGTCCTAGCAGCCTGAGAGTTCCTGAGACCCTGTTGCCCCCTGACCCTCCTAGTTTGGTTCTCTAACCTTTTCTTGCATTCGGTGAGCTAGCCAGTTGAGCCAACTAATTTCTTTTCAAGTCAGACTAGTATGAGTTGAGTTTCCTTACCTTATAACTCAACTAATACCTGAATTTGGGTGAAGTGTTATGACTCCAATGCTCATGCTTTCTCCACTGTAACATATTCTTTCTCTAGGGCTGAAAATCTTTGGTCTAAAGTTCTGTCCCTTCCTAACTTGTGAGGGCTTTAGTGAACTATGTCTGTCCTCTCTAGCGCCTTTGGTTTCTTCCCTTTCCATAGATCCTTCTCTGAGGTACTGGCAAATGCCTCCCTCATCCTGGAAAGCCTTTGCCTTGATTCATTCGGCTCCGCTAATTCAGCTGTGACTAAAGCACGCACGCAAAGGGATTTTGGTAGAAGATAAGTTTAGAAAGGGGCCAGATTGAGGAAAATTTAGACAGCAGTCTTAGGTCGTTTGCTGTTATTGTCTAGACCAAAGATGTTTAATAGAACTTTCTGTGATGATGGAAATGTTCTGTATCTGCAAGCTGTTAGCCACATGTTGAGGACTTAACATGTGTCTAGTGCAACTGGAAATTGAATTTTTAATTTTATTTAAATTTAATCAGTTTAAATTTAAATAGCCGTATATGGCTAAGGCTACCACTGTTGATAGTGCAGCTCTAGCCATCAGGAGGTCATCAAAAGTTGTATTTCTTATTTCTTTTGTTTTGTTTTTTAAATCAGGGAAATGATGTGTGTTTTAGAAAAAAACAACAACTGGAAACAACGTAGTCATTTGGATGGTGAGGAAGAGGCAACAATAGAAAATCACTTTCTTTTCAGGATGATGATGCCTGTAACAAGGATGGGGAATGTAGGAGGGTGAGCTGCTTTGGGACAGTAGACGTGGAGCTCAATCCTGCAGAAGTTGCGTTGACGTCATGGGACTTGTAGACAGAGATGTCCAATAGGCCATTGCAATGAGAGTTTAGAGCAGAGAAGCCCAAGACTAGAAGTATACATTTTTGTAGTCCTCTACATAGAGGTGATAAAGCCACAGAAATGGGTAATGTCCTCCAAAGAGGAAATATAAATCTTGGAGAAAGGAGCATCAAGGGCAGAACCTTGAAAGATGTCTACATTTAAAAGGTAGAAGAGGAGGTGCAAAGGTGAAGTTAACTACGGTCACGGTACATACATTAGATTCCCAGAACTTAATCATCTGATAGCTGGAAGTTTAGATTTAGATTACTTCCACGTCTGAGCTATTGTGAATAATGCTGCAGTAAACATGAGAGTGCGTAGAAAAATACTATATGATATTTTTAAGAAACCGACACACACCCATGCGAGTGGTAGCAGGAACTCTTTGCTTTAGGCATAGCCCTCATCAGGGAGATTAGACATTTTACTTGAAAATGTGAATAAGTATGTCCCTCATGATATGGATCTGGTAGATAGTTATATTTAGCAGGCATGGGGCAAGTAGAAAACTATTATTGTGCTATCATAGTGTAATTTCTGCCTATAGAATCACAGATGTATCTGTAAAATATGGTTAATCTTTGGTCAGATGGCCAATAGACATAGCAAACCCTAGTCCAAATAAGTTAGCTTATAAACTTGGGGAAGAGAATGGCTTGTCCCCTTTGGTGTTTGCTAGATAATCAGTAGTTGTAAATAATATAATGCTTAAGTAGATTTTCTTTCTTTCTTTTTTGGCAACTCTGTGCGGCTTGCAAGATCTTAATTCCCTGACTGGGGATCGAACCCAGGCCCCCTTCAGTGGAAGTGCAGGGTCTTAACCACCGACTTCCAGGGAATTCCCTTAAGTAGATTTTCTATCTAAGATTAAGGAGAAATTGTTTGGGAACCTACATAAGATGCATTTTATTATGCCAGTGGGAAGACTCATGAACTTCCCCACAATGTGTCGTACACTCATGAAGGCGCACAGAAGGTAGTGATCAAGCTGCCTGCTGAGAAAGGCTTGGGAGTAGATTGAAGAGCAGTGTGAATGAAGAATTTGGGAGTTGAAAGGGGGCATTGGCAAGGAAGGGAAACAGGGACAAGTAAACATGGTAGAGAAGGGCTTAAGGTCAGATCTCTGGAGCAGACAATAAGGAGCAGGTCAATTTGCTGCCTAGCTCAGTGCCTGATACATAGTAGGTGCTCAATAAGTATTTGTTGAAGGAAAGATGAATGATGGTTAGGGAGAAAAAACATTGCTCCTGCAGGACCAATTGAATCCTACTTTGGCCCCATGTTATTTTATTCATTACTTGACCTCAGTCATTACAATGTCTTCCTGACCTTGGGTTACTGTTAATTTATTGTTAGAATACATACTAACTATTCCAGGTAGAGTATTTGAACATGTCCAGCCCTGGGGGCGGGGGAAGGGGATGCTCTGCCTACTTCCTACCACTAGAAGTAGTAGGATCGGAGTGCCTGAGTATTAGAAAGTTTCATTTCCTTTTAAGACTGTGACAGAGTAGGTATGACAATATCTAGACCCTGAATATCCTGGCCTTGCGTGACATGGGCGATCACTTCTGGCTAACCTCACAGGTTAGAGGTATGTGCTTATTTACTCTGTGTGGTTTCTGGTAAGGTGATCAAGAATGGTGAGAAGCAGGATAGGGAGATGAAAATTATTTCCAAATGTGGGTATATAAACAGATGTAACCATGTTAGATTTTAATACACAAAACTGATTGGATGCTGGGTAATTTTCAAGTTTCTTCTTTTTTTATTCAAAACTCCTCTGAAAACTGATAGTCCACAAAACCTTAGTGTATAGAATTTTAACTGATTCTTTTTCTCAAATATTATAGTGACCTCATTTGATATTGAAAACAGATTTTAGAATCTGAAAAGATACAGAGCCATAGAGGTTGTATTTTCAATTTTAAGCTAATATGTACTTGCAGCTCAATTTAATTTATACCCTATGCTATATTATTTTTGACATATCTCTGTGTGTGTGTAAGTGTAATATGTGGTACATAGTCTGTTTACAAAGAAAAACTTGACTAAGAAAAAGCTCTGTTTGATCTGTTTCATTCAGTATATGTTTATTGGGGTGTCTAACAGGCTCTGTTTGAGCCACTGGGGATACAGCACTAAACCAAGCGCAAGATCCTTGCCCTGCTGGAGCTGTTGTCAAGACATACTTTCAGAGAGGAATATTTCAGATTAGGTGGTACCTAATCAAAGAAGGAAAGGTACCTTATTCATCCAGGAGAGTTACACTTTCAGGGAACTGAGATATAAACCACTGAAGACAGGGATTTTCATTTGGCTTTTGTTCACTGCTGTATCCACAGAGCCCAAAATAGTGCTTGGCTCATATGTCCGTTGACTGAGCGTTTATTGTTTTGAATTTGTATAATCAGAGACATGTACTTTAATAAATGATCTTTACACCGAGCTGGTTGAAAATTTTATAGTCTCCTTTACCTTACTTTTATGTTTGTTACCTACTTTTTGTTTCTCTTGGTGCCCATTGTCGGGATGCAGGAACAGCTTATTAATATTAATAATTAGTCATATGGTAATCTGATACTGCAAAGGTTAGATTTGGAAAGGAATTTAATAGGTCATCTTTTGTTCAGCTTCCTGCCTAGGAAAAACTGAGTAAGATAATTAGGTATGTATTTTTAATTAATCATTTAAAAAACTAGGACAACATAATTGGGTTCTCTCGAGAAAATGGAGAAAGGTACTTAACCCTAGATACAAAGGTACTAACCTGAAAAAGTTAGAACTTCTAACTGTGTGGGAAAGTGAAAAAAATTCGAGCACCACTAAGCTGCTCTTTGTTGATATCAGAAATGGGCCTGTCATTCATTTTGGCATTGAAGCATAGCCTCCTATCTCAGGGGGCAGAACCAGGACTTTTTTTTTCGCTCCCAGAGGAGCTGTACAGTTATTACAGGTTGAAAAGCCTGACTAGTTTTTCAAGAGTTTCTCCTCCTTTTTTTTTTTCCCCCCTGAAACTCATGGTGCTTTTGCTCTGCTTTCAAGATGCACTGAGGTCTCCTGCTTTGTGACTGCTTCGGAGCCCGCAAATACCCTGACATGTATAATTCGAAATATGCAGGTTTCATAAGTAAGTTCCACCTTGGTTTTTAGCCAGCTAAAATTCAAGTTATTTTTAGAAAAATGTTAGGGTGGAGTTAGGCATTGTATTGTTTCACCACTTTTATTTTAAGCCTATTTCTAAAACAGTAAGACCTGTACTTTGTTCGTTTTTAAGTGTCTTTGTTGCATTGGACAGTATTCATACGTCTTTTAGAAGCTAGTAACGAAACTATTTTCTTGAGCATCTTTTTAGTTTTACTGAGAAGTATTTTAAATTGAGTGTTTCTGAGCTCGATTGCTCACGTCTGACACAGTCTCAAGTTTCCACTGAATGGTAACAAAGACTGTAGAGTGTTGTTGGTACTGCAGTGAGAGGCATGCTTCATTAGACCAGGTAAGAGAGATCATTTTGTTTCTTACTGCTGGGTGCGTTTTTACAGGGTTTATTTTATATTCTTTCTACAGCAGCAGTGTTAAATTGATAAATAGCCAGGAGCACGCTGAATTCAAGACGTCCTTGCTTGTTGCAGACAGGAAAGCTACAGGGTATGGGGGTTGGGGTGGGGGGGAGGGGTAGAGTAAGCTTAGTTTATCACTGTTACTTATATAAATCAATTGAAATATAAAGATAATTCTGGAGCTCCATTTTCTCCGTGCAAGAACTAAAGAAGCAGTTAAAGAAATGAATAATATTAAAGGTACTTCGTGGTTCTTACTTGTGAGTGCAATTCAGATGTGAGTTTTTACTTTCATTTCTTTCCAGTAGTTAATAAAATAAGCTTTGCCTCTAACTCTACATTTTTTTTCCCATTTACTGAAAACTTTGAAATTGTCAACAGCAAAATATGCTTCCTCAGGATCTTTGAAATAAACCTGACACTTACAAAAACATTTCAGCTTTTATAGCTGTTTCATTCTCTTTTTTTTCCTAGTACATTTTTCTTAAAAGTATTTGTGCTTTGAAAATGTCAGCTGTATTCTAATGAAGCTCAGGCATTGTTTGCTCATAAAGGGGCCGGTGCATTCCACTGCTTTATGGTTTATTATGAGGCACAGTGTGAGAGTTTGGGTGGCACCATTTGGTGTCTGCCTCTTGGGGTAGTGACTGCCATTATGTTCGCGTTGGATTGGCAAAGAAAATATAGAGTGCAAGATCCTATATGAATCTGGATCCTGTGAAGAAAATCTTTACCATAAACAATAACTACGTGAGCCTGGAATGTGTGACAACTTGAGCTGATCGTTTCAAGTATACTCTTGAAGCCTGTATTTTAGTTATAATTAATAGTCTCCCAGTCACATCTCTGGTTTTGTGATGTATGTAAATAACATTTACTTATTATTTGAACTGTAGTAAAGTGAATGTCTTTAGGTAAACTATGACATTTTAAGTGGACACGGTACAATTTTCAATCATACATGTACTTTAAAAAAAAGTTTGAAGGAACTTAGTGTGGGGGGGGAGGGGGAGTGGGAGAGGAGGTCAGGCAGAGAGGCTTTCTTTCAGTTGGGAAAGCCCTGATGAAGAGAAAAAGCAACAGATGTTTCTTCTGTTACAATTGAGGTTGTTTCATTCAAAATTCACAGTAGCTGGAAACGGGAGGGGCAGCCATAAATCTGACTTAATCAGTGAATAAAGAAAACTTAGTCATTTCAAATTTATTCTTTTACATTCAGGATTTGAGAAACAGTATAGAGTAACATATTCTGAGTAACATACTTTTTGAAGAAGCTTTTCTTAATCTTAAAAATTTTACGTGTGATTAGTGGAAATGTGAGAAAGCTAATTTTAGTGCCTTTAAGTGATGGCAAAAATGATTATTAAGTCATAAAGAATACTAGGGAAAAAACGAAGCCACTATAAAATATATAAGGAATACTTATATATATAAAATATATAAGGAATACTTATATATATAAAATATATAAGGAATACTTAGGTGGCAAAAGTTTGTAATTACACAATAGGTATTAAGGCTCAAAATGAAATTGCAGTATGAAACATCATTTGCATTTAGTGAGAGACTATTTTATCTTCAGTGTGAAGCCGTGAGACTTATTTCTAAAGATCTTTGAATAAGAAATGTGGGAGAAATATTTTGAGTTTTATTGAAATGATGTGTTGCAGTTTCCCTCTTTAAAAAAAAGATAGTAAGGTTAGAGTAAGTAAGCTAATGGAAAGAGGGGAATGTTTATCTTCTGAAAAGAATAAGAAGAGCTTGGACGTGATATGCATGTAATGAAAGCGTTCAAAAAATAGTTTTTTAATTCGTGGAGTTCATAATGAGTAAAGTAAAAATCTGTCCTTTTACAAGTAACATGTAGTGAAGTTCTATGCTCCCGTATACTGTGTGTTTATATACATTACAACTTTATGTATTTCTTAAAGTTAGCTCTTAGAAGACCAGTGCTGAGCGCTAGATCTTTCACATATTAGGCACTTACTAAAATTTTGCCTTACCCTACACTGTAAAGTTAGTAACAGCATATAATAGCCAAAAAATTCTTTGAACCGTAGTTCAAAATTTGCATATTGAGCAAATGTTAAACGATTTTCTAAATGTTTAGTTGGTCTAAGGAAAGGACTGGGAAAGATACCAAGATTCAAGAAAGTTATTAAAAATGTCTCTTGCTCTGAGCTAGGATCTCTGGGCTTCCCTGAAGATTTTCTTTGCTTCAAATAATGACAATAGAATTTAGAGATTTCAAAACTTTTCAGATCATTGTTTGAATTAAGATTGAGTTTAAAATCGATCTGTGTACATTTTGCTTTTTTAAGGAATAGCAATACGGAGCATTTGAAGTTTTTTCTAAGATAACCAACTTACATGGAGTTTAAAATGGATTTACCAAGTTATAGGTTTGATTAGAGTAAGAACTTTTATAATTTTGACCAAAGAATGTATAGTTTTGATGGAATAGACAGTCCTAAAAAAAAGTTGGTGACCTCACATGTGAAACATAACTTTGACAGCATCATAGATTGCAGTTATCAAAAATGTGTGTCAGGGGCTTCCCTGGTGGCGCAGTGGTTGAGAATCTGCCTGCCAATGCAGGGGACACGGGTTCGAGCCCTGGTCTGGGAAGATCCCACATGCCGCGGAGCAACTGGGCCCGTGAGCCACAATTACTAAGCCTGCGCTCCGCAACAAGAGAGACCCGCGCACTGCAATGAAGAGTGGTCCCCGCTTGCCACAACTAGAGAAAGCCCTCGCACAGAAACGAAGACCCAACACAGCCATAAATAAATAAATAAACAAACAAATAGAATCAAACTGATGAGTTCCAACGTTGGCTCAGCTGCCTGCTTGGCCTTGGAGAGTTTGCCTAGCATCTAAAAAAAAAAAAAAAAAAA